>NC_054558.1:1602530-1902530 GCF_017654505.1 Polyodon spathula | reverse complement strand
TTGTAAATTCCACTGGTGATCCAGCACAGGTGTGAGTGTGTGATGATTCAGTCAGACTAACTGTTCCTGGATGACTTCTGCTGTAGGTCACAGGCGCTGGAAGAGCTGACCGGCTCATTCTACCATATCTATTTACGTGTGCCAATACCACAGTGCTGTTTTAAACCGTGCGCTGCAGGACTCCAAGTGTTTTGAGCTTTGCGTGTTTGTCAGTGATCCAGCACACGACTGTGGCTGCAAGTTGCACACTGTCTTCTACTGTGGAATGGCTCGGGTTTAAAAGTGCGCTCCATGCGTTGGTTTGGAAACAAACCGTGACTGTACACTGCAGGTTGGTTATATAAAAATATCGGCTCCAGACAGCATGGAAGCAGACTGCTTCTACAACGATTATCTGCAGTCCATGAAGACTTTTAAATGTACAAAACCAGTCGTGACAAGAGCCTACAACTTGTGATGCATGCCTATAAAGTTTGCTTCAGTGTGTTTCAATGGATGACCGTTATATTAGTTTACTGTTTAAATGTTAGTGTTTTGTAACAGTTTGCAGTGCTCCCCTCTGTCTAATGAGGGGTAGAGGGGACTGAGCTGGTTTTCTTAATTTAGGTGGCGAGTCATTAGAGGATACAGTATTTGAGAGGATGTGTGGTCCTGTGGTTAAAGAAACAGGGTTATAACCAGGAGGTCCCCAGGTCAGAGCCCAGCTCAGCCACTGACTCGTGTGATCCTGAGCAAGTCACTTAACCTCCTTGTGCTCCGTCTTTTGGGTGAAACGTTGTTGTAAGTGACTCTGCAGCTGATGCATAGCTCGCACACCCTAGTCTCGTATCTTGGAAAGCGCTTTGTGATCCACTATGAAAGGTTCTATATAAAAATTGTTATTAGTTGAACTCAGAGTTGCCGTCACCGCAGTGGATGAGGAGTCTGCTTTGCAGTTTAAATTAAAGTGGGAAGCATTACCTGTGAGCAGAATGGCATCGGATCATTGTTTTCACTAATGGCTGATTGCTGCTCGTGGAGACGCTGCTGTAGGTAGTCTCCTGGTCTGATTGCACAGTTTTATTTCACTCTGAAAATGTACCTGAAGTTCAAAAAACAATGTCCTTGCCTTTCTGATGTGGCTGAGAGCAGACTGCTGCTACTGGCAGTGGCAGCATTATCCCTGGCACTGCTGTGGATTCACAGGTCTCTGTCCTTCTTGAATCTAACATTGAAAAGACTGAGACACCTGGTTACAACTCCTGGGATTCCCTAATGATCTATTTAAACGTGATCTATTATTATTATTATTATTATTATTCAGCAGGCTTTACCTTGTGCAGAAAAAAAAAAAATTAAAATCACACAGCTGCCTCGCCGATCTATAATAACAGTAAATTATGATGATGTAGCCTCTGTGTCAAGTACAGGTGGTTGTCCTGTATAGACACATCTGCACTTGATGTGTAGTGAACAGCATTGTGTGCACCTTCCTTGTTTCCTGGGCTGCAGGTAACCAGTGCAGACCCCTGCGTCGCCTTATTTCATTAGCGATGTGAAAGGACTTGCATGGAATCTGAATGCGTCCTTTATCCTCCCTGGTGGGGGTTTAATCAGGGCCTGAATAGCAGCTTTGTGAGCAGACCTGTCAGTCCGGCAGCGCTTTGTTACACATCCCGGGGAGGGGCTGTGAGACCTGTCAGTCCGGCAGCGCGGTTCTAATTGCTGTGTGAAACCCTTTTTTTGTTTTTAGTGTCATTGAAACAAAATCTACATCCTGGTTTCTACATGAAGACCTGAAGCTTTGAGAGAGTGGCTTCATGCTGCCGTTTGGTACGCAGCTGTATTCTATGATTCTCTAGGTCAAGTTTGATTTGTGGTTGGTCCCAAGAAAAAACGTTGTGGTAGGAACTGACACTATTAAAGCCTTACATCAAAGAGAATACTTGTGGGACTGACTTTCTTTTTTCACTGGTTTTATAAGCCTGGTATGCTGGTATTCATTATGCAGTGCTGTGCTCTATCACTCTCTCCCTGACTGCAGTGGTCTCCCTGACTGCAGTGTTTCTGGTATTCATTATGCAGTGCTGTGCTCTATCACTCTCTCCCTGACTGCAGTGTTTCTGGTATTCATTATGCAGTGCTGTGCTCTATCACTCTCTCCCTGACTGCAGTGTTTCTGGTATTCATTATGCAGTGCTGTGCTCTATCACTCTCTCCCTGACTGCAGTGTTTCTGGTATTCATTATGCAGTGCTGTGCTCTACCACTCTCTCCCTGACTGCAGTGTTTCTGGTATTCATTATGCAGTGCTGTGCTCTATCACTCTCTCCCTGACTGCAGTGTTTCTGGTATTCATTATGCAGTGCTGTGCTCTATCACTCTCTCCCTGACTGCAGTGTTTCTGGTATTCATTATGCAGTGCTGTGCTCTATCACTCTCTCCCTGACTGCAGTGTTTCTGGTATTCATTATGCAGTGCTGTGCTCTACCACTCTCTCCCTGACTGCAGTGTTTCTGGTATTCATTATGCAGTGCTGTGCTCTATCACTCTCTCCCTGACTGCAGTGTTTCTAGTATTCATTATGCAGTGCTGTGCTCTATCACTCTCTCCCTGACTGCAGTGTTTCTTGTATTCATTATGCAGTGCTGTGCTCTAGTGCTGTGCTCTCACTCTCTCCCTGACTGCAGTGTTTCTAGTATTCATTATGCAGTGCTGTGCTCTATCACTCTCTCCCTGACTGCAGTGTTTCTGGTATTCATTATGCAGTGCTGTGCTCTACCACTCTCTCCCTGACTGCAGTGTTTCTGGTATTCATTATGCAGTGCTGTGCTCTATCACTCTCTCCCTGACTGCAGTGTTTCTAGTATTCATTATGCAGTGCTGTGCTCTATCACTCTCTCCCTGACTGCAGTGTTTCTGGTATTCATTATGCAGTGCTGTGCTCTACCACTCTCTCCTTGAAGTGGGAGGGCTCTAGAGTTATACAGTTAGTCCAAAGTCCAGCATGCATGAGGAATATCAGGATTAAGCTGGTCAGGGCACGTGAAATCCTACTGTGGAGAGATTAGCAAGCATACAATACTAGGCTTCCAGATCATTCACTAGTTAATGCATCTTACTGGTGTTGGACATGACAACGCGACACAATCTAGTTATAATTTCAGTAAAGAGAGCATGACTGCCCTCTCAACTAAGTGGTAGAGCTCAAATACACCGTGCTGCATGTGAGTCTCTTGAGCGTATTTATATCTGTAGAAATATTCCTGAATTACTACCATTTAATTAAGATCCAGTTTAGCATACAAACTGTGGTTCAGGTTTGTCAGAAAGCAGTGTTTCCAGTTAAGATTCAGGATTTCATGAGGACTTTGCATTGAGCATGTTAAATGAGCCTAGGAAATGGCACAGTAGTGTGATCTCATCAGCTCCAGTGTGGATTGCTGTTTTCTGAGCCTGGCTCGGGGCTCCAATGGCACTGCACTTCCTCCAGCTACAGCCAGTGTTCTGTAATAACACTGCACTCTGCTTGTGGCTGCATGAAAGGATCTGGCTTGAAGCAGCTCAGACCAGCTGGAACCGGTTCATTCAGGACGCAGCTGGTTGCCTTTGTGCAGCTACATGCTTGGTGATCAAGTTAATACAGGGACACAAAGAAGTATTTCTCTTGCTGTTCGTGAGCAGCAATGAGCCTGCACTGCTGTCGTGCTGCTTAGAAATCTGCTCCAGCCCAATAGCAGGCTGCATTCACTTCTGATTCCCGGTTCTGTTCATGGTGTGTGACATGGTTCCCTTTTCAAGTACGAAATGTAACCGTTACCGCAAAACATTTTTGATTTTTTTAAATTCTTGTGTGTTTAGTTCTGTCATTCCCTCTTGTCACGCATGGCTGCTCTTCAGTACAATCCAGTACTAAGAGATCTGGATGGTATAGACTCCTGCCACACGTTGGGTAAGATTAGGCAAAGGAAGCAGTTTTTTTTTTATTCACTGCTAAATGGTGTGGTAATCCTGTCCTGCAGTTGTTCATCTGCGCTGCTAACTGTCACTTCATTGTGTAAGAGCACCAAGAGATGCAGCTGTGCTCCCCTGGGGGGTGGGGGGGCTGGCTTCCTGTGATAACTGCAGTTTGTCGAAATGCAGCTTTGCAAATCCTGAGTTTCTTACAGCGCTGCCAAAACTGGGAGGAAGGTAACCGCGTTCCCCCAGGGAAGCCCTTCACACGGAGGAAAGCATTGTGCTTACCAATCGAACAATGATTTTATTGCGCTGCAGTCCGCCTGCTTCCAGTGGCTTTCTGTGCATGAGCGCTACTTAGAATTTGTGTTGGTGAAACTGCACAAGAATGCTTAAAATTCACTTTATATGGCCATATTTAATATATATATATATTTATAAAAATGAATAATTAAGGTGGAAAATGTAAGTGCTGTAAACATGTGTGTTTTCCGGAGAGTGGAGTGAACGGATCATGCCCACTCCAGCAGGGAACACGGCACGTCTGTTTTTGCTTCTGCTGTGTTGTCTCATAAAAGCAGTGCTCTTCGCTGGTGCCGCTCGGTTCTTTATCTGAAGCTCCTTTGCTTCTCCCCTGTCTCTGCAGTGAATGTGATGCGGTGCCCAGTGTGCCGGCAGGAGTTCAAGCAGACCGACCTGGTAGATAATTACTTTGTGAAAGATACCTCTGAGGTCTCCAGCGGCTCGGATGAGAATTCAGCGCAGGTAAGGGCGCTGTAGACGGCGATGGGTGAGTCCTGGGCGCTGGGTAGCGGCTCTCCTCACAATACGCTGTGTCCCTGCAGGTGTGTACGAGCTGCGACGACAATGCCGGCGCCGTGGGCTTCTGTGTGGAGTGCGGGGAGTGGCTCTGCAAAACCTGCATAGAGGCCCATCAGAGAGTCAAGTTCACCAAGGACCATGTGATCAGGAGGAAAGATGACGTCTCTGCTGGTAAGCACAGCCGAGCAGGTGCTGTACCTGCGCACTGTCACCCTCGGATGCTACAGTGTTATTTGCTTGTGATTTAAATTAATCCCAGTAGTTTCCTTTGTAGCTTGTACACGTGACAGAGTGCCCTCATACCCGCTTCTAGATTTTACTGTCTGTGCAATAATCGAGACCTGTGCAAAGTGTAGTGCTGCCAAACACCTAAAGACTGTGAGTCTGCTGCGTGTCTGGCAGCCGTGCAGCTGCTGACCCCCCATTCCTCTCTGGTTAACACTGCCTGGTTGCCATGGAGACACACTTGGAGTTTTCAGGACCATTGATCTCCATGATTACACACCAAAAAAATCTGCAGCCTGCTCATGCACCCCAGGTTATCTTATGGTCTTGCGGTATTATTTTTTTTTTAGTTTGTGAATATCCTTTTTTTGGGGGGGGGGGGGTTAAAATAGAAAATGCAAAGTCTAAGTGTATGAAAACGTTCCGTTTCAATGTGCATCCAGTTGAGCAAGGAGAGGGGGCGGGGTGTGGTGCCAGAGTGATTTTAAACAGACCCCACTGAACCTGCATGCTGTCGCTCGGCACCTCTGTCTCTAACAGCGTTGCAAGTGGATTCTTGGCTATGCTTTGTACACGCATGCAAAAGGATTCGTTCGACGCACCTGGCAAAGCACTGCAAATATATTTTGTTTTAAAATAATGGATCTGCAACAGAACAAACAGCTAAATATTTTACCCAAATTGAATACATGCTTTCCAGAATGACATGATTAAATGGAGTTGAATTTTACAGTTGAAATTGAATCAACTGCATAACCTGCGGGTTTAAATAGTGTCCTGTAATCATAAAATATGTTTGCAGTAGTTCCCAGAAAGGACCGTATTGCCTGCAGAACAGGAAGTGATTTAGATACCAGAAAGTTTTTCATGAGAGAGCCAGTAGAGTTTGTCACTAATAAGCAGTGAGAAATTCATTTAATTTCCTTTTTAATAGCTTGTGGACATACCACCTCTCTACCACTGTGACGTTACCATTGCTGCATTTGTCTTGGCCTTGGAGGCATTGGTACAGATTGAGGTGTGGGGTGCTGACCTGTATCTGAGATCCTGGCACCTCGGGATCTTTTCTTATTGATGTGTTTGTTCCGTTCTGTTTCTCCACAGAACCAGTGGGAACCTCAGGGCAGCGGGCTGTGTTCTGCCCGATCCACAAGCAGGAAGCTCTAAAGCTGTTCTGCGAGACCTGTGACCGGCTGACTTGCAGAGACTGTCAGCTGCAGGAGCACAAGGAGCACAGGTACCAACCCCAGGGCCCTGCCGCCGAGAAACGAGACGTAATCCTGTCTCTGCAAAGGACTTTACTACAAATCGATTTGTTCCAGCCAGAATAAACAGGATTTATATAATCCTGTTAAGGCGTCAAAGGTACACCCTGATCCCCGGGAGTCCAAAACCAGTAAGGATTGATAGCGCCTGTGTGCCAAGGGTTGGAAACTCAGTGTTGAAAATGGTTAAGTGAAAATTTAAGCTCTAGAAATATTTAATGTAGACGTCACTTCTGGCTTCATGTTATCCTCCTTCCATACAAGCGTCAGACACTTTCAATCCCCAATCCAAACGTTTCGGCAGATTAGATTTTGTGATTTCTGCAGGACTCTTATCGAATATCAGAAGCACATTTCTGCATCTCTCTCTAGTATAATTCAGCTGCTGGTTTTATTTGAATATGATCTTGTCATAGTTGTGTTGTTTTTTTTTCTGTTGATGCAAACTCATCTTTTGCATGGATGGATGATTGTGTCAATATGCTGGTCGAATAGGCAAATTAACCACTTTTAAAAAGTAGATAACTTTTAAAACAGCTACCTTTTATTTTTAATGCAAAGTAATTCAAATTTGTCAATATTTGCCAACATTGCTGTTGAAAAAAAATATCTGTCACAACACAGGCTCCTAATACATATGCTTAAAAAAATGATGGCGTGTTTTTTTTTCTTGCCAAGCCTGGTTGAACTGAGCCAAATTGAACAGCTGCCAGTGACTGACGAAGACCTTCTCCAGTTGTCTTTCTTTCCAGGCTAATCAGCACTTGTACAGTTCAGCAGTGCTGTGTGTGTGTTTTGCAGTGGCTGATTGATCTGGCCGCAGTTTTATCTTCTGTAATGGCCTTGTTCCCTGAGAGTGCTGGCTGAGACGTTGGCCCTTGCCCTTTTGTGCAGGGAGGTCGAGCCGTTATCACAGGGCACAGCTGTTGCAGATGTAAAGAGAATGCAGTGTGTGTGCTCTCAAGGCTTTGGACAGCTGCAGTACCCCTTTCACACAGACTCAGAACCGGCAGTGATGCGGCATTTTGGTCTGTGTGAATTGCCAGTACCCTCAGAGAGCCTTCTTATTTTATGGCATTTCTGAACCACCTCGTATTAACTGCCTTTGTGAATGCTGTGCCGGTACTGAAGCGCTGTAGTGGGCTTTGGAAACGTGCTGGACTGGAGGCTGAAGTGGAATCCTGTAGTGGGGTGTGGTGTGTTTTTGTTTTTCTCCCTCTCCGCTACACATTTTCAAAGCAGTGGCTTCACATTAACTCATTTTCATCATTCTTTTTTTTTTTTTTTTTTTTTTAATAAAACAAACAATTTTTTTTTAATTGGCTCATTCAAGCTGAGCAACATTACCCCTAACATTGCAAATTTAACAAAAATGTGACTTCCTTTCTTTCAATGTAACTAACTCCAACACGACAGCTCCAAACCAGTACTTGAATCAGTGTTAGATAAATGTCTGGTTCTCTGTTTCATGTGAAGCCCAGCTCCCCGCATCGTGATAAGTAGCTTTCCCAGGTTAGAGAGGATCCATCAAGCTTCGGAGGTGCTGACAGGTGGGAACCCTCCCTAAAGCTCGCCTCTCATCTCCAATCACTCCAAAACATTGCATGTAGTGCCATCTACTGGGCATGGAGCTGCACATTTCAATCCATCGTGTTTCCCACCAGCTCCACAGAGTGGTACCCAGATTACACACGTGGTGGTTCTCAATTCCAAACTCAATGGAAACTTGTCAGGTTGTATATAGAAGTATCCTGTGCACACGTCCCTCTCTCTTTGTTGTTCTTTCAGATACCAGTTTTTGGAGGAAGCTTTTCAGAACCAGAAAGGGATAATCGAGACCTTCATGGCTAAGCTTCAGGAGAAGAAGAATTACGTCCACTTTGCTTCCTCTCAGGTGCAGAGCAGGTACTAGAAACTGAACTCTCAGCTTGCAGGCTGCACTGCTTCATGGTCCAAACGCAACGGCAAACCCCAAAGCCCTTCCATTGACGCCTTGTTCTTTTTTTTTTTTTTTCTGGAAATACTGTATCTTAGACTTTCTCAACTAGCAATCGCTCTGATCTGTATTCTGTGTGATCGTATTTGAGGGGGAAAAATATGTAAAATTAAAAGGGGGGTGGGGGTGATATTGGGAATACAACATTTAAAATTACTGTGTGCGCCCAGATGCTACAATAAGTTATTTAAATCTGTTTTTTAATGCTTTTTAGGATAAAAGAAGTTAACGAAACTCATAAGAAAGTGGAACATGAAATCAAAGTGGCTGTTTTCACCCTCATCAATGAAATCAACAAAAAGGGAAAATCACTATTGCAGCAGTTGGAGGTACTTGTCATTTGAATTGGTTTGCAACACAGGGGCTCAATTTGCAGGATCATCGAATGTTTTAACTACAGTAGTCTTTTCGATGGCTGAGATGTTAAGATGAGTTTTTATTTTAGTTTTTATTTGGCAGACTCATTTATCCAAGCATGCTTACACAGGTGTTACAGGGCAGTGCAGGGCTACAATGCAAGCTTAATAGGCAAGTCCAGTGCATATTTTAGCATTGCAGTTTTGGTCATTTCTCCCCTGCATAAACATGGCTCTCTATCGCCCCCTCCAGAGTGTGACAAAGGAGCGCAATGTCAAGCTGATGCACCAGCAGCGTGACATCACCAGCCTGTCCCAGCAGATCATGCACGTGCTCAGCTTCGCCAACTGGGCCATCTGCAGCGGGAGCAGCACTGCGCTTCTCTACAGCAAGAGACTGGTAAGGACTGGCAAGGATTACCCTCCCCTTCCCATTGAAACCAAGTAACGCAAAGGAACAGTCTTTGTACTGTGTGGCTGTTACCACTGTTACTGTGTTCCACGCGAGAGAATTCTTGGAACGCTGTGTGAATTTGGACTGATTGCTGCTTTTCTGAGCCTCTCTGGTGAGCAGCAATCAGCGTTAGTCCAAGCCCAGTCAACATCAAGGACCCCCATCTGTGGATAGCTCAATCTAGAGTCGTGTGCTCTTTTTTTTTTTTTTTACCCAAGCACATGAAGTGTGTTCCATTTACTGTCTAATGCTTGATACAGTTGAAAAAATGACCATAAAATTGGAATTTGAATGCACAGCCATGCCGGGCTGTGTGTGATTTTGATTGGGTGTTTAAAATGTCTTTACCCCCAGATAACGTTCCAGCTGCGGCACATTCTGAAGGCTCGATGTGACCCTGTCCCTTCGGCGAATGGAGCTGTGCGCTTCTTCTGTGACCCCACCTTCTGGGCAAAGAACGTTGTCAATCTGGGTGGGTATCCTTCCTGGAGCTGTGCTGAGACTGTGTGGAGCCCAGCTGAACTCCTGGAGACATGCACTAAAATGAACAGTGTGCATGTGTATTGCTCACATTCGTCCCTTTTGTCCTGGTTTGTTAGGTAACCTGGTGATCGAGACCAAGCCAATTCCTGTCCACGCCCCGAACGTGGTAGTGGGTCAGGTTCCTAATGCGCAGAACCACGCAGGGAAGCACCTAGGGCAGATCAACCTGGCTCAGCTGCGGCTGCAGCACATGCAGCAGCAGCAGCAGCAGGCTGCCTATGCGCAGAAGCAGCAGCAACAGCAGTTACAGCTCCAGCAGCAACAGATGCAGCAGCAACAAATGCAAGCAGCAGCAGCAGCAGCAGCTGCGCATGGTGCAGCACTTGCCTCCGCACCCACGGCAGGGGGGGCCGCAGATGGTCCAGCAGCAGGTGAGTCATCTTCCCCCTCTGCTCGCCATCTAATGGTATACCCCGTTTTATATAGACTTATTGGCTTTTCTAATGTCCTGCCCTGTAGCAATTACTTATTATCTGATCTGCATTCTGTGTAGCCACTAGCAAGCTGATTTTGAGTTGGTAAGCTCAGCCTTCCTTATGGCTTCTTGGCAAATCGTGAGGTTTACTCACTGAGACTGGCTCCAGTGAAACCTGTCTCATGTCTGATCAGTTGAGTGATAGTGACCTTTATGTTCAAATGGTCTTTATGTAAACCGTTTTATAAATTCATCATTGAAGACACCAGGTCCCTTTACTGCTGGTGGTTGACTTTAGTATGACTTTCTCACAGCAGCCTCCCCGGCTTATCAGCATGCAAGCCATGCAGAGAGCCGGTATGAATGGAGCCGCCTACCAGGCACACCAGATGCGACTGGCCCAGAGCCAGAACCAGAACCGCATGCCAGGCGTCCCGCGGCACAACGGCCAGCAGTACCCCATGATGCAGCCGCAGCTCCAGAGACAGGTGACGTCTGACCCCGATGGGCTTGGGGGCTCTTTAGGAAGGGTAACTCCACTCCTCCTTTTCCATAATCCTACTGTGTACTGGGGAGGCAGGAAGGATTGCTACTGTCAAACACTCCAAGCATCCTCAAGTATACATGTTTAACTAGGTGTGTTGACAGAGGTGCAGGGATTCAACCAGGAGCAGCACTTTTTTTAATAAAAAAAACAATGCCCTAATCTTCGTATAGATGTAAATGGCCTTTTGTGTTCAGCATTACTGGGTGATTTTGATTATCAGGGAATTTGATGCTTGAAAACTGTAACGGGGCAGTGAGCAAGCGAGTGACCCTCGCCTTGGTTTGCTGGCCTTGCAGAAACCTTATGATCTGCTTCTCCTTGCCTTCCTGCAGCATTCCAACCCAGGCCACGCCGGTCCATTCCCCGTCGCTTCACTCCACAACAGCGCTGCCAACCCAACCAGCCCCACCACCGCCAGCATGGCCCACGCCCACCGCGGACCAACCAGCCCCTGCGTCTCCACCATCGAGCTCATCCCCTCTGTGACCAACCCTGAGAACCTGCCCTGCTTGCCGGACATCCCGCCCATACAGGTCAGTAGCACACAGCAAGGTCTTCCAGACTGGGGGACGGGCCTCTATGGCTGCCTAGTGATCACGTTGACTTGCCCGCAGTTTCTTTGTGTCTGCGAGATCTTATTTTGTGTGAAATAGTTCCACTTTCAGGTGCCCAATTCCAGCTGTGGAGGGCCATTCCTCTCCAGGTTTTAAGAGGTAAAATGAAATAAGCAAAACGCTAAATGTTCATTTTCCTGCAGCTGGAAGATGCTGGCTCGAGTAGTCTAGACAATCTCCTGAGCAGATACATCTTCGCCAGCCAACTTCCTCAAGCTCCCCTGACCAATATGATCCCATCTCCCGGACCCTCCGCTCTGTCTCCAGGGTCTGCAGGTGAGCCCTGTGAACCGTCTTGAAAAGCATGCTTCTGTAGAACCTCATTGAAGTGGTTTACCATCTCAAAGCATGCTTCTGTAGAACCTCATTGGAGTGGTTTACCATCTCAAAGCGTGCTTCTGTAGAACCTTGTGAAATGGTTTACCATCTCAAAGCGTGCTTCTGTAGAACCTTGTGAAATGGTTTACCATCTCAAAGCATGCTTCTGCCAGAAACACACATGCACTTTGTGTAAATAACTTGTATACAGAACATTTGACAAACTAACTTGCAAGTTGTCAGTTCCCTCAAGTGGGAGTTAGTGCAAAACTTGCAGGTTTTTAAAAAAAAGAAATATAAATAAATAAATAAACCCAATAATGGTGTGTGCCATTGTAGCACTGCCAACTGTATTATGTAATCCCAGGTGCCTGCAGAATGAGTTTTATTTTGCACCATACAGTTTACTAAGATTCTAGTAGAAACCTGTGCTTGTAGACCTGTGAGGACCCTGACACCTGTACTGAGAAAGCAATCCTACCTGACCTCACAGCCACTGAGCAGCAGTGCAAGGCAAACCACCCCAGCCACAGGACTTTGTGTAGCGCGCGACTGACAAATCCATCTGCTGTGTAAGGCTGCTGCACTGGTGTGTTGGGGGTGAAAGAGAAGGCAGTTCTTCATACTGAATTGGCAATGCTCTCTTCTGCAGGCATTTCTAATTCACACACACCAGTGAGGCCCTCCAGTACCTCCAGCACAGGGAGCAGAGGCAGGTGAGTGATGCCAGCCTAGCTTACCTGTACATTACTTGAACCTGTGGGCATGGTAGGACAGGGCTAGCTTTAAACACATTTCATTGTTTGGTCACTGGACCAAGCTCTGTCATTTTAGTCTTTGCATTGCAATATGTTTTGTAATATATGTTATCCAATACCCTCCTGAAGGAATACGCTTAGGTATCCTAATGAAGTGTGAGAATCCCCAGGAGGAGGTCTGTTCAGGCCACACTAATGCTTTATCAAATAAAACCACGGGATTCAGTTTTCTACTGTACTCCAGTCTGCTGATAGGGTTTGTATTGATGTCTAGTCTCATCGTTACACTGTTGTGAGGAAGGATGTCATGTCTACAGACTAGCCAGTGTGACGGTCGTCCCAGTGACGAGACTGGGCAAAGTCTATTCCTTTTACATAAAGACATTTAGGGAATGAACTGAACAGCTTAAATTCAGTAGATATGAAGCGCAGTACGACACCAGTTTTCTCTAATTATGGCAATATTTTGAACAAACTTTTAAACAAAAGCTTAGTATTGAAGCGGACTAGTAAAAGGACTACATGAAGTTCTGTCCTCTGTGAAAAGGGCATAGAACATTGTTAGATCGTTTTTTCAATGTCAGATCAATCCAGCTTTAGAGTAATTACAGTGGGGTCTATATTAAAGCAATTTATTTTTATTGTAAGACTCTTTCCAAGTGTAGTGTGTGTGTGTGTGTGTGTGTGTGTGCCTTTCTTGGCTGCGATCCTGAAGTAGTCTTAATAAATGTGGCACAGTCGCCCTCAATCCCTTTGCAGCTGTTCGTCGGGGCGGACCATGCCAGTGGCGGACGCGGTGAAGGTCAAGCAGGAGCCGGGGACGGAGGAGGAGTGTGGCTTTTCGGGGGCGGTGGTCAAGCAGGAGCGGGTTGAAGACGGCCGCAGGAGCGCCTGCATGGTAAACATCGCCTCCGTTCATCCTGGCTTTACACGCATTCCAGAGAGATATGCAGAAAGATCTCAGTACTTTATTCCTTAAATCTCTTTATCAGAGAAGACCTTGGCACTCGTGCTTGGTGCGTTATCCAGCTCTGTGCGTCTCAGTCGTCTTCAAAATCTAACTAGTGCACGTGAAATGCTTGAAAGACATTGAGTTGTACAGGCATTCCGTGTATAGTTCTAACACTGGAGGCTGTGCCCTGCGTTTCACAACTGTCCCTTCTACAGTGTGTGTGTATATGAATGTGTGCGTGTGTGTTTCAGATGAGCAGCCCGGAGAGCAGCCGGACTCCCCCGCTGGCTGCCCCGTCCTCGACCCCCCAGGAACCGGCCCCGCTGCGGACCCTGGAGGAGCACGTCAAGGAGGAGCCCAAGGAGGCGGCGGGGAGCTGCCGGCAGCAGGTGGAGACGACCGTGACAAACGGCAAGGGCTCCGTGCGCAGCTTCCTGCACCGCCCTCCCCGAGCCGCCACCGCCACCGCACACAGCAGCGAGCACAAGGACGACGACCCCAACGAGGACTGGTGCGCCGTCTGTCAGAACGGGGGCGACCTGCTCTGCTGCGACAAGTGCCCCAAAGTCTTTCACCTCACCTGCCACGTTCCTACCCTGCTCAGCTTCCCCAGGTAGGCAGAAGGACAGCCTGTTCTCCGCGGGGTGTACAGTCTGCTTGTCACGCTGTTCTTACATGCGTCTCAAATAAGCCTGTTTTGAGTTCTGTTTGAGTGTTCTGTTTTAAACGTTTTGTAAACCTATTGGGAATGCTATCATTAAATGGAGTGTTTTTATTCTTGTATACCTCTTCTATCAAGCATTCTGTATGATGTTCTACCTTTTCTCACAGCGGAGAGTGGATCTGTACCTTCTGCAGAAACCTGACCAAACCTGAGGTTGAGTACAACTGTGACAATCTGCAGCACAAAAAGAAGGGGAAAACCGTGCACGGGCTCAGCCCTACGGACCAGAGGGTGGGTATCGAGCACTGCAGTCTCAGGAGCACACTGCTTACCCAGACAGACAGAAGGCTGTGCGGTCAAAGGGGAGAGTGGGTTAATGCACCTCCAGGAGGGGACTGGGTTTGCAAGTGAAATGATTTAGAGGCTGAGGATCTGGTGGCAAAGTAACAAGTGGATGTGTTTTAGAATACAGCACAGCGCTCCTCCTTCTCTGATGTACAGATAAAAAAATTAAAAGCGAGATTGAGAATATGGGACTTTCACAATTTACTGTCAGCATGGATGGTGAAGAATTGAGGGAGCACTGTAAAGCGTATCTACCTTTTTGTACTGCAACTTTATTAACATGCTTACAAGGCAGTGTTGCAGGTAGCACATGACTGTCTTCCTTTCTTGATGCTGCTGCCCAGCACACTGTCTCCTGATTCTTCTGCACTTGTGTTTCAGAAGTGCGAGCGTCTCCTCCTCTACATCTTCTGTCACGAGCTGAGCATCGAGTTCCACGAGCCAGTCTCTGCTTCTGTAAGTAAAAGTGTCCTTACCCTTGGGTTCAGAGGGACGGGCGGTGATGCCCTGGCTCCCGAGAGTCAACGAGGGGCCCAGCGTACTGGTGCCAGTTTCACTAAACCGTTGGCTACCAGAAATCTTTTCCACCAGTTTCAAAAAACAACATTCAGAGAGAGAACAGCATCGTTCTTTCAGAAATCGGCTACACCAGTCTAAATGAGTCGCGCCTCTAAACGTTTGAATTTAACTGGCTTCAGATAACTAGCCATGGTTTGTGAAACTGACCCTGAACTTAAACTGTATTAGCTGTACGTTCCATTCGATTTGTATTTATTTTTCATTTTATCCTTGTATCTGACACCAGTGTAAAATCTACTTATTTTGCAGAGGGTGCTATGCAGCTGCACCAATGAAGAGTAATATATTTGAAATAGAGAATGCCTCAGGCCCCAGTGGTCCCTGCTGTATTGGTTCTTATGAAGTAGATGCTGAGTAAAATGCTTTTCTGTTTCTGTGATCTATTTTTCTGTAGAATTGTTTTTGTGATGGGGAGTCTCGTGTCTCCAGGGCTATCTTATAATTTCAATCCCTGCTGTGATTCTCCTCTGCAGATACCCAATTACTACAAGATCATTAAGAAGCCTATGGAACTGGCCACGGTGAAGAAGAAACTCCAGATGAAGCACTCTCAGCACTACCAGACCCCGCAGGACTTCGTGGCCGACGTGCGCTTGATCTTCAAGAACTGTGCAAAATACAATGAAGTAAGTGACTGCAAAGGCCTGTGTTCTGACAGCAGCATAGCTTTAGGGTATAGGCAGGCGTGGCAGAGCTTCAGTCCACTGAAAATCACTTGTATATAAACACTGCTTTAAAAACCCTGCTTTAGTGATGGTTAGCTGGAAGATGCCCTTTTACTTGGTATATATATATATATATATATATTATATATATATATATATATATATATATATATATATATATATATATATATATATTACCCCCCCCCCCCCCCCATATATAAATGACTGAGACTGATGAACTAACTCAGAAAACGACAGAAATGTAGTTATAGTGGGTGCATGTTAAAGCAGGGTTACAATAGTTTTTCTGTCCTGGCATTCGTTTTTGTGATCAATTAATTTTATTATTTGCAAAAACAGCAAACGTACCAGAACACGTCAAACCAGCTTTTTTTTTTTTTTTTTTTTTTTTTTAATGATGTAATCTCTATTTAAACAATTTAGGTTTAATAGCCCTAGAATCATGGGGCATCTGTGACTTTGTACCGTTTACCTTTTCACAAACCCTGCCACCCTAGCTGCAAGCATTGCTGGGGACGCTTTAGTTCAAGCACCCGTTTATAAGCGATTGTTCCCAGTCTAAGCGTGTTAATTTAGCTGTTGACAAGTATAGAAAATAATTAGACGTACACTTTGTGTTTTGATTTGTTTTGCTGTTGTGTATAATGGGTTGTAACGGATGTTGCCTGCCTGCCTGCCTGCCTGCCTGTCTTTCTATGCCTGTCTGTCTCTCTGATTGGCTGCTTTTGCAGGGCCGTTGTTCTACACTGTCGCTGTGCTCTAATGACTGGTAACGGATTCCTAAACAAGTGTTAGCGCATTGTTTTTATACCACATGCCAGGCGCTCTTGTATTTCAAACCCGTTTACATGCCGAGGTCTTGATGCCACATATTTAAATATTGACCTTTTCAGGTCTGTTCTGGCTTGAGTCAAAATCTACTGACACTAGTGTGCTGCTACCAGAACTGCAAACAGTGCCTTTGTTTTTTTCAAAGATGGGTGGGTGCACTGCCCCGTCCTGTCTGTTCCCTCCCAGCCCTCCAGCCAATTGAGGGTTTGGCTAACTGTCACTAAAATTGGCCACTAAACTAAATGAAAGCTGGCTGCAGGTACTGTTGGAAACTTAGTGACTATAGCAATCGGCACGCAAATAAATAACGCGACACGCTTTGGTTTCAAGTGTGTTTTGACAGCGTGTGGTATAAAACCTTTTTTTTGTTGTATTTTTTTTTTTGTTCTGCTATCCCTTTCCTAGATGTCTCGAATTATCCAAGTTTATGATGAGAAAACCCAGATTAATTTGCA
Organism: Polyodon spathula; assembly: GCF_017654505.1. Lineage (NCBI taxonomy): Eukaryota > Metazoa > Chordata > Actinopteri > Acipenseriformes > Polyodontidae > Polyodon > Polyodon spathula. The sequence continues at coordinate 1,885,770 of NC_054558.1, read as the reverse complement.
GGTAAGCGGATTCTAATACGTTGGTGGAGGGTTCTTCCCAGCTCGCAGCAGTCCCTTGCTGATCCACCCCCCTCTCTGTGTGTTGCAGGCTGAATCTGAGGTGGCTCAGGCTGGCAAAGCGGTGGCATTGTACTTTGAGGAGAAACTCAAGGAGATTTACGGGGATCAGAACTTCCCTCCTCACCCAGAGGAGGAGCCGGAGGAGGACGAGGAAGTCACAGAAGATTCCGACGACGATTTTGTCCAGCCGCGGCGCAAGCGATTAAAATCGGAAGAGAAGCCGCTACACATCAAATGAGATTTAAAGGACACTTTCCAAGGACCCAAATAAGATCCACTGTGAAGTGCGGACCTTCTTAAAAGAGGAAAATCCATAGATGTGTACATGCATATCTGTCCTGATGGAGAATATGAATTTACTCTGAATGCCCAAAGGACAGCAAAGACAGTGTTAGTAGAATTTTTAAAAGTTGTACAGATGGGGGAGAGAGAGAGAGAGAGAGAGGAGAGGAGAGAGAGAGAGAGAGAGAGAGAGAGAGAGAGAGAGAGAGAGAGAGAGAGAGAGAGAGAGAGAGAGAGAGAGGAGAGAGAGAGAGAGAGAGAGAGAGAGAGAGAGAGAGAGAGAGAGAGAGAGAGAGAGAGAGGTTCCAGTTTTTTATTTTAGTTTGTTAAATGAATACTTGGTTCTTTCTATTGTAAATCGTCTTTATTTTTATCATTTAATATTAGTTTGTAAATCTGTTGTGAATTATGCTCTATGAAAGGCCCTGAAGACCCCAAGGTACAGTGTAAATTTAAACCTTGTAAAAAGGAAAGGCTTCAGATATATATATATATATATATATATATATATATATATATATATATATATATATATTCTGAGGCAGCATCTTATCGGATAAAACAGTGGACTGGATCTGCCTGGAAAATGAACCCTGAGATCACAAAGATTATGGGTGTGTCGAATGCCCCAAGGAGAATTTATTTTTGTGTCTGAGTGTTTCCAGCATCCCTTTTAGAAGACTGACCATGTCCTGCGGCTACCTGACTGTCTCTGCTGCTTCCCAGTGGGGGGTCTCCAGCTCGGCGCCCCCCTTTTCGTTCCTGTCAATATGAACAGGATGTCCCGCACCTGAGGAGTATAAATACAGAGAGAAATCCATTCGGAGACCGTTTTCAATTCTGTACTCCCGTTCACTGTACTTCGTACTCGACAAGAAGCTTTTTTTTTTTCTGTTGTTAATATTGTAATAACGGCCGTGCAGACTGCAGCTGCTAGTTGGAAAACCGCTTGGATGTTCCTGGAGGGGTTTCTTTTTAGAATCAAATTCCATGCTGTGCAGCCACCCCGGTCAGAAATGGTACAACAGTCTACCTTTCCTAAGCCGTTACCTTTCTGTTCCCCTTTTGGTTCGTCGCCCGGCTCCCCTGGTGACCTGGAGGAATTGCAGACTTGCAGTTTCTCTCTTTATTTATTTGCTTTTTCCAGTTCATGGACCCAGGGGCTGGGGGGATCTCCGTGAAATTGTGTCCTGTTGCAGCATGGCTGTTCTGTCCCCCCTCCTTTTCTGACTCTCCCTCCTCGATTTATACTATGTCGTGCATGCCTCCCATGCTGCACTGCGACTACTGCTTTTAAGATCTTCAAATGGTGACACTGGTTTAGTTCTTATTAAAGATATTGTTTTAAACCTGTCCTGGATATAATTCATTAGCCCGTGTGGTTGTGTGTGTGTGTGTGTGTGTTGGTGGAAGTGTGCTCTGTACCTGCATTACGTGATTTAACTTGATCAGCAACACGGTGGTCCTCTCCAGTGTGCATTGAGATTTCTGTGCTTCATGATCTGCTTCGTCAAGTCGTGGAATAAACGGGGCAATGGAAGCCGTTCATCGTATTACAACAGCAGCGTGCCATTGTTGCCACTTTGCACTGTTCATGGGAGGCAATGTGGTCCAGCGGTTAAAGAAACGGGCTTGGAACCAGGAGGTCCCGGGTTCAAATCCCAGCTCGGCCGCTGACTCACTGCGTGACCCTGAGCAAGTCACTTCACCTCCTTGTGCTGTGTCTTTCAGGATGAGACGTTGTTGTAAGTGACTCTGCAGTTCACACACCCTAGTTTTGTATCTTGTAAAGCGCTTTGTGATGATGGTCCGCTATGAAAGGTGCTGTGTAAAGATTATGATATGTATTGTTTCTTTAGGGGAGCGGTCATGCTCTTAAAGTGAAATCAGCGTCCTCGTTCCTGCCTTCAGCTGTTGTGTGCTCTAATTTTGTTAGCTAGTTGTACCCGTTTCATATTTTTGATCCGTCTGTCCTGTGCCAGTATACTGGGTTTGATGGCATGACCCTGTTGTTACCTCACCCGGGAGCTCCTGTTGCGTGTGCTTTGCTAAGACACATGCTGAATTGTAACACAAGGGGGCAGCAGAGCGATTGGGATCAGGATGTGGAAGTCTCGTGTCTCTGATGGGCTCTAGGTGAAACTGTGAGCTGCTGTAGTCTGTCCTGCCAGATCTGCTTGTGCAGGTGAATCAGGGGCAGTGGTGCGATCCTGTTTTGTGATATTAGCATGCAGTCAGTACTGTATAAACCCAATTTTGTATGATCTGTCCTTTCTGTAGGGGGTACCTGTGATATATCTCTCCCTTTTTAGAGGTGGTTAGAATTTGCCACAAGGCTTACTCAGTTGTGATCCAAGTTTTATGTATAAAATCCTGTCCAGAGAAACCCTTTGATGGTTTTAAACTGCCTGAGCATGTATTTATTGTTTCTCACGGAACTCGATGTTCACAGCTTTCTTCCTCCCATTGACAGGACCCTCCTGTTTCTTGGGGAGGCAGATGTTCATGTCAGTAATGACAGCTGCTGTTGTTCAAATGTCAAACCACCTAGTGCAAGGAGGAAAAACAAAACGATATTCAATAAAAGCACAGCGCTGGGCAGCAAGGCAACAAAAAGAAAGAGGAAGCTTTCTTGGAGCCTTCGCCAATTCTCAGTACATCCTGAAATCTAAGGGTTTGTGTGCCTCTTCAGATGTACACCTTTGTTTCTCCATAAAAAGAAATGGTCAAGCAACAAATTAACCGGTGTATTTAAACTTCACACAATCAAACCAAATTTTTTTTTTTTGTAATTCTGTTTTTTAAGCTGCTAATACAGTATATTGTAACTCAAAACGCTGATATCGTATAACAAAACCCGCTTGGTACGTTTACAAAGCTGCCACTGCCAAAGCCTCTCCCCCCAGTAACCTTTAAGGTAATAGCTTCATGATACACGCACTGTATGATAGATTTAAAGCATAATGTGAAAAACTAAGGCAATACTAAGGCAATAATGAAAAGCTAATCACATGCACACATGTCAAGCTAATCACATGCTCTTTAAGAATGCATCTAGCCCGCTTCGATTATCTCCTCCACTTGACAAGGCTGCCACAGTTAATTGCTTGATAAGATGATATCTGCAACGATCAACAGCTCTGAGTGGCGTGGGCGGGGAACCGTGCACTTTGCATGTCGTAACTCATTTAACAAGGCTTCTAGCACCCATCGGAGCAATATTACGAAACTCCCTTAACCTTAACCCTCTGCAGTGTCTGATTGTGTTTGTAAGGGTTAGTTTGATCAGCCAGTAACCCTGATGGACGTTCTAGAGCCTCCTGTTCGTGGTTATCCTGGGATTGTCCCCATCTGCAGAACGTCAGGATCAAACCTGACAAAGTTTTGAGAGTAATCAGACTAGACACTGGATGAGCTGGCTGGCCTCGCCTCCCTCGTAACTTCTCCTACGGTCCGGGGGGGGGGTCCCTGGTTCTGTGAAATGATTACAAAAATGAATGGCTAAAGCCCAGTAAAGACAGCTGCACAGAGATGCCAAAGGGATGGCTATTCCACTCATTGGTCATGAGCGATGGAAATGTGAGCCTTTAATATTCATCTAAACTGATCTGCCAGCTCCGTCACACCCCAGACCCAATATTAAACGCATTCAAAGCTGCTGCTGGCACTCATGCGATTTGTTTCCCCCCCCCCACTATAAAAATGTGCTTGGTAATCCAATGCAATTGTGTTGTAGCTGTACTGTGTGAAACAGGTGTTGTACTATAATGTTAATGCATTATTTAGAGGCTCACACTTTTTTTTTTTAATTACATTTTGTGAACAAAACAAATAAGAATGCAAATGAAGTGGACTGACCAGAGCGCCAGATAATCCTGTCCTGTGTTTATTACACAAGGGAATGCCAAGCTCATTTAATAGCAACTGAGAAACATGCGTGTGTGCATAACCCTGTTCTCCCAAGTGCCTTGTTGTATTTTGTTGAGGTTGTTTTTGCTTTGGCACAGATGAAGCGCGTTTTACCTGGTTAGTAAATGCATGTCTGCCTGCACTCAATTACAACGTTGTTATGAATAGTTACAGCACACTTCATGTGTGAACAGTTTTGTATGCCACAGTCCTTAACCTTTTGTGGTGCAACTGAGTACAGAAAGATTTTCTCATGGAGTGCATTGTGACTGTGCATCATACCATTGTACTTGTGAAGGCGCATCTATATTTACTGCAGTAATTAGAGACGCAGTGTAAAGAGTTACAGATTTATTCTCGGTGTTAACAGCTGCCCCTCCCCTAAATTCCACCAAAACATTTTTCACCCAGTGCTTCATGTCTGCGCCTCTAGACACCAATGAAGTGTTTCGGGGAAAAGTTTGTGAGACTTTCTGCTGGATTTTGATGACTGGTTGACGTGCTCAGTGGTTTGAAAGTCCAGGGAAATGCAGGGGTATATGTACCCTATATATCTGGTACCCTATATATCTGGCAGTGCCAATAATTTCCTCCCAATTTGCTAAAACAAAAGCATTTCCTGAATCGATAACGTTGCCAGTTTGCTAAGTGGTGGTTCCTGTCTTATCTTCAGATAGGATGTTTGTATCCAGGCATCACTCACTGTCTCATTATGAGTGGAATACAGCGCAGTGCTGTGGTTTCAACTGTGCTTTTTGTATAGAAATAACAAACTTATTCTAAGTGAATTAAAACAATGGAATTAGACTTCTAATGAAAGCAGCTCCGCGTGGAAAGGCCTCCCTTTTAAATAAGTTCAATAAACGCCATCGGGGTGCCATTAAATTACAGGAAGCATGTTTAGGAAAGGAATGGCGCTGATGTTTTTTGTAATGAAGCGCTCTCTGTGTTTTTAAGATCGGAGAAGCAGTTAGCACAATGCTTCCAAAGAGTGGGGGTGCAGTCCAGCCGGGACTCTCGAACCTTGCAACATCCTTGTGCGAGCCGTGCATCCCTTTGAGTCCTCCAGCACGACTTGCATGCACGCTCTGCTGTGGCTGCCTGCACCCTAGCATGATCCTTGCATCTACTTGTATGGGCATGCTAATAGTGAGAAGTAAGAATGTTTTCAAAGCCCTAGTTACCTTTAAAAAAAAAAAAAAGGGGTGCGTGTTGTCCTGGAGCAAAGCTTCTTACTGTCCCTTGATCTCCCCAGTGCGGGCACCAGGGGGCCGATCCCTGCCTGGGCCCCCCTCTTCAAACCCGGACAGTGCCGTGCAGCTCCTCCCCTAAGAGGCAACCTGCTTTTTATTTATTATTAAAGACCCCCTGTTTGATAAAGGTCAGTGCCTGTGACAGTTCTAAAACATGCGCACACTGTCCCCTCTTGCTGTCCTTGAGATCATTTTGAACAATGCTTTAACCTGACCCAAATGATTAATTAGGAAAAAAAAAAAAGCATTGGTTCATTTTAAATGATATCGTTTGCAATGTGAATGAAGAACCCATTTTTTAAATAGATCAGGAGTTTAATATTGTATAGTGTAGCAGCGCAAGTCTTCGTGGGAAAATTAATACAATGTTTCTTTTGTGTATTTTTCAGATTTCATAAGAAACCTTAAACTCGAAACCATAAATCACGATAAAACATGCTGAAAAAAAAATAATGATATGATAATAAGGTCCCAGTAGTATATCGTCTGAGCGCCGGGGGACATTTCATACATTATGTATGTATGTAAATAAATAAACACATTTCTATTAATCAACAGCCAGTGGCTGCTTTCCTATGAGAGAGGTGCTGGGTCAGTGCTCAAGCATATTCAATGAGAGAGACTGTGCTGGGTCAGTGCTCAAGCATATTCAATGAGAGAGGGGCTGTGCTGGGTCAGTGCTCAAGCATATTCAATGAGAGAGACTGTGCTGGGTCAGTGCTCAAGCATATTCAATGAGAGAGACTGTGCTGGGTCAGTGCTCAAGCATATTCAATGAGAGAGAGGCTGTGCTGGGTCAGTGCTCAAGCATATTCAATGAGAGAGAGACTGTGCTGGGTCAGTGCTCAAGCATATTCAATGAGAGAGGGGCTGTGCTGGGTCAGTGCTCAAGCATATTCAGTGAGAGAGAGACTGTGCTGGGTCAGTGCTCAAGCATATTCAATGAGAGAGGGGCTGTGCTGGGTCAGTGCTCAAGCATATTCAGTGAGAGAGAGACTGCTGGGTCAGTGCTCAAGCATATTCAGTGAGAGAGGCTGGGTCAGTGCTCAAGCATATTCACTGAGAGAGACTGTGCTGGGTCAGTGCTCAAGCATATTCAATGAGAGAGGGGCTGTGCTGGGTCAGTGCTCAAGCATATTCAATGAGAGAGGGGCTGTGCTGGGTCAGTGCTCAAGCATATTCAATGAGAGAGAGACTGTGCTGGGTCAGTGCTCAAGCATATTCAGTGAGAGAGAGACTGTGCTGGGTCAGTGCTCAAGCATATTCAATGAGAGAGGGGCTGTGCTGGGTCAGTGCTCAAGCATATTCAGTGAGAGAGAGACTGTGCTGGGTCAGTGCTCAAGCATATTCAATGAGAGAATGGGTCAGTGCTCAAGAGAGAGGGCTGTGCTGGGTCAGTGCTCAAGCATATTCAGTGAGAGAGAGTGTGCTGGGTCAGTGCTCAAGCATATTCAATGAGAGAGACTGTGCTGGGTCAGTGCTCAAGCATATTCAGTGAGAGAGAGACTGTGCTGGGTCAGTGCTCAAGCATATTCAATGAGAGAGACTGTGCTGGGTCAGTGCTCAAGCATATTCAATGAGAGAGGGGCTGTGCTGGGTCAGTGCTCAAGCATATTCAATGAGAGAGGGGCTGTGCTGGGTCAGTGCTCAAGCATATTCAATGAGAGAGACTGTGCTGGGTCAGTGCTCAAGCATATTCAATGAGAGAGACTGTGCTGGGTCAGTGCTCAAGCATATTCAATGAGAGAGGGGCTGTGCTGGGTCAGTGCTCAAGCATATTCAATGAGAGAGGGGCTGTGCTGGGTCAGTGCTCAAGCATATTCAATGAGAGAGGGGCTGTGCTGGGTCAGTGCTCAAGCATATTCAATGAGAGAGGGGCTGTGCTGGGTCAGTGCTCAAGCATATTCAATGAGAGAGGGGCTGTGCTGGGTCAGTGCTCAAGCATATTCAATGAGAGAGGGGCTGTGCTGGGTCAGTGCTCAAGCATATTCAGTGAGAGAGAGACTGTGCTGGGTCAGTGCTCAAGCATATTCAGTGAGAGAGACTGTGCTGGGTCAGTGCTCAAGCATATTCAGTGAGAGAGAGACTGTGCTGGGTCAGTGCTCAAGCATATTCAGTGAGAGAGACTGTGCTGGGTCAGTGCTCAAGCATATTCAGTGAGAGAGACTGCTGGGTCAGTGCTCAAGCATATTCAGTGAGAGAGGCTGGGTCAGTGCTCAAGCATATTCAGTGAGAGATGGCAGAGACGCATGAAAGGAAGGATGATCCTTTGTACATGAACTGTCTCATCATGAATTCTGTTCATACCACCACGTGGGTTTGCAGTGTGGTTTGAATACAATCAAAGGCTGGGATCTAAATGGATCAAGTACCACTGCTTGAGCACTGAAAGGTGGTATAAAATACAAGTAGAGTCCCGTGGGCTTCATCTGCAAAACTACACACAGCCGGCCGGACTTGAGCGTGCCCACCTTCACAATCCGCTTGATAAAATACTCACTGTGTGTTTCTTAAATGAAGAGTTTGATCGCTGGAATGTCCTGCTTGCTGGATGAATAAAGCAGGTGTGTCGTTGCTCTGGTGCTTTGTTTGTTTCAGACCTCCACAAAGCGAGTGTATAAGAAGAGTAATCATGCCTGACTCTTCCAGTTCAGGTCTTTGTTCTAACCCCATCCTGAATTGTGAGCTTATTACACTCCTGAGAATGTGGAACAGCACTGCAGGATCGGAGCTGGCTACCCCAGCAGTTTGAGGCTCGTGCTGAAGAGAGATTCCCAGGAGTTTGAGGCTCATGCTGGAGAGATCCCCCAGGAGGAGGAGGAGGAGGAGGAGGAGGGGGGGGGGGAGGAGGAGGGGGGAGGAGGAGGAGGGAGGGGAGGAGGCGGGGGGGGGGGGGGGGGGGGGGGGGGTTGTTGTTTTTGGCCTGCTCTCATACTCGACAGGCACGATGATGTGTTTCATCTAAACACGTCTAATTGAGGAGAGACGTCTCTCTTGACGACTGAGCGGTTCTCAAACATCTTGACGGAGTAGGACTAATAGACGTGCCATGCTGCAATGAATCATGAGGAAAGTTGCCAGTCAAAGATGTGCACGGGGTGTTTCCACAGTTACTGACCCTGTCTGTGTGACACGCTTTTGTTAAGGGGTTTCTGCACAGGAGATCCAGCTAAGACGAGGGTCTGTGACTCAGAACCAGGTTCATGTTACAAACTCATTAAGGTCTCCTGTTAGTTATGAACCCAGCTCTTCTAGGATTCAGAGCTGGGTTCATAACCAACAGGAGACCTTACTAGCTACCTAACAGCAACTCCCCTTGAATTGCATCTCTCGGGAAAGGAAAGATTTTTATTTGACTGTAGTGTGAAGAAAAGGGGCACAGAGATGGATTCATTCCATGTGATCATGGCAAAACTACCATGGAGTTGTGAGAAGCAGTAGCAGGAAGCAATGGATCTCCTCCCAGTGGCTTAGGAGTTATTACTGACACCTGCATAAGACACATACATCCCTCTGAGCTAGAGAGCTTGCTTGGAATCTCAACCCCCCAATCTCGGGTGAAATATTAATGGTATATCAAAGCTTGAAAATATTTCTTGCCTCTCGTTTTCCCCTCCCCAGTCCCAAATTGTTTTGTTGTATTGTTGCAACTTTGTGTCCTGGCCAGATCAACGTCTCCACCAAATAAAAGGACCCGCCATGATCTTTCATTCAATTAGCTCCCTGTGCAGAAAAGAACGTGGGTGTACCAGCTGTGCATCTGTGCCCTCTCTCATTAACTTGTAACCCATTGTGTTTAAAAGAGGACCGAAGAGTTCAATGGGTCAACCGATTGTCAATTAAGTACCTGCACAGGTACCCAGCACACCTGGAGAGACAGTCAGGCAGCGCTGAAGGGACTTTGGGGGTTACAGTTTTGTGTGAAGCGTTTTGTAAATCTGTGGTCTCTTCATGTGCCTGTAATTCTCTGTAAGATTAGTTCCCTCGCAAGGAGGGAAGCGGTTTGAACTGTGTCTTACATTACTAACAGATCTGCATGTCAGGAATACAAGTTCTCACTGGATAAAAATTACAATTTCTAGTCCTGGGTGTTTTATGCAGCAGAAGATTTAGAGACAACTGACCATGCTGAAGGGATACGGGAGAAGTAAGGGTTACTCTACAAGTGCCAGTTTCTTTATTTTGAGGATTTCTTCTTCAGTGTTTTGGTACTGCTTCCTCAAATGTCCAGTTTGTTAACATTATTTTCAGAGTTGCTCTGAAATTAGCCTTAAACACAAACTCTGAGGCACTTGGTTCAATAAAATCTATAATGAATTAACTTTGCCCTTTTTTCCTCCTATGCTTCTTCGCAAAGCCCAGCGCTTCACACGGACACCCATTCTGTCCCAGGTACAGTAGATCCATGCCGGTGATTGATTCCTGTATTAAAGTAACATTTCCTTGTAGGCCAGACTCGTTTTCTTTGTGGAAAGTTCACATTTCCGACGCTGGCGCACCTAGGCTGTCTCTTTAATCACTTAATTGTTATTCCAGTTAGCTTGCGTCAAGTAAAAAGCAAAACACAATTGCTTTTTTGCTTACATAAATTAGTTTGCTTTGATTGGGCTGTGCTGGTGTCGCCTTGCTAATTACAGGTTGTCTTGAATTTCTCTGCTCTCCTATCCAGCCCAGCTCCAGATTACCTGCGCACAGGGAAAACATTCAATTACAACTGGAATGCAATGTTTGGATAGTGAAAGTAATTAATACCTACAGAAACATCAAACACACCAAGAGGGAACAGAAAATAATATATATTTCGCAGAGCTTATGCAAACAACACAGGGCAAAGCTGCCCTAGTTCTTTCGAGTCAGGTTTAAGCACTAAAGATATTCACTGAGATTAAGGTGTGTTTGTTTCTGGTTAAACTTCACTTGCACTAAGAGGGGCGCAGCGTGGAGCAGTTTAAAATCCATCAAGGGAAGGTCAGGGCAGGGATGCTGTGATCCCTGATCCTTGATTGATCTCCAATGCCGCTGGGGATACCAAACGCTCTTCGCACTGAATATGCAGTCAAGCTGACATTTGGAGAGACACGAAATCTGAGAATAATCTCAGGCGTGCTTTTTTTTAATGAAAAATTGTACAAATCAATCTATCTATCTGTAGGCATTTCAGCAATGATAACCACACTGCTGAAGACCATCTGTGGGATCAGTTGGCTCTGTGGAACAATTGCTGCTCGGAAACAAGGGGAACGCGAGTTTATCTGCAAACTGGGAACTCTGGAACCTCTTGGAACGAACGTTCTGTTCTGACGTCGTCGTGACATCACCCACAGCATGTTTGCTGCCCCGCGTTCCCTGTTCTTTGTACACTGCTGAAGAAGGGCTGCGCAGTTTCTTGATTAGGGTGTCGCTGATTAACTCCAGGCCAGGAGAGAGAGAAATACTTGTGGTGTTGTTAGAAGGGAACCCGATTAATGGACAGCATGTAAATATCTCCCTAGTTAGCTCGTAGAGACGGGCAGTGCACTGAAGTCAAGACTCTCCACTTGGTCAGGCCTGACTGCTTTCCTAGGCCTCATTCTTCCTCTGGTTGTCACCCTGGGGATAGGGTATTCATGGCAACCCCTAGCACTGAATCCCCAGACACTGTTTATTCTATACAAATTTAGAAGCAGAAATTGAACCTGTTTTAAAATACAGAAACCATCAGTGGGTGTTTTTTTTTTTCTCTTTCATATCACTAAACCAATTTATTTTACATTTAATTTGATTTCTTATCTCTAAATACAGGATAGCACACCAACCGACATGGAAGGCAACATGAAAAACTAGCCACGAATTGCTTCCCTATTCTGAAATAATACCATTTCTCGCCCTCTTCCAGTAGGAGTTATCTGAAATTGAATTGGATGCAACCAGACATGAAGTTTGAAGATTCGGTTGTACGAGTCTTGATTGTGAAATCGCTCATTTGAAATACTGAAGCTGGTTTTCAGTCCTGGAGTTGCAGAAACCGCGTTACACCGTGAACGATTAACCCTGATTTCCCGAAGGTTAAACACTGCTGGATAATGCTTGGTAGGAAGGCAACGTTGCATTCAGCAATCTTTTCTGATATTAGTACTGCTACAATAGTATGTATACCCCATGTGATGGTGAAATGTGCGAACGCTTTGAGAGAGATTCAGACGTCTTCCATGGGCACCACCATCACCAGATCTCAGTCCGGTCGAGCCTGATTGGGTAGAACTCGAGCAAGGCCTTTGCCATCTCAACCCTCTGCCCACCTCACTATCATGTTAGAATCTAATCAAGAGTTAATAAGACTGACATCATCATGAGACTCATAGTTGCCTCTTGACTAGAGAGCTTCGGCTGAACGGTAAGACGGTGGTCTTTGAACAGCTGGATCACGTCCGCCCCTTTGCTTCCCCATTCAATTCAATGTGCTGAGCCGTTACAATAGGGCTTCACAATCTTACAGTTAAGGAGCTAAACATGCTTCGTTGATGACCAGTCCAATTAAAACAGCAGGACTATCTGTGAAATTGGTAAGTTGACAATTGATAAGTAACCCATATGAGCTTGCTTAGTGTAGCAGGGAGGATCAATCCATCACGCTGCCCACAGCAGGGGAGCGTATAAACAGCAGTTTGTTCTGCCTCTTTTAAGCACATTGCAGATCGTTACGAGCAACTTGAACACCCGGACCGGACGCGGTTTTAAATATTTCTTTGCTTATTTCCCTTTTTGTGCTGCACCTGGATGCGTTTGGTTACTTTCCAAAATGCGAAAGGCTCCTAAGCGCTTCGTGAGCAGATTGAAAATGAGCTTCTGCATATCCGAGCATCGGACTGAAGGTCAGGCTAGAATAACACTTATTTTTGCCTGTTTTATCTGCACTTGGCAATCCTCACTGCCTGAAGCCAACCCTTTAACCCTGAGTCCATCCCACAGCTGAATCCTCACTGCCTGAACCCAACCCTTTAACCCAGAGTTCATCCCACAGCAGAATCCTCACTGCCTGGACCCAACCCTTTAACCCTGAGTTCATCCCACAGCAGAATCCTCACTGCCTGGACCCAACCCTTTAACCCTGAGTCCATCCCACAGCAGAATCCTCACTGCCTGGACCCAACCCTTTAACCCATCCCACAGCTGAGTAACCCCATCCCACAGCTGAATCCTCACTGCCTGGACCCAACCCTTTAACCCTGAGTTCATCCCACAGCATGAATCCTCACTGCCTGAACCCAACCCTTTAACCCAGACCCAACCCTTTAACCCTGAGTTCATCCCACAGCTGAATTCTCACTGCCTGGACCCAACCCTTTAACCCTGAGTTCATCCCACAGCAGAATCCTCACTGCCTGAACCCAGCCTCCCATGAAACAGTTCGCCAGGTATTCCAGTGAGCAGGCAGTGTGGGAATACCACTGGCTCATCATTGTTCTTCATGTTTTGTATTCATCTTCAGAGACGGCTGCATTTAATGGCAGGGCTGTAGATGCACTGCATTGTAAATTACTTTTAACTGGGTGATAATAAGGGCCTAAAAAGACATTGATTGCTGTAACTACTTCCTGTGAGCTTGTTTGTCTGTAGACTGGTTTATTTTCACGTCTGTTTGTCCAGTTTGCATGTGTCAGAATAACTCTGTTTGCATTCAGGTAGTGACTTTTAAAGGTCGCATCAAACCTCGGGTGAAGTTCTTTTTTAAGCTGTGAAGTTCCTGGAGCATGTAGCTCTGGATGTCTGTTTCTTATTCAGTACATCTCAGAAGATGGTGACAGCACCGCCAAGCTTGTTAGAAATGACTGGGCTAATGTAGGGTAGGGCCCCCGCAATGTATTTCTAGCCCTCTCCAGTCACCCGTGCCTCAGCAAGCGCTGTCACTGCTGCAGTCATTCTAGCTGGAACCCTGTCCAGTCCAGGCCTGCTGCGTGTCACAACAACGCTCGCTGGAGTTTACTGCGCTGAGAACACAACCTGGCTTGTCAGCGATAAACAAGCAGCCCGCAGCGACAGGGGTCTGTGTTGCTGCTCTGATGCTGTTTTGGAAAGGCTGAAGTCTCCTGTCAGCTGCAGTCGGCAGGTGATGGTTGGGTCTAATGAGATGAAGTTATATAAAAGGTTTGGAGCAGTTTCAGCTGGGAGTGCTGGAGAAGCTATTGTATTTATTTATACAGTTGGAAGGGTGGCAATGTTGAGTTAATATGCTAATCTTTGGTTCAGAGAACACTGAACTGGGAATATAAAGAATATCAATGTTAAACTGCTCCCTCACTCCCTGAAACCATCTACCTGATGCATTATGTCGGCTGTTGTCTTCTCTAGAAGCACATTTCATATAGCTTACTAAACGAGTATCTTCTTAAAGCAGCCTAATGCTTCTGCTGGGTGTTTGATAAAAGGACTACTAATCTCAAAATGATGTAGGACAATCCCTTGGAAGCTGAACGGCTCCCTCACCCCTTAAGAGAAAGGAAGGTCCCTCCAGTACAGGGCAGGCTTCAGGCGTTGGAGACTTTTAAATTGATTCCTGTCGTCTCGCGGCTAACAAAAAATAAACAAATAGATGCAAAAGTCCTTGGGGAGAGCACTACTCTGATATTATCTTTTTAACAATGTGATTCTCCTGAACACTTCATCCCCAGCCTAGTTCTCATTCCACACAGGCGAGAGGAATTTGTCATGAATAATTCAAAAGGAAGAATTCCCAAGGCAAAACAGCAGAGAAGATTGTAACAACTTCTCTTTCCTCAGGTCGGCAAAGTGGAACAAGACCGATGGCGAGAGATCTGTCGTCATGGCGATGCTAATCCTTTTAGCGAAGGCAGGCGCGAGGGCAGCCCTCAGGCCTGTGTGAGGTGAACAAACAGATAAGGACCTCGTGCTGTTTTCTTTTGCAGAGGCACTGTCTGTGCGTATTGATGTGTCCACTGTGCGTCGAACCCCTTCCAAGATTAATCCCTCTGGTACAACTAGAATGCCACGTTTGAAATCTGTACATATTGATCAGCAGCATAGCAAGATCAAACTGGTTTGAACTGGGACTCTGTTAGACCCAGTTAGGATTGCGTGTTAATAGATCTTTATCTCTTCATCTCTGATGTATGGAGTACGTGTCCAATGTGAAGTATGCTAAAGATACCACCATGACTTTAGAGAAAATTGTGGCCAGAAGGAACTGAATGACTTCAGAGAGTGTTGCAGGGGGGCAAGTTAGTGGACGCACACTGGTATACCAGAAGCACTGAGAAATGTGATTCCATTCCAAAGCCTGGTGTGCTTTAAACGTTTCCACCAGGGTGTGATGACTGAAAGGGAAAATGATTTCCAAAGCAAATCTAAACGACAATAGGAATAAACTGAAGATAACTGGGGAACCCTTTCCGTGAAGTGTCTCTCATTACTGAGCGTGTACATAGTGGTTACTTGGTAAGTCCATGTGTACTTACACATGATTCCAGTGTTATTATACAGAGTTACAATCTGTTCCTCACAGAACATTTATTTCAAAACTGCTCACGTGAGATCTACATAGCAAACGGACGTACACAACAACTAAGATTGATGGAGTTTTTTCATCAGTTGCCACTCTTTTAAAACTTGGCTCTCTTCAGCTGAAGCGGTGACTTCGTCCCAGATGTGTGTGTGTTTCTGCTGAGGTAGAAGATGCTTGGAAAGCTAAACTAGTTTTCAGTGTAAAGTGAAATATGATTGGATGAGATAATGGCTTTTAAGAGGCAGATTTTTTCCAACAGCTTCTCTCCCATGCCTTTCTGGAAACCATTGTTCTGCTCCATTCTCGTCAAAAACTCCCGGGGTCGTGACTGTGTGGGTTGCTTGTCTAGTCACACAAATAATCAAAACCGGTAATTAAGCAGAACCGAACTGACTGACTGACTGAATCAGTGCATGTCTGCAAGTAAATCACACAGCAATCTGTGTGTAATTAGTATTCTCAAAGGGTTCATCACCATTGCAACCTGTCTGTCTGGACTTCCCTTGCTCACATAAAAGTCTTCATTACCAGGATGACTATTACCTCCTTTCCATGCACCCCTCAACCCAGGTTTAAAACCCTGCTGCCCCCGATCCTGCATTTCCTCATGCATTTAGCCAACCCTCATGCTTTAAATACCCTCTTTCCTAGCTGAGCTCCTGGTTAATAATCTTCACAGTGTGTTGCTCCAGTAAAGGGCTCTGCGAGATCAAGGGGTGATTGATCACTGGAAGCAGACTGTCTTTGTGGTGAGGAACAGAGTGTTAGCTCTCATTTAAGAAATCATTACTGTTTGTACTAATGAGACCATCCTGCTATTTAAATAGAACTGGGTCTCCTGGCCCTGCCAGTTTGTATCGAGTGAGGTGAGAGAGAGTACTGTACACAGGACTTGTATCGTCTTTCATCATCTTACAAGGATCCTTTCTGATTCATGGACTTTTAGCATGGGGATCTTGCTCGGTTAAAACCAGAGACAGCAGGGTTACAAACTCGCACAAGCCTTATAAAAGTGTGCCACAGTAAAAGCATGGCAAAGTGTAACAGAGCATAGGGAAGGCATGGTATAGTAAGCACTGTGAAGCACAGAGAGGCATGGTAAAGCATATCAAACAAACAGTGGTGAATGCATAACCTTGGAAAGACCATGGGAAAAAATTGCCTCACAAATTTACTCGCGGCAACTCGCATTGAAACCATGCGACCGTCATGCATTGGCAGTGTGATTTGGGTATCGCATTTTAGAAGAGTGCATGCTTGCTGTAGTGCGCGTTTCAAACCTGCACACTCCAGATCTCTCTAATAAATAGAAGTGAACGGCAGCTTGTTATTTTGTTGGCAGTGATCATTTTTGAGATTTTTGACCTTTTGTCAGTAAACCACCTAAACCTGCTAAGAGTTGCTCCAGAGACTCCCCTTTATTAGTTCCTGAGTCAGTGAGGACGGCGACTCATAAAAACGCTGACCCTGGGTCTGGCTTCGCCCTTCTCAGAACTCTCGCGAGGCTAATTAACATGCAAAGTGGAAAACCGTTTAATTGAGGGTCTGTTCGGAAATTCAGGGTCTAATTGTTTAAAATTCTGTCACATTACAGCATTTACGTACTCCAGTTTCTCCCTCTGCTCTGTTCTAATGGTTTTAAATGCCTCCTCTGGGCTCGCATGTGAAGGTTTTGCTTCAGGTGTAAATTAGCCTGCGTCTTGCCATGCTTTAGTTCTTCAGTGATGGCTACATTTCCATATTGTATTGCATAATGGACTCGGGGCTTGGTAAATCCCTTGCAATGTAGGAAGCAGTCTTTGCTTTTTAAGAGGGCTTGAATGCAATGCCCATTGAAGATGCTCAGCGTTCATTACTAGGTGTGACGTGGCCCCCCTGTCTTGAGCGCAGCTGGATTGTGGGTTCCCGCTGGTGTGATTCCTCATGATTTGGCAGCACGAGCAAAGGAAAAAGATCGGGAAGATGGTCTCTCTTGGAAAGTAAAGTGTAAGACATTGATGACCTGCGCTTTCTCTTGTACCATCTGTTCCGAACAGGGAAAGCTAATTGAATCTGTTCTGTTAGGAGTCTCGTCTCGGATTTGTGAAGGAAAGTCATATGTTTCCTATTGCAGTAAAAAAAAAAAAAAAAGATAAATTTAAAAACGCACAATCTTCTTGTCTGCAGTAATAAACAAGACGCTGCACTGGCATCCTCTCTGCTCTTGCTTGGCTGCTGTTTAATTCTGAGCCCTGTTTTTCATTAAGCTTTATTGGAGCGCTCCTGGGAATGGAGCGCTTTCTCTCTCTGCTGCTCAGCGCTGTCCTGCACCCTAACGAACACATTACACTGCCCATTCTCAGCTCTCCGGCCCCACTGCCCTGTCCAGAGCACAGTGGCAACACGCCATCTAATTTAGAGAAAGGATTCAAGTTGAGAGTGTTTCATAACCTCCTTTGTGTGTAGCCTACAGATTTTTCTTGTGATTTACAGACATGCATATGCATTCTCTGAGCGAAAGCTCTTGATATTTACAGTTCTTTACATTTTAAAAACGATGCTGTCTTTCAGCACTGTGCCCATGCTCCCTTGTACAGAAAGTACCGCTGTGTATTAATCGGAAAGTGGGTTACTAGCCCTGCTACTGAGGCAGGAACCGACAAGGAGAAAGAAGCCTGATTTAACGGAACATTGTTTCCTTCACTCGCTTGAGCAAGCAATCTGCCTCATTAAGGAGCAGTCAAACCCATTTCATATATCTTCAAAGGGAACGAGCAGCAACAGCAACCATGGAAGTGGTTATAATGTAGCCAACAAAACACTTCCATTGCGCTTCCATTAGCCACAGAGGTTTCATATGTCAAGTTTTGAAAGCAACTTCTGTTACAGCAAGTGCATTTTCATTTTAAAACCTTATATTTGGGGCTAGGTTAGGTTAGAGGAAGCTTTCGTGTCTTTGGGGGTGGAAATCAGTTGTAGAACTTTTAGGAAGGTGTGCGATATATTAACAAGAGCGGGAATAGGAGGTGGTGATAACAAGCATGTTGTGACACTGGCAGGACAGGAGTGCTGCTAAGCGGATACGTGGAAGTGTAGCATTCTTTATCACAGACTCGTGCCTCCATATACCCCTTGATTCTCATCACGCTGAAAACTCGGTGAACCGCTTGAGTGGCAGGGCTTGTTTAATTGAGACTGGGGGCTGGACGCTGTAGAGGAACTGTTGATTGGTTTGTTTTCAGCTTGAAAGTTGCAGGGAGGGAGTTGGCTGTCCTGGCCTGACACTGCAGACCCGCTGCCTTCCTAACGAGGGCTCTGGTGGAGCCGCACGAGCCCCAGGGGAACCCGCTGTGGTTCAGATGACAAGTGAGCGAACACATGCTTTCCCACTGAATGGTGAAAGGGCAGTGAATGAGGGCGTGTCGATGGCATTCTGTCTGTTTGATGTGTTTGTGTTGCTTTAGGGTCTGATTAGTGACCACTAGCAGCTCATCTAGTCCAGTAGGGGTAGAGGCTGTAGTGTCGCAGCTCTCCAAAGCGTCTCTAAAAGAGCCAGTTCTCTATGCTGTCTGAATCCCGTCAGATTTCAAACGCGTTGGCCCCTGCACCCCTATCTGGGTAGCGAGTGACCCCCTACCCGCCCTTGAGTTCCACGGCTATGCCTCAGAGAGAGTGCAGTGCTCCAACTCCTCCAATAAATCACGAGACAGAGTCTCCCTCGCTCCTCTTTGAAACAAAGCGCTGCCTGTTCTCTTTGCAAAACCCAAAATGGCAAATCAATACAACTGATTAGAGATGCAGCCGACAAACTCCCCGCGGCGAACTGGCTACTGGGCTCGGACAACAAGAGAGAGAAGAGGAGCCGAGGGAAGGATGGATGAAGAGGAGAGTTTTATTATTCTGCCTGTTGAGGTATGATTGATCACATCCAGGTGGGGAAAAAAAAGAATAGTCTGCATTGCATGGAAACTGTGGATTTCAATGCGAATGCCAGGTGGAAAAGAGCACTCCTGTCAGTGATGAAACAGGGCGACTCCCTACTGTGCCTCAATATCCTTCTCTCTTTCTCTCCATGCTTTATCTTATCGCATGCCTTTCTAAAAGCCTCCATCCCCCAGGGAAGGGCTGAGACAACGCGAGCTCCTAATACAATTTCAGTACACAGTGTGCACAGTGGTGGCCTGTTATTATATTATGTACATTTGTGTCGCTGTCCTGGGCGCTCCTTTATAAAGGAAATTGCTTAACGCTTTCAAGCAAAGCGGATTCTGCTCTTGTAATCTGAGCCCAGTCGAACCATGCACACATGCTTTGCTGTGTTTGAGGAGTAGAAGTATGGTACTGTACATCTGTGAAAGGAATACTAGATTACACAGCCCTGTATCTGTCTTGGTAAACAGCTATGTAATACACAGTTACTGTGTGGAACCCTGCCCTTGTCTCCTCTAATCCTCCTTGCTGGCTTTTATTAGTGTTCACTACTTCTAGAATGCAGCTTGTTGGTTCTAATGTATTTATTATTATTCTACTTCTAGAATGCAGCTTGTTGGTTCTAATGTATTTATTATTATTTGGTGCAGTGAAAGGGCTGTTTCCAGGATTTTCATTGGCTTTATAAAGGAGCTGTTTTAATGTACAAGTAAAAGGATACGTTATTTTTCTCCTATCTCTTTTGAAAGCTGTGTAGACTCTGAGGAGAAACAGTTGAGTGGAGTGTTGTGGTCAGCCTTTAGCCCAGCAAGATGGTTCAATAGCCCTAGGGTGGTGGCTTATCGTTTTCACTGTTTCTGTGTCCGTGTGTTTATCCCCAGTGCTTCCTGTTCTGTTCTGATAGCACTGAGCTGCTATTGGTGACCTCTTGTTCACTGCCTTCTGTGTTAAGACTGAAATAGTAATGTGTGGGTTATCTGTACCAATTTAAAATTCCATACACTCCAATTAACGACTCCCCCTTGTTTCTAGAGCTGCTTTCTAACCTGTTCTAGGAATTCGTTTAGAGACTGCCTTCATATCCATCAACCCCTGCGCTGTACAACACAACCAGACCCCATCGACAGACCCTCTATACACTGCCTTCATATCCATCGACCCCTGCGCTGTACAACACAACCAGACCCCATCGACAGACCCTCTATACACTGCCTTCATATCCATCGACCCCTGCGCTGTACAACACAACCAGACCCCATCGACAGACCCTCCATACACTGCCTTCATATCCATCGACCCCTGCGCTGTACAACACAACCAGACCCCATCGACAGACCCTCCATACACTGCCTTCATATCCATCGACCCCTGCGCTGTACAACACAACCAGACCCCATCGACAGACCCTCTATACACTGCCTTCATATCCATCGACCCCTGCGCTGTGCAACACAACCAGACCCCATCGACAGACCCTCTATACACTGCCTTCATATCCATCGACCCCTGCGCTGTACAACACAACCAGACCCCATCGACAGACCCTCTATACACTGCCTTCATATCCATCGACCCCTGCGCTGTACAACACAACCAGACCCCATCGACAGACCCTCTATACACTGCCTTCATATCCATCGACCCCTGCGCTGTACAACACAACCAGACCCCATCGACAGACCCTCTATACACTGCCTTCATATCCATCGACCCCTGCGCTGTACAACACAACCAGACCCCATCGACAGACCCTCTATACACTGCCTTCATATCCATCGACCCCTGCGCTGTACAACACAACCAGACCCCATCGACAGACCCTCTATACACTGCCTTCATATCCATCGACCCCTGCGCTGTACAACACAACCAGACCCCATCGACAGACCCTCTATACACTGCCTTCATATCCATCGACCCCTGCGCTGTACAACACAACCAGACCCCATCGACAGACCCTCTATACACTGCCTTCATATCCATCGACCCCTGCGCTGTACAACACAACCAGACCCCATCGACAGACCCTCTATACACTGCCTTCATATCCATCGACCCCTGCGCTGTACAACACAACCAGACCCCATCGACAGACCCTCTATACACTGCCTTCATATCCATCGACCCCTGCGCTGTGCAACACAACCAGACCCCATCGACAGACCCTCTATACACTGCCTTCATATCCATCGACCCCTGCGCTGTACAACACAACCAGACCCCATCGACAGACCCTCATACACTGCCTTCATATCCATCGACCCCTGCGCTGTACAACACAACCAGACCCCATCGACAGACCCTCTATACACTGCCTTCATATCCATCGACCCCTGCGCTGTACAACACAACCAGACCCCATCGACAGACCCTCTATACACTGCCTTCATATCCATCGACCCCTGCGCTGTACAACACAACCAGACCCCATCGACAGACCCTCTATACACTGCCTTCATATCCATCGACCCCTGCGCTGTACAACACAACCAGACCCCATCGACAGACCCTCTATACACTGCCTTCATATCCATCGACCCCTGCGCTGTACAACACAACCAGACCCCATCGACAGACCCTATACACTGTCGACCCCTGCGCTGTACAACACAACCAGTCGACAGACCCTCTATACACTGTATCCATCGACCCCTGCGCTGTGACCCATGGAAATAATCTCCAAAGCCATGTATTGTGTGCTGTAGCTGTTTATGCATTTGCATGCGTGGGTGGGGGTGGCCTGTCGCTGCGCTGTCCCCTGCAGCATGAATCTCGGTAGCGGTCAGTGCTTGCAAATGAATATCGGTGCTCCGAGTCGCATTAGCTTTCAGATTCACTGCCCTCAGTTTGTGTGGGAGTGTGACTGTGTGTCAACAGTGGGCTGAACTCTGTGGCATTGCTTGTGTCTGCACGGGTCCGGTTGGTGGTAGTAGTGGGATATTATTCAATTAGACAGATTTCCTGAGTCTCCGCTGGTTCCTTTTCTCTCAGGATTAAGGCAGATGCCAGCAGAGCTGTAACATTGTTCGGACAGGAATTCGTCCCCCGTCAATTCCATTACTCAGTCCAGACACAGGAGTTTGACTGAAGCGAGATTTTCTCTCTTATTTGTTTGCATGTCAAGCCTGCTTGTGAAAAGGATCAATCTTGCCATATGAATAGTCCATACCCATGGTCTGCGTCCAAGTCAATCTCCAGTTCTGAATCTAATTGAGAACGGCTGGATGGCGTAGAACGGTTTGGTGAACAAAAGGTAGTCTTCAGCTGCAGTATTTGAAGATCTGCTGAGAAAGAGATATCCTAGATGCAGAAAGCGAGTTAATGCTCTGCCAAGTCACCTAAAAGCTATGCTAAAGAGCAAGACTTTATTTTTACAAAACATATAATTTTTGACCGTCATGCCATGCTTGTGTTAGCACATGCATTGCAAACATTTCTTTGCAAAAAACTGAAGCCACCTCGGCAGTCTCAATGTTTAATCAACGTGATTAACAAGAGACATTGCATTAGTTAAAACGATTAGATCAGATATGCAGACAGATTGCCAATTAGAACGCAGGAGCAGACTAATTGACAAGCACGCCGAAATTAAGCAGAAACTTTCATTTAAACAGAAATATCAGATTTGGCACAAGCACTGCAGCAAAAAAATAAAATGAGGCGGCCGCGTTCAGCCCTGGCAGTGTTTCAACGCTGACGTGCTTCCTCACGTCAGCCTCGGGGAGTCTTTTCAGAAGTCTTCTAAAAGAAAACCCATTTTCAGGCTGCGGTTTGTGTGCCTGCAGTCTGCAAGCCAGCTTCACTGAATAAATAACTGCACGGCAGTCACTTACAGCATGAGGTTGACCTGCGTTCTTCTGTCATTCTAAAATTAAAACATGAATTCTTTTACTATTTGAATATGAAGATGTGGGTTTGCACTCACGTTTCACTAAATTAATAATGACATCAGCACTACCCCTATACAACTCCCCCTCACACACACAAACACTCGATAATTAAACAGACCATCACCACTGCAGTACCATTCTATCAGTACTGTGTGTGGGGTGAGGGGAAGAGCCAGAGTCGGCTCTGCGTGCATTTGAGCACGCTTTGGACTCCTGTAAAAGACTTGGGATTTGGAGCTATCAATGCTTACACTCTAGCCATGACTCACTGCATTGCAATTAATGAAACTGAAAATTTAGCAAATCATTGAAAATAATCCCCAAAGCACCCAGTGCGTCACACTGTAGAAAAATATTGTAACGGAGTCAGCGCCAGGCCCTGCTTCCCAGCATCGCCGTGCTGTGTTCCTGCAAACCTCTAGCTGTGTGCTGGGGAGCCGCAGATAATCACATTGCAGGACTGTCACGCTTCTCTCTCACACAGTCCAGATCCCAGCCATTAGCTCGCAGCGTTCGGTACAAAGCAGTGTGTAATTCAACATGTCAACGTGACATTATTCAGCAGGTTTCATTCGACTTTATGAAACAAAATGAGTTCATTCTATAAGGTGATGCACATTTAGAGAATGGTGATTAAAAACTCAATATCACAGACTAGAAGCTGCCAGAATGACTGCAAATACCATTCAAATAGTCACATTAAAATGATCCCTGAAGCTACGCACCCTCTTTAAAGGAGAATACAAAACTAGGTTCACATATCTAGCATGCTTTACTCTACACACCCCAGACAGACACGAGTTTCTCAATTTCTTCCCTCCGTCCCATTGCATTGTGTTTCTAACAAAGCGAGCTCTTCAACAGTAACAGAGTCAATCCCTTTATAGTAACAGTGAGTCAGATCTCATGACACTGCTAATCTTAAACGGCTCTGATGTCAACATTAAGGAAACCAGAATGGGGTTTGTTGTCTGCTGAAATGAAAACCATTCATAACTTCAATCACATGTCCTGAGGCCGTCGTCAAGGAGACCAATCTTTCGCTGTCTCTTTTTTTTTTTTTTGTGTGTGCGTTTGTGTTCATGTCCATGCTAGAAAACATCAAAGGATTTTAAAACATAACAGCTGACTGTTAAATATCTAGGTTTGAGATTTAACTACAGAACACAAAGTGATGAGGTACCATCCATTCAATAAACCAGCATATTCATCTCAAGTAAAAAAAAAAAAAAAAAAAAAAAACATGAACCAAAGGGTACAAAGAAAGATGGGCACGGGCTGAAAATGCTACTAGTTAATAAATGGATTTGCAAACTTTTGTTAGCAGTTGAAGCATCTTGATCTGTCTGTCCATGTTTATCTGCTGATCCGTACAGGGCCTGTGAAAACGACCGACCTGCTGCAGAATGACCAGCTGCCTTCAGGAAGCAGTGTGCACAACATTTCCTGACAGGTGGCATCACTCATCGTTGTTAGAAATAGCTTTTCAATAGCAGAAACACAAAGAGGCAAAGTTGCTCTCTAACCCTCTTGTCTTGCAACACACTATAGAGTGCTGGTGACCTGTCAGCTCCTCGCTGTGGTTTATCAAAAGGCCAGCCAATGCACCCTGCCCCAGTCAGCTGCCCTGCAGCTCTCGCTGCAGCCTGCACTGGCCTGCTCCCCCAAGGGCTTTGCAGGCTATATGGGTCCCAGTCATCTCACAGGGGCTCGGAGCCAAGAACCAGCTTTCCAGCAGCATTGCGCCTGGCTCTGGCGTCAATAAGCAATCGGCTTTAGGGGTAGCTGTCCATAGACAGGCTGGTTCAAGCTTGAAATAACGGGGTGCTTTTATATCATCTGCATTTTCGGTATATGTCACGCTATCCTCTGCTGTAATTGTGAGATCAGGCAGGCGCAGCTGGTGCTGCATTCACCTGACTTCGTATTGCTGCACGGAGTGCTGTACTCTCGTTTCATTTAATCAAACAAATGAGATGCTCTGAAATTTAGTGGGAGAAAATATGTAGGCATTGTAGTGAAAAAAGCCCTGTGTAACAGAGTGCTGCAGGGCACGCGCTATTAATAGAACAGCAGAGTTATGCTGCTGAATTCAAACATCTTCTGTTTGATGCACATAATTGCAAAGTTATTATGCATAGTTGCAATGTACTTGGCGTGCATATTTTGTGCATGACATGAGCTATCCCTAACCCTAACCCTTTTCTGATACAGCTGTGTACTTAAGTGCATCGTGCAAAAAGATATACACGTTTAGTACATTGTAATGATGCGTAATAACATAATAACATAAAGTCTACTTTATTTGCTATGTAACTACTATGTAAATGCACAGTAATTGGAGACACTTCATGTAAAGTGTTACCCAAGAAGGATTATAATGATTATAATAACAGACTACAGCTTCTAAGTGCTTAGTTTATCTCTTTATTGTATAACAGTAAGGATTTTATAACACACCTGTGGCTGTTTGCATATTTATTTATACAAGGACATTTGTATTGAAGGGGCGTTGTGGAAAGTAATTCTAGAATGGTGTTCAACGTTCTTCCAGCAGTTCTGTGTGTTCTGTCTCTGTGCGTTCCATCAATGAGCTGCCTTCAGATTGCTGGTGCTGGCAGAGCGTTTGAGCGCACAGCGGGAGGCTAATTGTTTCATGCCCAGGGGGGTGGGCTGCTGTGGTGGGAGGTTATAGAACAGAGATCTAGCGCAAATCCTATGTCACAGGCTTTGCTGGCTAAGACACCCGCGATCGTTCTGCCCTTACATTATTAACACCAGCCACCTGGAAGGAGCTCAGCAAACGGTCCTTCTTGTGTGCAGCAGCACTGTACAAGCCGTGCAAAGACGGGCGCATTTTCACATCGATACAATTATACATATTGGAGACAACTGCCAAGAGCTTGCCCTGCGACACACAATGCAAAACTAAATCTATTTGCACCTCCTGTTTCTATAGCAACAAGCACAATCACAGAAGAACGTTTATTAAAACAATTTGGACTGGGAATGAGATGAATCCTGGAATACTACTCTGGTGCAAAGTACACAGTCATGAAAGGCCCAGGGCATGTGCCTGGAAAGGTAGTCTCCAGCTCTGACACTGAAATGGTGTATTATGCATTGCCTTGTGTGAATTCAGCTGACAGTGGCTGCTTTCGTTTCAGGACTGTTTTAATGAAGAACAGTGCTTGCTTGTTTTATGGCTAATTCAGTAACATTACCCTAATGAACTAGTTTCACATTGTTGTTTTGTTTCCCTGTGTGTTTCATCCTGCATAGCCCCACTTGTGCAGTTGTGCTTGTTTTGAAAGTAATTTGCATGAACTTGCTGCAGTCTGGTGCAGCAGCTTTTCAATGCGAGCGCCGTGCACAAATAACGTCAGTGTGCAGTCTGGGGCTTAGACACTGGAGATCAACATTACAGGACGATGCAAAGCAGCAGAAATGCCGTCACAATGAGCCCTTCATTAAATCAAGGGCCGTGGGAGTACCCTTTGTAAACGGTCAAACCCAAACTCAGTGTTAGCTGAACCAGCTGGCAATTTCAAGCTATTGAAATGACATCATGCTTTTAGTTTTTAGTTTGGGTCTAGGGTTTTGTAAGCGTGTACGCATGATATTACAATACTGCCTAGTCCGAGTTAGAATGCAGTTTTACCCATTCTAGATTATATTACGAGCTTGGCTAGCCACAGTCTGTATACATATATATATATATATACTCTCTAATAAAGTGTTTTCATTTATATAAGACTCAGATTAGTTATTATCAAACAAATAACACCACATGGAAACCTTACAACATGCACAGGATAAGCACTTGCTCGGATGCCTGTCCTCCAACAAAGGGTTACTCACTCAGTCTGCACTACAGGACTCTGCTAGGCTCCACCAACATGTTGCATTAAAAGAAGCTCACCAAATTGAATGGAGTGGGAGGGGCTGCAGGAGGGACCCCTCCTTGCCAGTAAACAGATATCTGATCTCAGAGGCAATCAGGCAACTAGAGGAGGAGAGAGGAGAGGAGAGCAGAGGCAGTCGTGTGGCTGTGCTATTGGGAGAGCTAGGTGCTGCAATCTGGTTCTACAGAGCCAAAGAGATGCCGAGAGAGCCTGCGTGCCTGAGGACTTCATAGCTGCATAGAGCAGCTTTGTACATCCAGCTAGCCAGAAGGAATAGCAGCAGTTTTTGCTCTGTTTTGAATTGAAGCAGTTTTCATGAGGATGCAGTTTAGGAGATGAGTGGTCTCAGGGAGGAGCATGCTGTGCTGTGTCAGAGGGCAGTCCACCTCATCACCGACCTTTGCCACAAGAAAAGCGTCGGCTTGGACCTCGAAACCTGCCGGGATTTCTTGCTATTGCCGTCGGACCAGAGCCCTAGCATCACCGATCCAGGTAACGTTGTGTGCGGGCCGCACTGGCATTCAAATAGAGACTGGAAGGTTCAGTCAAGGTACAATACAGCACTTGATCTATAAGTCTAACTTTAAGTATTTTCAAATGAAGGGCTTTACAGTTTTTGACTCTGTAGTGGCGTGTTTGAGGGCGTGTCCTGCTACCTATGGAGGTCTGATTGAATCGAGCTATAAAACAAGACTAAAGTGCATCTGTATTTTAGGATTGAATCCGACCATATACTATATACTGTGCAGTGCTGTTGTATAATTGGAACTTTGAACCCCTTTATCGTTTGAAAATGCTGTCTACCAGTTAATTGATGTCTCAAATAAATGACACAAATAGCACCGGGAAGAACCTTCTCCAGAGTTGAGCAGAAATCCTGATTATTAGTAGCAGCAGTGGAAACCATGCAGAATGATTCCTAGAACCGTGAAATGGGAAGGGGCTCAGAGAAGGGTACTCCAGAGGCTCATTGGAAAGGTGTCCTTTTATCAGGCTGTTCAAAGGTATGGGTTGGCATGCCAAGAGGCTGAGGCTCACTCATTATACAAACTTTCTTGATATCAATTTGAGCAGCCACACTCCTAAAGGAAAAGCCAATGCATTCTAGTGCAGTGTTCACAAATCTCACTCGTGTTTTTCATTTCACATCTCGCTCAGTGGGATGCCCTTGGCATCTCTGCATCTGAGGGGGTTACAGTCAATGACAAACAGTCAAAGGTAAGCCAGAGCCGTTTACAGAACCTCTGCCGAGGTTGAAAAATAGATCTTTTGCTCTAAAAAGTCACACGGACACCACTACAGCCAGCGAGCTGCAAGATTTAGGGCCTGAAGTGACACTGAAAATTGTAAACTTGCTCCTCACAATTACAGCCGTGAGTTCAGAGAGAAACTGAGCTGTTTCTATGTTTGGAGAAGTTCAGGTTTAAAACCTGGAACTTTATTCACATCACCAGGCATCTTAAACTAAGGCTTTGAATGTCAGCCCGTGCCAGAGGGAAGGAGTGTCATAGCTGTCACAGTGGAGTCGCTTCTGTAAAGCACAATGGATTTTGATACATGAGGAACTCAACGTTCACATTTTCATAGAGTAGTCTTCAGGCAGCCTGCAGGACAGTGCTGTCGCTGCTTCCTTTCTCTTCTTTCTCCCTGGTTGAGCTTGAAGGAAAGAAACCGCGGGATCCCTTTTAAAGCAGTGGTGCACTGCAGGCATGTGCTCAGCGCTGCGCTGAAATGCTTTGCTGTTTGTTGACTTCATTTGAGCAGAAAGACAACAGCGGTCCAGCTGTTCATTTCAGCTATAGGGGCACAAGAATTCCAGTACCTCCTGGGGAGACAGCGACCAACTAAGAGCTGGGCATTGGAAGACATATTTACTGGTCTCTTACTGGTCTCCCAGCAGGGATACGGAACACCTGACAGGTTTTGCAGCAAATAGATTCGTTTAGGACCGCAGACAAAAATGTACTTTAGAACTTTACAATAAAGTGATTTTTAATGGACCAGCTTACTAGCTCCGCAGCCAACACCCAGTCTCCTAAACCAGTACATGAGAGAGAGAGAGAGAGCGTGGATGCGCTCCACACTCCCTGCCTCATTGTCTCTCTCAGTCGGGGTGGCTAACGGTAATCCTTGCATCTGTAGGTAAGCTTTCTTTTTTATTTACAGCGCTTGTTCCAGTTTTACTGCTTAAAGTAGAAGCATGACGACAGCACACCCTGAAGGAGCTCTGAGACGCGTGCACTGCCGCTTTACACCTACAGCTGTACAGAATCGTTTGTTTTATTTAGGTTTGAAATATTTATTTTTTTTTTTTTGCTTTTTGGATCAGCAGGTAGCTCGTTATTTTGTAAGCTGCCCGTGCAAGCAGTGGGAGGATGCATTACGACTCGTTACAAATCGGAGCGTCTCTCGGTGCTGAAAGGGTTTTGTTGCGAGTTCAGAGTTGCACAGAAACGCTCTTGGTTGCTCTCACGGCAGATGTATCGTCTCAGTCTTGAAGTGCTTCTGTTGGGACCCACCTATCTTCCACACAACCCGTTTCACTGCCTGTTAAAGCCTCACTCGGGGTAGGTTTGTAGCGCGGGAAAGCTAGAGTTTTAGGTATGGGTGTGTTTGAAATACACCCGTAAGATGCTTATCGACAGTAAGCCAGAATGACGGTCCCTGATTTAAAAAAAAAAAAAAAAAAAAAAAAGTGCGATAAGAGATATTTTCAACGCATATCCTTCAGTCTTTCATTTTCTGTTGTTTGTGTGCAGGTCATGGTAACATACTGTTTCCTGGTACTGACACCTTTTAACGTGTTGTTCATACCCATGGAGAGAAATAAATGCATTGCCTATAGTCCTGGCATTAAGGAGATTGTGGCAGTACTTAAACAAACAACAAAAAAAAAAAAAAAAAAGATTTTAAAATGTATTTCAAGACAAGGATCGCTGGTATTTTATTCAATGAATTGGTCATGGTCTGTTGAGATAATAAAAACTAAAATGTGGAACCGGCTGTACTGTTGGAGTGTTGCAGGGGGACAGGTTAATGGTTACACTCTGGTATATCAGCAGTACTTGTTAGAGTTCTATTGCTCTTTAAGGACAACATTTGTAAATTAGAAATTCATTCATTATTATTATTATTATTATTATTTTTATTATTATTATTTTTTTTGCATATTTTTGCTCAACAGCTTATGCATCTGGGATTGTATAAACGGTGTTGAAAAGCCTGTCCGAAACACAGCTGGTACAAGGGCCTGCTTGCCAGGGAGTGGTATCGGTGCCTGCCTCACTTCAGGTGTTGGCATCCTGCCGAGGGAACGTTTTCTGGAAGCAGCCAGGGATCTGTGTGGATTAATCGAATTTCCTACTTTTATAGCAGACTGGCTTCCACTTAAAGAACACCCCCCTCCTTTCAAAGCTACATGCTCGCGTGCAATGAGGGTCAAAGACAATTCTAGTGTTCTACATTAAAAATCCATTTAGAGCAGGCGTTCTCCAAGTGTGCTTTCCCTTATTGTTTTAGACTGTGCCGGAGTCAGTCAGGCAGCTAGCGTTTCTAAAAGACCAGTACATGGTATAATGCAAGCTTAATACGTCCTTGTCTCGTATGGGAAAGGATTGGAATTTTATGGGACGGAGCTGCAAAGCATCTGAGAGCTTAAAGCTCATTGAGGCTTGGTGGTCCACTGGTTAAAGAAAGGCACTTAACCTCCTTGTGCTCCGTTCTTTGGATGAGGTGTAAAACCGAGGTCCGAGACTCTGCAGCAGCAGCAGTTGTTGATGATGCAGAGTTCACCCCCCTAGTCTCTGTAAGTCTCTTTTGATACAAGCGTCTGCTAAATGATTCATTAATAATAATAACGCGTGTTTCCTTTGTGGTTTGTTTAATACACACGGCAGCTGACCTGAATTTAAATAGGATAGTGGAAACTGTACCTAGGCTACAAGCAAACTAAATGTTCAGGTTTCAATGCACGTTTGCTTTTAGGTAACAAGCTCACATGCGTGCTGAAAACCAGGAATGCATCAAACTGCTATGCAATGGGAGTCTCATTTCCATCCCTGCGGCACATCTGAATGCAAGGTTTTTGAGACCCCAAACCACACGCTAGCCACGCCCCCTTGTTTTGCAGTACCGGCACTACAGAAAAGACCGCGCTGCATCAGCACTGCAGTGCTGGTTCAGTGAGGGTGTGGTGGTAATCTCTTCTCATCACAATCCCACTGTCTGATGTCTTGCTTAATGCACCCAGACAGATTTATTAACTGCTGCACAGCTTCAGACAGGAACACATCATCTGAATGCCAAACGGTAATAAGAGGATCTGTGATTTATGTGAAATCTGCTTGCGGGAGGCAAGAGGCTCTTGATATTACCCTCTAAAACATATTCCTGATTGAGCAGCGCAGGAAAAATCAGCAGCAAGAAAAGAGACTTAATGCAAATAATAATATAATAATAATAATAATAATAATAATAATAATAATAATAATGGTTGTTTGCTTGGTTTTGACGTGCTCTCCATCCTGCCTGCATCCCTCGACTACTTTTAGAAATTTGTATTTTAGCTTAAAGGGGTTATAGCTAATAAAATAATAGCATAGAGCTAAACCGAAGTGACGCGCAGGTCTGATGCGTGCAGGTCTGTGGGAGCACAGCAAGAAATCTCTGTTTGCCTGCCCCTCTTTCATGCATAGCTCATTTTTCTGCAAAGTTAAATTGCCCCCCCCTCCCCCCCCCCCTTCCTTCAGCTCATTATTTCAAACATCCAGCTTCTTTCCCTAATTTGCAGTCAGTGACGCAGAACACTCTGCAGAATGACCAAGGAAGTCCGGGACTAGCAGACTAACTCTGAGTGAGGCATGCAATCCGAGAGCTTTTTATACCCTAGTATAGTACCTTTCACCACACCAGCTCTGCATCCTGAATGGAAGGTTTGCTGAATTCAATTTTAAAGGCGCAGCTAGCGAGTAAAAAGCAGGGTTGTTTAATCTTGGAAGCTGCTTGATGCTGGTGCCGAGGGGATCGCAGCACCCTTGCATTGCTGCTGCAGTTTGTATCGGTGGTATCTCTTAGGACCCTCTTGTAAACAAGGCTGTTCATCTCGATGAGCTTCTCTGGGTGTAACGTGTTTGCACAGATAAATAACTCAAAAGCTTCATTACCGCAGGAGTGGAGCGCGGTATTTCTATCCATACCCACGGTGTTAGCAAGCTGGCCGACTGTCCCCGTGCGAAAAAGAGATAGACTAACGGACTGAGCTAAATAATTCAGCTGCTTTACTGCATTTGGGCTGCATATCAGTGGTGCAATTTAAATACACTATCCTCCAGACACATGCATGTTGTACTCCACTCAGACTGCTCCAGTAAGCCCGCTCTGTATAGATACTCGTCTCCTGTTCAAGTATGTGGAAAGTGTAGCAGTGCCCTTAATATTATCTGTATGCACAGAAGCCTTCTCGCTGTTACCCTGTCCCTGTGGAGCTCTCCTATATAAATAAATGATAAAAAAAAATGCTTCTAAAAATCCTTTCATCTGGGGCTCATCTGCTCCGTAACCAAACCCAGGCGAAGGTCTCCTCAGGATTTTCACTGTTTTACCTTTAAAAAAAAAAAAAAAAAAAAAAAAAAATTGTCCTCCACAGAATAAGATTGCAAAATGGAAATATAATGACGAGCTTTGTAAATTACAGACTCCCTGTCACTGTTCATTACCTTGTAAAATCCAGTTTGTTAAAATAGAGGGTTTTTTTAAACCCCATATCCTGTTTTATAATGATTTTGTTAGCTGTAATCCCTTCTTTGGTGTATGTCTTGGAAGCATAATTGATCAGCTCCGTGAATAAATAACCCAGGTTATAAAGTAGAGCCGTATTTAAATCTGTTTATTGGTCTCTTACTGCAGCGAGATACCAGCCCTGCTGCTGTCTGCTCTGAGCTCACCAGGCACCTGGCCAGTAGGGTGCGCTGTAGCACGATGAGGAGAAATTGGCCCTGACGGGTTTGCCTCCCTAATTATAAGTTTTAATTTACTGGGCTTACTTCAGACCAAAAAAAAAACTGTTCCACCCAGACCCTCCCACACCTGTTCATGCACCCGTAGCTAAAAACACCCAAGAGAACGTTAACTAACTGGTAAGCCAATAAGGTCTTCTTTTGTTTCACATGAAGCACAGTTTCTCCTCCGTTGCACCCAGGGGGAGCGTGCAGATCCTACTGCCTCTGGTGCCGCAAACACGCTGTGATTTTAGTGTAAAGACCCTGCTGAGGTGGACAACAGTGATCTGTGAAGCTGCAGCAAACGATTACAAAAATCATTCAAAAGCAAAGAAAAAGAAAAAGAAACCTGTTAAAGTATATCTTTGGAAGGTGGATGATCTTTGATCCTATCTTTGAAGTGTTTATTCTGTGACCCAGAACCGTTACAGCATATGAAGTCACTTTAAGCAACTTTGAAACCACGCTTGTGATTTTAAGAGCGAATCACCCCGGGGTTTCTCCCTCTGAACTCTGAACACCCAGTCACATGATCTGTGTTCAGATGACACAGACCCCTGGCTAAATGAACTACTGGGTCAACCTGCAATGACTTCTCTGCAGGGCTGCCTAACCTTAAGTCATGCATTGCTTAAAACCCTTTGCTTGATTTGGCTTTTGTTAACACTGCTCGGCTCAATTGAATAAACACAGTCTCCCTTTCAGCACAGTCTTTGTGTGATTTATAACTTTTAATAAGCTGCTTCGACAAAGCTCATTAATCAACGGTACAATTATGTATATTTTCCCGGTATGAATTGCTTTTATTGCCCCTCTAGAAAATGTTTTAAAAATACCATTATTATCTCTTAATGGTAATGGCTTATTTAAAGGGATTGAAGCTAATGAAATAATTCCATCCACTTCTTCCACTTTCTTTTGTTACAATTGTTTAAAAAATATCTGGCCTCACTGTAGGATCTGCATGCCTTACTTTCAGATAGTCTAGGTCTTTACAGCCAGAGTGAAGCTGTCTGCTCATGGTGGCACAGTGGTGCCTCTGTCTCAGAGGCAGGCATTGTTGTAGCAGTGCTGCAGAGCCGGTGATAAGGGAAGCGCAGTGCTAGTGCCAGGTGCTGAGTGTCGTTGGTTTTCTGGCGTGGGTATTGTGCACATTATCTCCATCTTCATAATTTCTTGTTGGAAAGTGATAACCCCCGCTAGCTCTCGGTCTGAACCGCGTACTTGCTAAATTGAAAAAAAACCACACAAGCGGATTTATAGAAAGCTGACTCCCTGCTTGTTGTATTAAGGTGTTTTTTCTCTTGGTGCAGATTCCCTCGGCGCTGGGTATGCAGTAGGTGCTTCGTGTTTGCACATCAAGCCATTAACACCTGATTAAATGCAATGGTCTTACTGGGAGCCCTCATTACACAGGCAGGTCTCTGTTGCCAGATGAAGGCTTGCTGGCTTGGTTCATACGGGTTTGATAGACAGCAAGGAAGCAAAGCCGAGCAGAGTGAGGGGAGAAGAACCCCCAGGATTGAAGTGTATTGGGTTGAGTAAATGTTATTCACAATCTCAAGGAATCAATTGCAAAGGTAGACCAACGGATCCTGCTTAAACATTGAAGGACAAATGTGCAAGCTATTGATTTGAGGGTAATGTAAGCTAGCAGGGCATAATCAACCAGAGAATACATCATGTCAGTTAATTATCCTGAAATAAAAAGCTGGTTAAATTTAATGTAACTCCCCTGGTGCCTCGTATTGACGTCACGCCTCTAAACGCACGCCTGTATTCCAATTTGATCCTGTGCAATGTTTCCTCACTGAGTTAGTAAAGTTTTGAGGGAATATAAACCCCTGGAGAGAGGAGAGGAGAGGAGAGGAGGGGAGGGGGGGCGGTGCTGTGACTCACTCCTGTCTGAGAGTTCATTCCAGTTTTACACTCATCTGAATGCGTTATACACAGAGAACCCACACAGTGGCACCAGCTCAGCTAGGAAGCGAGATTTTCGCAATGAAGCCGTTTTTGAAAGCGCTCCGTTCTCCTGATTGCTGTTGCTCGTCTCGCAGGCTCCCCAGCTGTCTTCACAGTCCAGATCTCTGCTCTTCTAGTTGTCTTTTTTTCCGTGGAGGTGGGCAAGCGTCTAAAATTGTAGACATTTAATTAGCTGTATCACTTCCTCAGAGGTCCTGATTTTCCAGAAGGGGAGTGATGATGTAATCCAAAATACTGAACTATACTGTCCTTCTGACAAAAAGCCCATATATAGGAGGGTGCTAATGTATTAGAACACCCCATTGCTTCTGTTTTGAATATCAAAGCACTGTAACTGAAACTCTTGGAAACGTTGTCAAACTAAGCAAATTATTGATTCTCTAATGTAATTGATGACTTTTTAATAGGCCACACAAGCAATGAAATTCAAATTGCATCATGAAACGGGGGAGAGTTTCAAGAACACCCCTCTTATAATATCATCCAAACATATATTACAATGCATACCGTTACATAAGCCCAGGTTAACAATTTTTAAAAAAAGCAAAAATAACTAAATCATTGCAATTCCACCCCAAACAGAAGGGGTGTCGTTGCAGGGCTCCCTCTGCTGGAGGGCAATGAAAAAACAGCCGGAGAGCTATTCCCAGCACACAGAACGCATGACGTTTGTGTCACAGGCTTGTCCGAATAGCAGAATTCCCTACAGACTGAGGAGAATAATTGTTTGAAATACTGCAGCCGGGAGCTCTGGAATTCAGCCGCTTGTAAAACATAATTGAAGTGGTAACCTTGTCTTTGTGTTGACTAATAGGACATTGAAGTCCACTGTGTCTACAGGAGAGGCACAGGCTACAGTAATAGGACATTGAAGTCCACTGTGTCTACAGGAGAGGCACAGGCTACAGTAATAGGACATTGAAGTCCACTGTGTCTACAGGAGAGGCACAGGCTACAGTAATAGGACATTGAAGTCCACTGTGTCTACAGGAGAGGCACAGGCTACAGTAATAGGACATTGAAGTCCACTGTGTCTACAGGAGAGGCACAGGCTACAGTAATAGGACATTGAAGTCCGCTGTGTCTACAGGAGAGGCACAGGCTACAGTAATAGGACATTGAAGTCTGCTGTGTCTACAGGAGAGGCACAGGCTACAGTAATAGGACATTGAAGTCCGCTGTGTCTACAGGAGAGGCACAGGCTACAGTAATAGGACATTGAAGTCCACTGTGTCTACAGGAGAGGCACAGGCCGCGTGGGGATGAGAAGACGTGGTGTGTTGCGCTTGGAGACGAGTCTCGCTAAACTCATTCGACGCATCGAAAGACCAGTCTTGTCCTCATAATGAAAGGGTGCTTTACACTGTCCGAGAACCAGACTGAAGGCTTAACACAAGCTCTGCTGAAATCACAGCTCTGTGTGTGTGCGTTTCATTCTCAGCGATTCTCTTTATTTCTGTCTGAACAAACAGCATGAAAATATTCAGACCTGTTTTGATCCAGCATGTATTCCATTATAATGTCACTTTAGTGTGTTCCTTTCGGGGGTCCCATTCAACAGCAGCCTCGTCCCATTGATCTTCCATTGAAGAGCTCAGTT
The DNA here is from genome assembly GCF_017654505.1 of Polyodon spathula. Taxonomy (NCBI): domain Eukaryota; kingdom Metazoa; phylum Chordata; class Actinopteri; order Acipenseriformes; family Polyodontidae; genus Polyodon; species Polyodon spathula. The sequence goes on along the minus strand of NC_054558.1, from coordinate 1,849,484 downwards.
GTGCTGGTGCTCCTCTGTTCTATTTCGGTTCTGCTAATTCGCTTTTAGTAAAAGCAAAGCCTGGATCTATAATTAGGAGGCCACTCATCATACTGCTCTTTGATATTCATATGTTGGGTTTTTGCTTGCTTGTGTTGTTTTTTTCTTGCAAAAATTTAAACAAAATGCACAAACACAAAAGCAGGGGAGAGAGAGAGAGAGAGAGAGAGAGAGAGAGAGTAAGTCAGGAACAGTATCTGCTCCAAGCCACTAACAAACACTATCTCCCTTGCTTGCATACAAGCCCAGAACAGCCAGTGTCATAGAAACCAAGTGGTAGGAACTGTGCATGCTCACTCAGCCTGACAGCGAGCAAGGACTGAGAACAGACTAGCAGGCAGGCAGGCAGGCAGGGAGACAAGCAGCCCAGAAACAACGACTCCAGCCTTAAACTGGTAAGTTGTAATATATATATATATATATATATATATATATATATATATATATATGTGTGTGTGTGTGTGTGTGTGTGTTAAATTTTACCTGTGTTTTATTTAGTCTTTCTTTTTGCTTGTCGGTTTTCAAGAAAGCTGTTTTTTTTTTTATTTAAATTTTTTTTTTGATGGAAACATTCAGTTTAAAGGTCTGTTCTGAGTTTAGAGACCGAGCTGGTAGTTAGTTGTTCTTCTGTCTTAATTAATTAATTAATTAAATTGATGTTCCGACAATCTTTTTTCGAGCTGTCCTTCTCTCTCTCTCTCTCTCTCTCTCTCTCTCTCTCTCTCTCTCTCTCTCTCTCGTTCTCTCATCAAAAGCAGACTCTGAACTCCCTCACAGGTGGAAAAAAAACACCATCAATTTTGTTTTGTGTTGTTTAATTTGATGCTTTACATCAAGGGAAAATGATAGCTTCTGATATCTTTAATATCGTTGAATGCACTGCCTTTCTTTGTCTAAGTGTGTGTGTGTGTTTTACTCTGAGTGTGAGGTGCTGTGTTTCTGTTCATCTGCTCTATGCTTTCATAACATTTAGCCTCATTTCTCCCCATGCATTTTTATTAAGAACACATTTTTCATGTCATTACCTATGCATTTGCTTGTCTCTTTATTTCTGCCAGCCTGCCTTTATTTCTGAAGGCTGATTGCCTCTGTTTATGAAACATATTTAAAATACATCGTAAGATTTTAACAAGTGCTTACCCATAGCTATTAAACACTCAGCAGTGATACATTTCGGAAGCGAAAAGAATCCTCACAAATTCAAGTTTCTTTTTGCATTCCTCAGTTTAAACCCCTACACTGTTACCTGTGCAACTGGACTGTGCAAAACAATGTTCACCGTATTTATTTTCAAACTACACCGTCATGCTGCTTTGTTCTCATTGAAGTGAATTATCTGAAGATTGCAGTGGTACTAGAAGTACCTTTTCAAGTAGTATTCTGCAAAGTCTTTCCTTTCTGCTCTCACTCTTTCTCTGTTGCCTGGTTTCTTTCTTGCTTGCTTGTTGTCAGTGATAATGAATTATGCTTGGTTGACTCTGCTGTAACAGAATTACAGCATGTGTGACGCCAGTATTAGCTGAGCTGAGCTTTTAGGAGCAGAATCTGTGACTATCCAATCTCAAGTGTCAAATGTCAGCAGTTCTTATATGTATACCCCTGTTCAATAGAAACTACGCCAGCTTTGAGCTCCTTTATCAATTCTCTTTTGATGTCTCTTTCTTCCTGATTCCCTCTTTATCTTTTTCTCAACCCCCCTTCCCCTTGTGCTTCCAGCTCCCTTGACTTTCAACAGCTCTATAGTATTTACATTTCAAATCTCGGCGCACTCTGAAAACATGCACCTCATCTCCTCTAATTAACTCAGACGGCAAACTAATTAAGACACGTGGGGGAGGCTCTACTTCTCAGAAGACAAATCTCAGGAGAGCAGCTTTGGGGCAGGAGTTATGCAAGTAACGACCATGGCACTGGGACAGGCGACAGTGGGGGGGAGCTAATCATTTCTGTATTGGTTATAAACTGCAGTGCCTGTTAGAGGCAGCGCAGGAATATACATTGCTGCTCGACAGGGCAGGCACAGCCCAACGCAGACAGCCTCCACACACCGGTCTCCACTGCCCTGTCCACAGAGAGGGAGAGCCCAGCAAAGGGGCTGGATTGGGACGGATTGTTTGGGGATTTTTTGGCTAATATACCGGGGCCAAATGAATTTCCATTGTGGCCTCAGCTGGATTCGAACCCAGACCGACAGTGTTAGTGGCTGGAGAATTAACCTTTAATTAATCAATTACAATCCAGCTTAATTCATTATTGTAAATAATTTCATTCTTAATTGTAAATGGTTTTATGCATCCTCTTTTCAATACCATAAACCCATGTTTGTTGGTGTGACATTAATGTTGGCAATGTCCAATGATGAACCAGGACAGTTACCATGGAGAAAGACTCCAGTTCCAAAAGCCCTTCCAGTGCCTGTCTGCTGTGTGGGTCACTTTTTGAGTACAGTTTTTCATTGTGGTGCCAGGACTGGTGTCCAATTAGTGTACAGTAGAGTCCTGCAATCCCCCAAGGGCCAGTACATGAGATACAACTGAGTTAATCAGGCTTTTTAATTGCTTTTTTTTTTGAAAGGTTGAAATGAACTAATGGCATTTCTGAGGCACCGTATCGACCAAGCAAAAGGGATTCTAATATGAGACGACCTTTCAGACTTGGGTCCCCCCAACAACAAAGCGATATGATAGGAGGTGTCTGAACGTGTTTGCATACGTGCCTGTGCGTAGAGCGTCGGATAAAGCGGGACACCCAGCCGGCTGGCTTTGTGTTGTTTGGGGTGGGGCATTTAACCAGTCTAGCCTTCTCGGAGAACTTTCTTAATCAATATCCCTGAACAAAAAATGATTCCCCAAGAATGACTGACAGTTATCAAAATTTAAAAATCCATATCCCCAAGGCATTCTAAAGGAAGATACGTATTGAAATGCATTTTACACACGGCGTGGTGAATCTGACATAATCTAAACTAAGAATAACCTAAACTGGGTCGTGTCTACAGTAAAACAACACCTGGGCAATGTACGCAAACTGGAGCGGTCCACGCCTCGGAAGAGTGCAGTAAAGAGACGCAGCGGTGTGGTGCGGGAGTGTAAAACTGAACACGACGAGAGGGGCAACGCAGATTTCAATATACAACACGACACCTGACAACAAGTCACGGTGAAAAAGCGCATTAGCAACTGCGTTCAGCAGACAGGGAATTCAAACACTGCCTATTAGAGAAAGCCGGAAGAAAATATAAAGTTAGCTTTCCACCACAGAACAGGCTGAAGTCCCCCCCCGGTAGGGAGGGCAGCTGGCACTGAACTGAATGCACCGTAATGTTTAAGCATTCCCAGGTGCGATTCGGACAGGTCGGTATTGACTAACGAGGACAAGATGTGTCTGTGCGGCGTTTGCGATTTCCAGGTAGGCTTCCAAAAACAAACAAACGCTGTGAAGGAATGAGAGGTAAGAGTCTTGAACGTACTGGGGCAGTGGCGCAGAAACGAGTCGTGGAGTATCCACCTCGGCAACGTGGGCGAAATTACCCGGGAACACGACAGCGTGTAAACAACGGCGCGTTTGGAACGGCTTTGGGCGTGTGGGGGAGCGTGGGTGACCGTATTAGGAGAGCAAACAACGTTTTAAAAAAATGTTAACTACGCGGTGGCAACTTTGGAAATAAAACAAAACTTACTAGCTTAAAAAAATACGTTAATTTGACAAAAATAGTAACGTAACAATGCGCGACCTTACAGCCGTAACAGAGCTGGCGGGAGTCTTGCTTAATCAGTGTTATTTTGTAATCGCTTTTCTTGCATAAGTAGATTACTGAAGCTTGATATGGGGCTTTGTTGATGTGGTTGTGTTTTTTTTTTCGTGAAGACAAACAAACACAAACACTAATAATGCTATTAGTATGGAAATAGGCAGAAAACTTAATGAATCTCTGCTTCTCGCCGCAGGAGATTTGCATGCTTAGAGATTCGACTGAATGAGGAACATACTGTAGTGTGAACTCTGCACCCACTGCAATGCAATATACCTGCCAGTCAGTTTCACTGTAATACCCTCCGAGTGCATCTTGCGCTCTGAAGAGTCTGTGTGCATATTATTGAAATGGCGCATGTTCTGCATGCATCTGGAGCTCCTCTTATCCAGTGTCCTGGAAGGTGGTGCTCTCTCTCATTATTTCGCGGGCCAGGTTGCGGGCAGCACAGGGCGCTTGTAAACTGAACGCGCTCAATGGTTTCCTGATCCAGGATCACGAGACCCCGATGTTTATTTGGTTGTAGTTTGTGTGTTGTACGCGTCTGATTTTTTTATTTTTATTTTTTTTTTTTAAATTAAATTAGCACGGTTAAGTATTTCCAAAACGTTGAGTCATAAATAATTATTTTGGAGAAAAAAAAAAGTTTCACTTGTGAAAACGTGAATTCAACCTGTTAAGCGCTTTCAATTTGTTTTTGTAACACACATGGATTGATCACCTTTTTAAATAATAATAATAATAATAATAATAATAATAATAATAATAATAATAATAATAATAATAATAATAAGGCTTAATTCTGGACAAGAGTCCCTTAGCTTCATTTTAGAATCTATGTCTTTAGTTCTGGATGTCCAAAAATGTAGCCTTTTTAAAGTCCCTGTAGAGATGCAATTATTTTGTGCGCACAAACCCATCTGGGCGTTTGACTGGCGACACTGTCTGGCCCTGCCACCCTGAATCCCTCCTGAATATCAGCCGGGAGACAGTGACAATCCCTGCCCGCTTCCAGTCTGCTAATCCGCGATCAATTCCACAAACCAGCGAGGCGCAGCTAACGACAGCCGAGCGCTAATCCGCTCTCTGCAGCGCACCGGGAATGCGCTGCAGAGGCGCCCGCTGCTTTAACACTGTGATCGTGTTACTCTGGAACTACAGGTATCGCCAGACTTTTTAGTCAAATTCCACATTGAATAATTATTTTTTCGTGTTTTTTTGTTTTTATAGGTTTTTTGGTTTAATTAAAATTTTAATAAAACATGTGTTTCATCGGGCTGTGTTATACTCGCACGGTAGGAGAGTAGAATCGGGCTTTCTGCTCAACACATACATCAACAGAAGCTTTCGTTTTTAGATGTAATACAGTAAAACAAAAGTAGGATCGTTTCGTATTGGCTACACACATTAATGAATGTAGGGGTCTGTCTGATTCTGACATCGCCAGCAAGCTCGAGTTTAACTCTGGCTGCACCAGGATTTGAACCCGCGACGCGCCTCTCTGACTCGCTCTGCATTCCACGCGGTAGTGCTTTTCCCAAGTTATTACGCATCGTGCTACTTGTTGCACGGCACTCCCAAGTCAGTGAGACCCTGTTATCACCCGTCTCTAATATGTAGTGGCTGCTGCTGGCTCCTGAGCGATTGTGAATGTGTGCAGTCTGTAGTGTTTTGTATTCTGTGGATGAAGTGCTCTGTGCTGTTCTTGAATTTTTCATGTTGTTTGCTTGGAAATGTGTTCCTTTGCTCCAAAGAGCCAGCTCGAGTATCTAACAATGTGCATGTAGTAAATTCCTTCAGGCACGCTGTGTTCTCCTGAATATTTTCCATGTTTTAGATGTCTATATATAGACAGCATGCGTGCACATGTGTTTATTGAAGAAAGGTGGTTGGTGTGTCCCTTGTGATGTATTCCTGCCTGGCGCAGTTTGTGCGAGCTGCAGTATTATTTCTAGTACTTGGCTACATTTCAGCAGTTTTCTTGTCAAACCCTGATGCCGCTGTGTTAAGTGCAATTAGGACTGTTATCAGAGCGTTGGTTTATCTGGTCACGCTAGCCTGATAGATTACAGGATTTACACCTGCCTGCTTCACAACAGCGGGCCTGGGTGAGAAGCACTGATCACACTGGCTGTGATTTAGCACCAGGCAGAGCCTGGCATCTGGGGAGGAATCGGGAAGCTCTCTCTGAGAGAATCAGACGGTGTCGCCAGACAAGTGTGAACCACAAACCCCTTTTAACAGCACTTCCAGGGGACTGAAGAGGGACGTTATTGTTGAAACTGGCTTTAAAAGGCAGTTGATCATTTTAATCCGATGTTAAAGATGATGGGCAGAACCAGATTATCTAGTTAATTGTGTTGCTGGATAATTCTACTGTATAATGAGGTTTTTTTTTGGTCTGGAAATAACTTGTGACTAAAGCAGTAGCATCACTTTCACACGCTTTCACAGACTCTGCTCAGCACTGATCTCCGATCTTTGTGATGTTAAATAGCTTTGAGAATCGAGTTCATGGGATTTGTTCAGCCTCTCTCGGTGAATTTCAAGCAGCTTGTGTTTAACCATTCCCATATTTCTCACAGCACCGAAGGGAAATGGAAATGTCACACGACTTAGGTCAGATTTGTTCAGCCAAGACTTTGGATAAATTGGATAAAATTGCAGGTTCAGTAAAATCCTTGCTATCGCATCGGGGCACGCCTTTCATTTTCTCATCCTGCGCTTCATTAGAAGCCGTGGCGTCTCTCTGTCAGGTGAATCAAGCCATGCGAGATTCAAATACAATTAAACCAAGCTCACCCATGCTGCACGCTACATGCACGATCATCTTCTTGAAGTCCTCGTGTAGGACTGAAACCATCTCTAACACAGTGTGTGTGTGTGTGTGTGTGAGTCTCTCAAGTGTATTTCAGTCTTCAAAAGTAAGTTAAACCACAGGGTTGACCCTAATTTACTATTGGCTCATGTTTCCCATTCCCGTTGCCCTCTATTAATAATCCAGGCTGAATTACCTGACTCTACTCTGAATGATATTTGACTCGCAGATTGGTAATCGGTGTGGGTTTTGGCTGGCTGTGTGATTCATTGCAGTAACAGTGCACTGCTTTCCTCTGAAACAGTACCTGCCTCAACGTTGCTTCCAAGGAAGGGCGTTAGTAATGAATACTTATGAGTCAACATCCAAATCCAGTGTACGGTTCATTTGAGGTGCCTGGGGAACTGGCAGCAGTCCTGTTCATTGGAAGGCAGTGTAAGACCAGTGCAGACGCCGTTCCAGCTCTCTAACAACTCTGGGGGTGTAGTGTGGGGCTGGCATTGCACAGCTTCATTTATAAACATGTGTACGCTGTGCTGTGAAATCTGGATGCAGTTTGGACATCTAAGAATGTTTGCCTTGCCCAGAATGGTAATTGCACGCCTGCTTGAGGCAGTCAAGTCTGGAATTCGCAAGCTAACTGCAAGGCTGGAGTCTAACCCTTCGTGACTGTCCTCCGCAGCCCAAGCTCAGCCCATTACTAATTCAAATATCATTTACAGAGCTTTGCTGCAATGGACACTCATTGGGGTACCAGTCTGCCCAAGCTTGTCCCTTGTGGTCAGAATTATCATCAGAATCTACATCGATGGGACTTGGGTGGTTCTTTTGAATATATTTATTGAAAAATAATATCTGACTTCTGTGGGTTATTTTTAAGAGATCCGACATGCTAGTTCCGGACCAGTAGAACTTTGGATTTTTCAAATTGCAAATAGACAAATGTATAGATTTTATACCATTTTAAAGTGCAAGCAATCTCAATTAAGATGTATACTTGCTTGTGTATTTTTGTTTCAGTGTTTGTTCAGAATTCCTCATTCATTTTCACATATTTTAGTAGGCTTAGTAAAATGCAATACGAATTTTATGATTTTTACATTTTTTTTTTTTTTTTTTTTAAATGTTTCCATTTTTAAGTCATTTAGGATCGGGTACGTTTCTTCACACGAGAGGTGGCTGTAGCTGTGCGGTCTCTGAGCATGGAGCTGCTGAACTGTTGGGTCTCTCCAGCTGCAAAGCACAGAGGCGAGGCAAAGGCCCGAGTGGAGCTTCACACTGAGCGTGGTACCCTGCAGCTTTAAAAGATCTGCACTCTCTGCCTGGCTGAGGGAGGCTCTGGTCCTGGGGGAGCTGCTGTCATTAAAATGAGGAGCAACAGCTCTGAAATGACCACTGTGCTAGTAAAGCCATGCCTCTGAAATTACACTTTGGTATTTACAGTGTCTGGAGGCAGCCAGTTCCACTGTAAAAAAAATAAATAAAAATAATAATAATAATATATGTGTAGAGACAGATCCCAGTGAAATATGAATTGCCTGTTGCTTAAGGAGAATGAACGTGTTTGCATTCCCCAGGTGGTCGCGGCTCGATAAATCAGACTCGCGCACACATATTCGGCTCCTCTGCCAATTACTTCCCCATTAATTCCATCTTGCAGCTTGTATTGACCCCCAATCTGCTTAAATCAGCTGCCATGTCATTTCAAGGCTGGCTGGGCTGAGTTTTTTTCCGCAGTGATTTTTAACTCTTTAATTCTCTCAGCACTGCCGGCTGGTGCATCTCTTCATCTGCAGTTGCTTTGTTTTCCTCCTTTTTTAATGGTCAGGTTGCCATGGAAACCAGGTTCAATGATTGGTAACTGGGAGATTTAACCACGTGGGACCCAGTTAGCTGTTTTTTTTTTGTCATGCCAAGATTGCATTATAGGATTTATTGGCAATAACTACTTTAGTCTCCTAGCTTAGTGATTTAAGCCTACTGGGAGATGCATAACTAGAGTTGTGGGGGTATCTATAGGATAGCTAATTCGAGGGTATTAGGTACCGTATTTCTCTAAAGTCGCCTCCTGTGCAAATACCCTGCAACAGCGATGATAGAACCATCGTATGACATCGAGTGTCTTCTCATGAGCAACAGCCCTGCAAAACAGAAACACTCCCCTATGCCAGGAGAGACCAGGCCAGCTGTACATGTTAACGGGTTAGAAATATTTGAATTAAAAAGAACTCAATACATTAATAACACCGCGATTTGTGCCTTTAGGATTTTTTCATTTGCTAGTCGACCGTGCAGGAGATGATACTGCATCCGCAGTGAGATGCGCTGGAATGGTCTGGACTCTGTCTGAAAGATCCGTAAAGATCACTTTGTCTTTATTATCAGATCTGACAGCATGCCGTAAAGATCACTTTGTCTTTATTATCAGATCTGACAGCATGCTGTTCTGTTCCAGCGACAGCGGTGTGGTGCAGGATACCCTGAAGCATGCTGTTCTGTTCCAGTGACAGCGGTGTGGTGCAGGATACCCTGAAGCATGCTATTCTGTTCCAGTGACAGCGGTGTGGTGCAGGATACCCTGAAGCATGCTGTTCTGTTCCAGTGACAGCGGTGTGGTGCAGGATACCCTGAAGCATGCTGTTCTGTTCCAGCGACAGCGGTGTGGTGCAGGATACCCTGAAGCATGCTGTTCTGTTCCAGTGACAGTGGTGTGGTGCAGGATACCCTGAAGCATGCTGTTCTGTTCCAGCGACAGCGGTGTGGTGCAGGATACCCTGAAGCATGCTGTTCTGTTCCAGTGACAGTGGTGTGGTGCAGGATACCCTGAAGCATGCTGTTCTGTTCCAGCGACAGCGGTGTGGTGCAGGATACCCTGAAGCATGCTGTTCTGTTCCAGTGACAGCGGTGTGGTGCAGGATACCTCGACGCATGCTTTTGCTGTTTTCTTGGAAACCCCTTTTTCGGTTGTGCTGGAGGTCGTAGTGACTGAATATTCCAAAGAGTTGTTGTTGTATTTTTTTAAAGGCTATAGACAGACATGCATTCTTGCCTTTTATTGCATGCATGCATTTGTATGTATAATGAACTGTGAAATCTACAAACAATTTTTTTTTTTTAAATCTGGCGCTACACCTCCATTAAATAAATTTGACAGTCCTGGCTTGAAATGCTTCTTGTTTCATTCAGCATCATTTACAGCAGAACAGACATTAAAATGAGCCCTAGGCTAGACTTTTGAAACTAATTGAGATTTTAAAGTTGGGTTGACACGTGCTGTGCGTGAAATCTGCTAAATCACACAATAAATGGTATACTGTAAATCTCATCTTCTAGGAGTGCTAGCCGATGGTCTACAATCCGGTTTCTTCACTCTAATTTACCCCACTTCTGTTGTGCAGAGAATCTTGTGGTTCATTTTAGGGCTGTATAAACCAGTCTTGTTTTAGTAGCGCTGCTGTAAGAAGTTATGAAGGAATACTAAACCACAGTACAGAGGTTCGTTAGACATCAGCTTGCTTTATTAGTGTATCTATTTCATGAGGTCAGATTAACAGAGTGACTGTTTTCATATTCAGGTACAACTTGGCTTCTATGTTTGCATTATAGAGTTTTCTCATGCCATGGTATTGGGTTTTTTTTTTGTTTGTTTTTTGCATTTAGGTGAGATCATCACACATTCTAGTTCCCAGCCTAAAACACTTAATTGTGTTTGACCGAATATGAACATCTCAACATCTATATAATATTGGCACAGGCACTGAGGAGGTTATATTATAATGAGTGAAATGACGATAGAAAAACAGTAAAGTGGCCAGATGTACATTCCGGATGTTCTCATAAAAGCAGGTGCAGAAATAAGCAGTAATGATTACACGCTGCACGCCTCTAGCAATGGGTGCATGGCAGGAACAAACAGTAATAAAAAGGGTCACTAAACACACTCTGAAGATAACGTTTAAAAAAAAAATCTGCTGATGTGCTTTCCTTAGAGAAGTATCTGTGGAGGGAACAAAAAAAAAAAAAGCGAGTTTTATCTGCTCTGGAGATGAAATGTAATTTCCAATCCTGCCACAGCAGCTGTTTGTGTGAGAGCCTGTAAATCCTAGAGTGGTAATGAGCAGCTTCTATAGCTTTATAATCACAGACAGCACTGAGCCAGCTGGATTTCAGCACTATGGCCAGCAGCAATGGGATACGCTCTCGTATTCAGCACCATGGACAGGGGTTAGTGCTGTAGTGTCTTGCAGATTCGTCTTGGTTTTAACCAAGTGCTGCACAACGCCTGAAAGGATAGAAATATTTGTATAAAATCCAGATTCTATTTGAGGATGGCAAAATGCAATCAGAACCGTTTAGAAGAGGCTGTAAGCAGTGAAGACTGGTGTAAAATCAAAGCTGATATCGTGTTGCAGGCTGATGCAAGTAGAGGAGGAGGGTCCCCTTTAACGTGGACCCTACAATGTCCTCGCCTCTTACTAGCACTGCTGTTAATAACTGGTATGCATGAGGAACATCAGAAGCCTGGTTTAAAATGCATTGACTGCTAGGCAGAAACCGAACAGATTAACAGAGCATCTTGCCCACCACTGAGGGGGGAGAGCTTACTGGCTCGTAGTGTGAGATCTCGAATACAGCCGTGTGCACAGTTATGAGAACACCCCCATTGCTTCTGTGACTTAACTTTGTTGTGCATATGAAATCAAACCACTGGAACTGAAAATCTGGGGAAACTGTCAGAATAGGCAAGTCATTGATTGTCTAATTAAATTTTAGACAATTTTTAGGAGTTGTTTAAGTTGTCTAATTAAAGCACAAAGTGGTCTAACATTTTCACACAAGTGCCTTTTGTTTCTATATCACTGATTACTGATTGAAATTCTCACACCGAGGGTTTCATGCAGGTGGGAATATAAAGGATAGCCGAGTCAAATCTTGAGGTGTTCTAATACATGTGCACATGACTGTGTATCAACCATCAAGGCGAGTTTTCTTTGGCGTTCATTAATTCGTGAATCAGGTTTTATCTGATGTTTTACCTTTCTGTATGGGCTGTGATTGTTGGAGCAGGCAGTCATCCAAAACGAGCTCCTTTTTGTCCTGCAGTTGAATTCAATGTGGCTTGAAGGTTGGCTCTTGCGTGACTGTGTTTGTTTCTTTTGTGTGTTAAGTCTGTGTGTTGGCTCATGGTGTTTGTGTTCAGGAAGCTGTGGGGTTAAAGATTGCATCATTATTAATCACACAGCTCTTGTATTTCTTCCACATGCCTTTATTTCATTTACAGACATAAGCAGGTGAGCAGAATGAAGCTGTTACATCACACTCAATCTCACACCATGTAATCTGCTACAACCACAAAACAAATTCACACAAACCTGTTGCATTAGCAGCGGCAGCCCCCTAATGCAGGAAGACCCCTTGATATCCAACCTCATTATTATTGAAAACCCTCAACGCTCTTTTTCAGTGTGTCTTGTGAGAAGAAAAGCACTCCTTCCAGCCCCTCAGGAAAGAGCTCACGAAGCTCGGCAACTTCACAGTGGTGTGAGCACAGAGTGCAAAGAGCCGGGTTAGGGTCTCTACTTCTAAACAAACTGTGTGTGTTTCCCATGTCGTGCAGCAACTGGCCCCAGCCGCCCGCCTCTGAAGTGTGTACCGCTTGCTCTGCTGAGAAGCACAGGTGAGGAGGTGGTGATCTGCCTGTCTACACACGAGGAATTCATTTGTGTTTTTTGTAAATCGCTCAGGGAAAATCAGTTAAGGGTTTTCCAGAATGCCAGTGCATCTTATCCTGGGTACACCTGTCATTCCATGAGTAGAACATGCAACCTCTTACTTCTGTATAACACATTACTATGATATATAATGGATTCATGTTGCAAGTCAGTTTTAATCACTGTGGACTGGGTCATAATACAAATCGGTTCTAAAAATATACCCTTCATAGCAGTGTGTTTCAGGGGTGTGATCAGCATCAAGATGCATTAAGCTAATAAGGATTTATTAACATCATGCCTTTTTATTGTGTGGAGAGTCTTGTGGTACTTTGCTTGTTTGTTTTTTTTTTTTTAATGCAAATGCTGCATCCTGGTGCCCGTGTTGTCGATCACAGCTGCAGCACTGCAGGGAGTTCAAACTGTAGCGCATGAAGTGATCTCCTACCAGGAGGCAGCAGCTACCCTTTTCATCTCTAGCTTTCTGTTTTCAAATACCAGCGTATCCCTAATTCTAGAACAAGCAAAGAACCAAAAGGTTTTCAGCAAGGGAAAAGGGGAGTTCAGTGATAATAGTGTTAATAAAAGCTACCAAAATTTGATTTAAAAAATACTAATTATTTTGACATGGCTGTTGATTCTCCGGCGCAGCTCTGAGGCACGTTATTCCTTAATCGCAGTAACAAAACAGGAGCAACAAATCATTCGCAACACAGCTCACCCCCGGACACAAACTCGCTTATGAAGACATCCTCCCAAAACATTAACAGATGTGTTTAGAATTATCTTCCGCTGCTTATTCAAATTCTAATTTTTCTCCTGGCTTTTGGATGTTTTAAACATCCAATTAACAAACACGACACGAGTAATGGCTTTTAAGTAAATCCATTAAGGATTCTGTGTGGAATTAGGGACCCGTGCTTTTTAGAGGTAAGAGCTGCTATCTGCTGAGGCCTTGTTTGATTGCTCACTGCAGTGTAAGAACAAGCCAGGACTCAGAGTTTCCCTCGGCAGGAAGGATTGCTCACACACAGAAGTGGTCGCTGGTAGAGTCCTGCCAGTTTAGTTGTTTTATTATTTCAGAACGCTCCATCAGAATTTGAAGGTTTCAGGGTTATGTTAATAGCAGGCACAGCAGTGCCCCTGGTGGTGGGCAATGAAAGGTAATTGTGGCGGATTATAAATTATGGGTAAGTGTGTGAAAGGCGTTTGTGTTTAAAACAGTCATGGCAATGTGTAAGGATACACTGGGTTTCATCGTTATTCGTTTGAGAAATTCGGCAGCATTTTGTAGACCACCGGAATGTTTTTCCTTCCTTTTGAAAAGCGAATTGACCGGATTTTTCTGGTGTTGCCCTGTTGTACCTCTTGAGTGGTTTTGAAGTGTCGAAGCATTCTGAGAGCTGTTCAAACCCATCAGCTGCACAGATTGGAATCACAGTGCGCGCGCGGTGCACCTCTGTAGCACCTCTCTGCTTTCTCCCATCAAGAAGAAGCTGTCCTGCGAACCCTTGCTTTGTACACTGAGAGATCTCAGGCTCTCGTATTAATAGCAGAGCCTGGAAAACCCACTGGACGGGTTCAGTGTTTCGTAATATTCTTGATGTCCTGTAGTGCTCAGTTCAGACTGGTGTGGGACCCCGTGACTGGACGGGTTCAGTGTTTCGTAATATTCTTGATGTAGTGGTCAGTTCAGACTGTGGTGTGGGACCCCGTGACTGGATGGGTTCAGTGTTTCGTAATATTCTTGATGTCCTGTTGTGCTCAGTTCAGACTGTGGTGTGGGACCCCGTGACTGGACGGGTTCAGTGTTTCGTAATATTCTTGATGTCCTGTAGTGCTCAGTTCAGACTGTGGTGTGGGACCCCGTGACTGGACGGGTTCAGTGTTTCGTAATATTCTTGATGTCCTGTAATGGTCATTTTTCACATCATTGTTTTTCTGGCCTGCATTTTTTAGAACTTGCCCAGGGGGCTCGTGAAACATTTTCCACAAAACCGAACCCTTTCTTCTTTCACTGGAAATGCCTGTGACACGAGAGCCTGAGCGGTGAAAAGTGGGCATTCCTGCTTGCCTTTTTGATTGGCTGTTCTGAATTGAGTGTAAATGAATAGGTTTTGAAATGCTGTTAGCTGTAATGTTTTGAGTAGTCCCTTCGCTGCCCTTGTGGAGTGTGTGGAGAGGCAGTTCAGTGTGACCGCTTGAGTTCCTGTAGCGCCCGCTGCCTCCCACGAGCCAGACCGCCTCCGCCTGGGAACACTGACCTTTTGTAACCAAGTGCAATTTGTTCATTATTTCTCAGAGTTAATTGGCAAGCGCTTTTGTATATTTTATGATTTTTAATAACTGTAATTAATATCCGTGTCCTTTAATGCGCCTGACGAGGGGGGAGATTTTAATATCTGTTCAGTCATTTTCAGTTTCAGGCTCGCGAAAGCACAGAAAACCAAAGACTGGTTAAAAAGAGGCACCTCCTCTCCTTCCCCTTTGGATTGTCTTGACATCTCAGGACGGTATTGGTCTGAATGGCGGGTAGTTGTGCTGTTTTTAAGAGTCTGTAAATGTGGTTGATGTTATGAATAATCCATTTAAAGATTAAGAACCCCATTAACAATGTATTTTCAAATTCCACTCTTCTATTGTTACACAAGATTATAAAAAGCTGGCTAACTGACTCTGAAAATCCAACAGTCAGCAACGGAGCTCCGTGTGCTGTAGAAATCTACAGCCTTCATTACATCGTCAGTCGTGGTATGACATTAATCTGTGTACCGGCCTGTCGCTTTATTGGCATGAAATGAAAGGTGAATGATATCTATTTTATTCAAAACGCTGATGTGTGCCGGTGTGTGAGCCAGCCTACTGTGCAAGAAATGTCAAGAGCAGACGGAGCGCTTGCACTGGTGCCCCTGATGGAGAGGGGGGGTTGTTATACTGTTGTGCAGACGGAGCTCTTGCACTGGCGCACCTGATAGAGAGGGGGGGGGGGGGGGGGGGGGGGGGGGTGTAATTCTGGTGTAAATCAGTCAGTTTAATATACTTCACCATGATACTACCACCTGCTTTTAGCTTCCCTGATGACATCTTCACCACAGCGATCTATTTCCAGTTCTTCTTCTGTACCTCCTGCTGCTGCTGCTGCTGTCTTTCTCGTCACACTGGTAGTTCTAATTTTGAATGTACAGCCGTGGCTGGGAGGGACGTACTGACTCATAGGTCTTATAGATTTTCTGTTTATCTGTAGGAGTGCTCCTGTATCGGCGCTCCTCACAGGTTTTCGTTTGTATATTTCTTAAGGTCAACACTCTGATCATTCTTCTGACTGCTTTATTTTCCAAATTGAGAAGTAAAAGGACATTGCAATACAGATTTCTCAACTTTAATGACTTTATTTGTAAAGGAGACTCAAGTTGATTCTTAATGTTGCTGATACAGTATTTAAGTTGTTGCATTGGTAACGTGCAAATGACTCCAAAGCCAAAGTGAAAGGATTTGAGACTGTCTGAGGAGATGTGACCAGACTAATGGGTGAGGCAGATAGCGAAGACGCTGAGCGCACTAGCAGTCATTCTGAGCTCTGTGACAGCGCCAGGGTTTCAGAGACGAGGGGAGATCTGTCCGCTTCAGGATAGCAACAGACTATTGCTGTCAGCTGAACTGAACAGTGACAGAGGCTGGGTGAGAATTACGCAGGAGCTTATTAAGGATAGAAAACGAAACGGAAGCCTTCATTCCTGCACTCTTCATTGAAAGGCTGGGAGGCCCATTAGACGTTTTCGTGGCTTATCGGAACATCTCGGATCCTGCCCATCTCTGGCAAGGCTCCCAGCCCAGACGGTGTGTTTGTAGCTTCTCTTGCGAGCACATTAGTAATCTGTGGAGTCTGAAAGGCTCTGTGCTCATCCAGAGCCGTTGCAGCCCCTCCACTGGGAGCTCTTCAACTTGCAGGACATGCCACTTACTTTGCAAATTGCATTTATATCGGGCGTTTTATTTTAACTCTAGCAAAAGCCGAATTCGTTTTAAATATCGATTTAAGACAAGTGAGAGAACAGGATCAAACTTTCATGCCAGGAAGGGCATTTAAATGTCACCTTTTTATTTGTTTTTTTTTATTAATACCTATTATGATGCTTCAGTGGGCGCTATGGACAACACTTAAGGACCATTTTTAAGGAATGTTTTGTTAAGAACTGTTCTTGAAAACACAAGAAAAAACTTCAAACCTTCTCTAAAACTATTTTAAAAAGGCTTTTTGATGTGTAAGCTTAGTTAATCAAAATGGGCATTTACAAAAAAAAAAAAAAGTCCTTAAAAACAGAACTTAGTGAATAGAGTCTCAAACTTAATGCATCTTTTTTTCATTTCTAAAAGAGTGGGAGTCATCAGATAAAGTAAAGAGCGAGCCAGACCTCACTTCGGCTCTCTGTGCTGTGACACCTCTGTCATGTTTCATCTGCTCGGACCTTGACCCACAGTGCTCTGGGATAGAATACATTTCAGCCTGTGTCAAGCGAGCTTCGTGCTGGTGTTCCACTTCGGCTCTTTTAAAATAAGACCTTTAGTCTTTCCACCCAGTTTCCTCCGGTTCTTTTTTGTCTTTTTGCTCAGTGACCTTTTCAAGTTGGAGCAAGGTTTACCCGGGGATGTCTGTACAGGCGTGAGGGTCTGTTGAGGGGTTACCAAGATATTATTAAGCAAGCGAAAGGGTAAAAGCAGTGATCCAGTCAAGTGCTCATGATTAAGAATTAGACAAAGCAGTGAAGATGAGCAAGAATCATCTTCAGCTTGCTGTCATCTGACAGGCATTGAAAGCAGCTTTGATCAGATATACGTGAAAGAATCTGATACTGTCGCCAAAAGTGTGATTTCACAATACCAAACTCAACAACAGAAACACACTAATATTTATTAAAAAATAAACAAATACACACTGCGAACGAAGTGCAGTCCTGGCTAATTATCATCCTCGAACCCGCTCAGTTATTTCAAAGCCTTTTTCATTAGAGCGGCTGTGTTTTCAGCCTCATCGTGGCTTCTTATGAAACAGCAATCAGCCCTTTGTCTGCAGATTAAACACGCACTCCCATTCCATGTTGCAGCTTAGTTAATTATCTGTGCTGCAAAAAATCCAGCTCTCCGTCTCGACAGGTGCACGGGGGAATGAGAGAGTAATGAACTGGAATGAGGAATTTCAACTCGGATTCCTGCTGATGGATTACTGACCCGCAGTACACGTCAGTAATCGGGCAGTGGTCCTCCGGAATTGATTTGGGATTATTATTTTTATTACAGAATACACAATGCAGAAGTTGGGCGGGCCTGAGTAATAGCTAATAATCTTTTAGAAATCAGCCAGCCTATTTCTTCTCATTAGAGATTGTCTCATGATTCGTCCAGACGTCTGTCACAATGCCACAGGGTGGATGCAAGGCTCAACATAGTTTTTGCCAACATATTTGCTTCATAATAATAAAAATAATATTGTTTTGCATAGTAGATGGTGCCTCTGGGTGGCCAAGTATTGTAATTGCTGTAGCAAATCTTATCTTCCTGTTTCCTTACAGTAGTTCTGTTCTCTCTCTCTCTCTCCTTTGTGTCCTTTTCCTCCCCTCCTTGTGCTCTACTTCCCTATTGTATGAAACATTACCAACCTGTCCTGCCAATGCCCATAACCCCGCCCTCCATTCCTCCCCTGCACTTTCATTTCATTTACTTCTTGTTCCTTCCCCGTTTCTGCCCCCTCCTCCTTCGCAGAGCTCTCGATCACCCTCCTCGCTGTGGTAGTTATCGTGTGTGGCCTGGCCCTGGTGGCAGTCTTTCTCTTTCTCTTTTGGAAGCTCTGCTGGGTGCCCTGGAGGAACAAGGCCCTCTCGTCGAGCGACGCCGGCCTCGCCCCACCCTGCCAGGCCCCCACTGGAGGCGGAGACTTCTTGAAGGACAGCATGGCGACGGACAAGCTCAAGGAGCAGAGCGGAATGGGCTTCCTGGAGGCAGCGGTGAAGATCAGCCACACCTCCCCGGATATCCCTGCCGAGGTGCAGCGCTCCATGAAGCAGCACATCACGAGACACACCCGCATCCAGAGGCAGTCGACTGAGCCAGCGTCCTCCACAAGGTCAGAGCCCCATTCCATACTGAACCCTGTGCATCTTAGAGCTGCAGTACAATCCAACTGACCGGTCAACCAAACACCTGAAACCAGGAACGGGGCTCTTTCCTGCTGTTCACCAGCTTCTGCTGTTCTCCTTCTTATTCCTAATACTAATTTTATGCAGTGACTTCATTGAAAAGGCTCTAGCCTGTTATCCCGGATAGACAGAGTAAGGTTGTGTTTTGTTCCCATTAGACAAAAAGGGGACTGTTTCTCCCACCTGTGGGTGTTACTGTGCATTCAATACATGAGACAAGGACCGTGAGAAAAGATAAGCTGTTAGGGAAATACTTTTTTACATCTGTACAATAACTGTTAATAATGGACAGGACTGGTTGCAGGGTCAGGGCAATAAAACAGAGTTATATTCAGGGTGGTGTAAATAGTAAGGGATCATACAATATCTACACCAGTGCTGTGTACATGGGGACTGTGTGCTTGTTAATTACACAGCAGTGGTGTGAATAGTGCACATTCCCTTCCTATTTACACAGCAGTGCTGTGAATAGTGCACATTCCCTCCCTATTTACACAGCAGTGGTGTATATCTGGTGTTCAATCCAGGCCATGCTGTGCTATTTGCCAATATAACATTGTCACGTGTTTATAAAGCTCTGAGCGCTGTGGCCCTGCTCGTAATGATGTCTGGATTGTAACCCCACAGGCACAGCTCTTTCAAGAGGCACCTCCCTCGGCAGATGCAGGTCTCCAGCCTGGACGATGACACGGACCTGTACGCCCACGAGCAGCCCACCAGCATCGGCCGCATCAAGCCGGAGCTGTACAAGCAGAAATCTGTGGACACGGAGGAGTCCGCCAAGGCCAAAGGCAAGCCCTGCGGCACCATCAACTTCTCTCTCCAGTACGACTACGAGATCGAGGCGCTGGTCGTGCGCATCCTCAAGGCCTTAGACCTGCCCGCCAAGGACCTGTGCGGCAGCTCGGACCCCTACGTCAAGATCTACCTGCTCCCCGACCGCAAGTGCAAGTTCCAGACGCGCGTGCACCGCAAGACGCTCAACCCCACCTTCGACGAGGCCTTCCATTTCCCCCTGCCCTACGAGGAGCTGGCAAGAAGCAAGCTGCACCTCAGCGTCTTCGACTTCGATCGCTTCTCCAGGCATGACATGATCGGAGAGGTCATCCTGGACAACCTGTTCGAGGCCTCCGACCTCTCGAGGGAGACCTCGCTCTGGAAGGACATCCAGTACGCCACCACGGTGAGATCGCTGCTTTCTTTACCATGCTGTGCTGGGGGGGGGGGGGGGCTGCTGCTGCTGCTTTGATGGATGATAAGTTTGCTGGGTCTGTTCGTGCAGGCTAGCTAGCGTAGGTCTGTGGCCAGTATGTATAAAAGGATCAGAAGGGAGTTTCTCTTTCCATGTCCATGCTACCCATATAATGCTCTCTCGTAGTGTGCGGAAATCAGCATTGTGAATGAAGGAATGGGCACTGTAGGACTGGCTGAGATAGTGTGCATGATATAGTGTTGGTGTATTATTGGGGTAGAGCCATTGACGGCTATGGATTCTGTTCAGTTGATCTGAACGCTGGCGAATCTGAATACAGACGTCCTTTTTAAATCATTGCAGGAAGAGAGCCTGGATACTGCTGTATATTTTTGCCTTTGAAAGTGAAAAGACAGGCTTGGTCCTAGTTTAATATTTAAAAGGTGGGGGTGTTTAGATCCGCCTCTGTTTTAGATTAAACCTCTGTATCTCAGTAATGTCTTTGATTGAGACGTGTGGTTCTGTTCCACGCGCTGTAGAGATTTCTGCTTATTCATTCAGACTGCTTCACTGGGGAGATGTACAGTTTATAACCTGCATGCTTTGTAAGGTATATGTTAAGCATGCTTGTTTGCCCTGTTCCTTAGCAAAGCACACAGTTAGCCTTGGATATGATTTCAGCTCCTAATTGTCAATAGAAAGAGCCTGGAGATCAAATAAAATGTTGAGCAAGAGCAGATCAATAGCCCACAGCATTTACAGTTGTCTTTTTGAGTAAAGACTCCAAAAATACCCACTGTCCAATTCTAACTTAAATATCACCCCCATGAACCGATTTTGGATTCAACGAACGCCATTTAAAAGGGCTTTTAAAACTAGCTGCTCTCCTGCACCCCCATTCGCTCTGCTGCATTCAGCGCTCCTCGTGCATGTGTGGAGGTCATGGAATGGCACTGGAATGCTGGCGTCTCACGGGTCATTGTGTGGCTTCACTCTGAGGTTCTGTTGCTATGAGGCGCCGCGTGAGCCAGTCGCCATGGTAACCTTGCCAGTGGCCGGTTCCTTTATTGAGAGTGAGAATTGTTGTGAGGTTATTCATTAAAAAACTCAGAACTATCCCTTTCAGCTGGGTCACAGGGTTATATATTTGGTGCTGATTCTTTGGTCGTGATTTTATTTAATGTCTGTATATAAAATATGACAGCAGTCAGGATCTCATTTGAGTCTACAAAGAGTTGAATAATAAGACACACTGGGGCTGATCAAGCTCCTAGTAAAACCTGGAACTGGTGACACTGCTATGCAATAGGAGTCTTATGTCCATCCCCGAAGAAGCTGGAAAGATTTTTTTTTTACTTTTCAATCAAACTAGATCGTTGTCTAGCATGCGTGGCCGACCTCCGCTAATGAAACTAACATATTGAATAGGAAACAAGCTCTTCCCTCGCTGAGCATTTGTATCAGAAGCACAAAGACTTATTTTACCTGCGAGAAAAAAAAAAAAAAACACCCAGGATTGTTACACTGTAACATTTTATAACATTGCTATTCGTTTCTCATTAAAGATGGAGCGGAATAATGCGCCACATCCAAAAATCAATGCGATTTCTCCTGTGAATCCGATTACAGTGTGAGAATACATTCTGCAAATTGCATTTCAGTCTGCGAAGGACCCAGACCAGAACAAAAGGTCACTTCAGCCGAGCGCCTGCGTGCTCTGTTCACTAGTGAAGACCAGGACTGATTTCATAAAGTGTCGCTGATGCTGGCTCAAACACAAGATCATTTTCACACTGCACTTTGTGCATCGCTCATTGGAAGGGTACGTGGCACAGTGGCTCATTCCTAATCTATCACGCCCCTGGATTCAACCCAGCTGTTCACAAGGGAAACTGACACACGATTCTGCACAGTGGTTGAGAGTTGAATGACATGCAATTATTTCATTTAAAATGACCCTCCTGCTTTCAGCAGTTCATTCAGCCTTCAGATCGCTCCTGTGCTGTACTGTGCTGTACTTGTTGCTGACGCAGGTGGTGGTGAGTCACTTCTTCATGGCTCTGATCTAATTGTAGGCTGAGCTGCACGTCACCGATCTGCTGGTTCCCTGTAGAATTACACAAGCACCCACTGTGTTCCAGCGATTAAAAGAAAATCTGTTGGTGGAATTACATCACATTTTAGATCCTCTCTAGTTTCATGGAACTTGACGGTGCATCTGCCGACGGGCACGACGTTCGTCCAAAAAAGCTTTCTGTAGGATTTCAGTTACTGTTGTCTTTTCTTCCTCTGGCTTCCTCAGACTGACTTTATTTCTGCCAGCCCCGCTGAATTTAGTGGTGACCAGGCTGTTTTGCATTAACACGAATTGGTATTCAGAGAGCTACAGCACAGGCCAGCGTGTCTCCTCTGATCAGACTATTCAAACTAAGTTAATAATGCTGGAAACAGTACTGAGGTACTTCACGTGATCCGGGAAACAGCACAGCAAGGTCCAATGCATCTTCCAGCTATTGTAACTTTTTTATATGGACGTGATTCTTGGAGCAGGACTCCTGCAGATATATATTTCTAACCTGTCTTACGCCAAGTCTAATCTCTTCAAAATAGCCGCTAACCTTTTATCCACAAGTAAAATAAATAAATGTTTTTAAATGAACAGATCTATCAATATCTTCTTTCTAAACTGTGTGTGCCGGAGGCCGGCTCTTCTTATCCCAATCAGTGCACCAGTGGCCACCCGGAGAGGGAGCACTGATGATAAATCAATCCTGCCCCAGACTACACACAATAATAGCTGAGACAGCCCACCCTGCTCCTGTCCTGATTAGAGGGAAGGTATTGATTTTCAGTTTGTTAGCCCTCTCGCTTATCGCCTGACTAAACGGGCTGGGGGGACGGATTGCTTTGTAGTCTTGTGTCCAGTTGATTGATAACTATTTATTTAGACCAAAATGCATTGCTTAGTTCAAGTGCTCAAGTTTGCCCAAGTTGTGATTTCACAAGTAATCCTGAAAGTATAAAACCGCTGATAAACCAAACCCGCTGTGTTCATCAGTTACTACTGCAGAAAAATGAAAATCTGTTTCTATGAAATGTTTCTTTTGTAGCGACCCAGCTAAGAAAACACACTCACAGCAGCTTTCCCGTGAATTCTGTTCAAGGATTCTTCTCTTGAATTGGACATTTAATAACAAGACTAGAATGCATCAAGTTGTTAGCAGTAAAACGGCCCCCCCCCCCCCCCCAAAATGAAATCTGTACCTCCCGAGTTCAGCTTCAGCTTATGATTTGCTGCGTTTCATTGTCTCTTCCCGACCCATTCAGAGGTGTAACGATACACTCCTGTCACTGCACAAAGCGCAGTGTGATTTGCAAGTCTCAGTCCTGTTTGCATCACATGGTCCTGATGGTCTACTTGGTCCTGATGCCTAATGATATCAAACGATATTTGAATGTTTTGTTTAAAGACCACCTTCTTAACACGTCCTGCGGGATTAAAAGCGTGATCTCCCCCTGTGTGCGTCCGAATGGGCTTCTAGTGGAGAGCGAGGGTTGATCTTCCAGGCCAGTCACGGGTGATTTCGGAGGGATTTTTAGAAGGGTGTTGTGAAGCATCCCGGTGGTAAAATGAACAACCCCTGCATATTGCAAGCAGGCTGCCCGCTGTGATGAACACGCCTGCAGGGCTGTGCTCGGGTGTCAGTGAAGCTCCGTTCTGAGTGGAGCCCAATGAAAAGGAGCACTTTCACTGACACACTGTTTCAGCCTCTGAACCCATCATTGATACAGCCCTTTCCTCACCAGCAATTCATTCCTCTTTCATTACTGCTATATAGCATTTACCCTAACGAAGAGGCTAGTAGAACACAAGCCGACCCAGTGCTGGGACCCAACAGCTAGCTTCTTACTGAGCTCTTCAGAAAAACGCTGTAAAACTACGTAGCGCAAACACTACCTAATCTTCTACTAAACCATTCTGCCACCAGAAAAGCTTTGTTTCTGTTTAAAACAATTCCCATGTTGCGTGATTCTGAGGATTATGATGATTGCACAGTAAGCTACAGACTCTGCTGGTGTATCTGAGTCCCAGCCTGGTTCTTGACAGGAGGTCTATGCTCCGCTCTGGATGGATTACAGCCTGTTATCTCTGCACTCTCGCCTCGCTGCACTCTCGTTATTCCTCCATGGCGTCACATTCATCACAGAGATGCTAACCCGTCCCCGGAGCCTGGGAGAGCGCTCACTAATCGTGGAGTTTTTACTGCTGAAGTGGCAGAAAGCAGTTAGGCCCTTGCACACTGCGCTCGTTTTTATTGAGCAAAGCCCAATTTGCAGCAAACAAAACATGGACCTTTTTAATTGGTGCCATAAAGTATGGCGTGACACGTGGGTGCGAGAGGCCTGCCAAGGCTTTCATTGTGATGGAGACGTAACTGGTTTATATTACGAGGCAGTGCTGTAAAATAAAACTACATTACACGCGTCTGACAGCAGCTGCAACTCTAGAGCAGCGTCTTAACACACACTTAGCAAAGCCTTTATATATTGCATACAACGGGGTTCCACTTGACATACAAGTGTGTGCTCCATGTAGCGGGTGTTTCCAATTTTTTGTCCAACCATGTTGTAACCCTATAACCAGTAATGAATGCGTCCGACAGATGAAGGTTTGTTTAAGAGGCAGTTCAGCCCCTTTCTCATAAATATCAATGATATGAGTAGGAATATGCGACTCTTCCTTCCTGAGCTAATGTCAAAGTGGTTCTGTTTCAGTTCACTTCAGCCACAGGAAAAGCCCCACAGATTCACTAAAAGCCTTTTTACTGGCAAGTCCCTGGATCCCATCCAGTCAGATACCATTGTCCGCTTGCCAGTGATACCCTGAGATTTATCTTTGAATGAAATCTGAATGTGTGCTTAATGTCACGTCAGATATAATATATAAAAAAAAAATCTATCCTTAACGAAAAACCAGCCCATTAGTCATGTTTCTATAAATAGATTGGTTCCTAAAAGTTATGCAAGACTCCTCATTTAAGACTGGGATGAGGCTGAGAATTCCCTAACATACTGCTGATCTGCCCGGGGAGTGGGGAGAGCATTCGGGATTCGCGGCTTCCAGTGAGCAAAGACAAAAGCGCTCTTTGAAAACACACCTGCTGATTAGGAACTGATTGAGATGCAAGTCAGACAAAGAGCTGGGAGTCTGCTGCTGCTGCATCTACAATTGTATTTGAATTTGAATCGGAGGCGCTTTTCTTTGGTGGCGTCGAGCGGCTCGGGCTTCAAGAACCTCTATCGAAGCATCGAGATCGAAAGACAGTCAGATCTGACGCTTGCCGTGCCAGTGAATGACCTCTCCACAGCCAGGATGCAACCTGCATAAACCCTGCCATTGATGCGTCAATAACAGAGTGCTTCTCATGGCTTGACAAAGAGCAGTATGTAGATTCGAACGAGCAGCGCTGGGAGGTTTTATACACACAAGCCTTTCATCGGACCGTGTTGGCTTAAGGTGGTTTTTGTGAAAAACCCTTTTGAAGATCACAACAGTGAAAGGATCGAAGTGAAGTTTCGGAGAGTTTGAGACCCACACACACACACACACACACACGGCATGATTGTAAGAGAGAATAAAATGACAGCGTGCAGAGGGTGTGGGTTGTGAGGACAGGTAATAAATTCCTAGGAAAAGTCTGTTTCAAGTTTTTCTGTCTCTGTAAACGGGACTAGAGGACAAACTATTTTTAGAAGTTTGGAAGCAGTGAGTGAGGTTACAGCAGCTCTAACACTGGGGTCATTCAAGGAACAGTTAGACTT
The DNA here is from genome assembly GCF_017654505.1 of Polyodon spathula. Lineage (NCBI taxonomy): Eukaryota > Metazoa > Chordata > Actinopteri > Acipenseriformes > Polyodontidae > Polyodon > Polyodon spathula. Next base: position 1,823,959 of record NC_054558.1, on the reverse strand, counting down.
TATGTGAACAAAAAGACACACATTTGCCTGTTTTCCCATTGGAAATACTGATATTTTGAAATATCACTGTCCTGGTCACAAAAGCAAAGTTTGTGGGGAATAATAGCCATGTTCTATACTTTTGAGGCATAAGCAATTAGGAAATAACACTTACTACCCAGGAACAAAAAAAAAAAAAAAAATTTGTTACACAGTGTTATTTAACACTCCATTCTCAGCTTTCTATCATTAATCAAACCTTTAATAACGAGCATGAAGCTGGTGCTGTCTAGAGAATAAGAGCTGCTCTAGCAAGCTGCATTGCAAGTCAGGGTAGCGCCTGTCAATTGCACAAGTGCACTGCCGAATAGCCGCTTGTGTATGTGAGGCGAGGAGACACCTAGGACCTTGGCGAGCGTGCACAGCCCATCGTTAGCATCATCAGTACTGCTGAGGTTGAGATGTCAGCCCATCAAGCAGTCTTTGTGTGGCAATCCCAGAGCTGACAATGCAACAGCTGCAGCCTGTAGGGCTATGATGAAGTGCCAGGGGATGGCAGAGCTATTTGGACTAAGTAGTGCAACACTGTGTGAACAGAGAGAGTAATGACTCTCTGTCACATGGAAACAAAGGCACACAGAGAGCTGGGATACATGGCACCCGGGAGAGACACTGATTCACAAACAGGACTGGGGATTCGCTAGGCTCTGTGTGTGTGTGTGGCTAGATTAGATTAGGAGGTTAGATCACTTTTTATTGAAGAAGCAGCAGCTTGATGTTTTATACGACTCAATTTATCACATGGCTTGTACTGCAATATCCTCGCAGCAGGATCATGCTTATCTCTTCAATTGGAAACGGCTGTCATTGATTTCTATGACTTTGAATTATCTGCAAAAAATAAATAAATAAATTTAAATTATCGCTAGTGGCAATGTTATATTAGCACTTAACTCAATTACTCTGATCTGTTGATCCGTGTTCTTAAAGACAATGCAAGTGAAAATCGCAGGATCGTTCATTTGAAATGTTACTGCTGCTGTTAATTACAGTAGACCCCATTATCGACGGAAATCCATCTCTGTGAGGCGGCTCTAAAGATATTTAACTGTTTTATTTATTTCTGCCTGGGCATTTGTAATGGCGGGTTGCGCTTCTGTCACATTTGATTTTGAAATTGATCAGTCCCAGCTCTTTAGAAACCCCCCCCCCCAAAAAAAATCAATGATGAATTGATTTAAAAAAAGACAAAAGAAAATGACTGCCCTTTGAGAAGGAAACAGGCCTTCCGCAGAACCTAGTGTTTTGTGTTGAGACTAATTTTCCCCTACAAGTGCTAATTGCAGCAGAATTAAAAAGAAAACAGCAAGCCAGGAATGCATGTAGTTCAGCCCTGCACCACGACGGCATGGTTAGCATGGGCAGCACTTTCTATTCTTCCTGAGCTACTGGAATCCCTTGATTTATCAAGCAAGACGACGTTCCAGCAGGGAGATTACAGGTCGGCCTCATTGGAATAGCTTGTGACATCACAATGAAAATGAAGCTGCCATTGTGAAGATCAGCCTGTCATTGAAATTGTACGTCTCAATGGCCCTGTTTCATAAATGCTATCTTAACTTCTACCTCGCCTTAAAGGAGTACAAACCGTTTTCACGCCTGGTGTCAGCGCTGGCAGCACAGTCCCTGGCCTCCTCCTCGACTCTCTCTCTTGAAGATCTTTCTCTTCCTTGCTTGTAGTTTTATATTTCAGTTTGGGATATCTAGAAGCTTCGAAGGCTGTGCTAGAGATGAAATGCTGCTTCTGCTTCCTGGTACCTAATCACTTCCTGTGTTGGAGTTCCAAGTTCAAACTCCGATGGCAGATGCCCTCAGACCACGTGACCTGCAGCACGGTACCAGCAATGGACGATAGCTTTTTTTCAAACGTTCTTGAATTCTCCACACAATAAAAAGCAGACAAGCAACAGTATTAATCAAACCAACGATAGGTTTCAAGCTAGTAAGCAGCTTCAAATTTAAAATTGACTTCTTTTTTACCGTTGCCTTACTGTACACTCAATTTTTAATTATTATTAAAAAATATTTGGTAGTCGACAATTTTGAGAAGTGGGGTGGTTCCTCCTTCTGAAAATACATTTGTGATACGAGTCCATGCTGGACTGGGTCTATAGGAAGGGTTCAGAGGAGTGTCTCTACTGAAAAGTACACGCGCTGTCACGTTGACGCTCCAAAGGGAATTGATTTTGTCACCGGCGAGCTTCCCTAGCAGAATTTCAGCTTGTTCAGTTGGCAGATGGGATATGAAAATGGCAGCTCAGTGCTGCAGAGCGGGTCAGATTGGAACGATTCTGATATTGATTTCCGAGGAGCATCAACTGTGACTGCAGGAGTATAGCTAAAAAAATCAAATTAAACGCTGAGAATTTAAACTGGGTGACAGGTATTGACTACGGGATCTCATTCCCTCCTCTTTGAACCTAGAAAATATGCATGTGGATTTGAATGTGATTACTGTTGCATCTCTCCCCCTCCCTGTGTCTAAGGAATCAGTATTTGTGTGTGTGTCTATAAGGAACCAGTGTGTGTGTGTGTTTGCTGTGTCTCTACAGCAGAGGGTGGACCTGGGGGACATCATGTTCTCTCTGTGTCTATAAGGAATCAGTGTGTGTGTGTTTGCTGTGTCTCTACAGGAGAGTGTGGACCTGGGGGAGATCATGTTCTCTCTGTGTTATCTGCCCACTGCTGGGAGACTCACCCTCACTGTGATCAAGTGCAGAAACCTCAAAGCCATGGACATCACTGGATACTCAGGTATGGAGCAGGCTGGTGCTTAAGGAGCACTCTCTATGGTAGTGATCACCTTTTAATGAACACTGAATTCATCACATTGCCCACCTCTGATCCACGCATCCATCCTACAGATAGAACAGAAGGCTTTACTCTTCGTGTGCTGTCCAATCCCATGCCTCAAAGTGCCCCAGCAGCATAGCAATGGGAGGGGGTCCTGAATTATTTACTGCGCAAGTGCAAAACGCAGCTAACTCTAAACCAACACAGTGGCCACTTTATTAGCACTTAGAAGGAAAAGGAATCACTAGGATGGTCCAGGGAAGCAGCGCTTGGTGTAAACTGGGATCTGCAAAACCAGGTGAAAGGAATTCTGCAATATTCCAACCATGAGAGCGCAGTCTCAGCAGCTCCCTTGATCATTTGAACACTGTGAATCATTTGAAGATGTGACAGCTTTGAATTAGTTTTTAATTGGAATTGTGAACCAGAACTACAGCAATTAAACTGCACCCTCGAGCAGCCTGGTTTGGGTTTTTTTTTTTTTTTTTTTTGCAGCAAGTTCTTCATCAGCAGTGCGTGTGGGTAGTTGTGACACTTTGCTTATCCCTGAGCAGGTAGATGGTAATATCCCCGGGCTTCGTAAATAGACCAGTTGCAATGCAAGATTTGAATTAAAACCTTTTGAAGCTGCTTACTCTTTGTTTAAAAAAAACAAACAAACAAAAAAAAAAAACTTCTAATTGAGAATCTACATTAAGAACAGAATCAACCCGCACGCGCACTGCAAGCTGCTGAAACGCTTTGTCCTTGAACACTGAGAGGTGAAGGTTTCCAAACTAACTGTTCTATTTTATTGCAGAAAATAAAACATTGCACATGTTGAACATTAAGAACAAAAATAAATAAATAATAATCCGGGCTTACTCTCATAAAATAAACACGAAGAAAGCCAGGGGCGTTCTCTGTAATAAATCGGTTCCACTTTTACACTGTGTGTGTCGACCGGTTTGTGAGGTATAAAGCCCCTGTGATCTCTCTTTCCAGACCCGTACGTGAAGGTGTCCCTGCTCTGCGACGGGCGGCGCTTGAAGAAGAAGAAGACGACAATCAAGAAGAACACGCTGAACCCCACCTACAACGAGGCCATCATCTTCGACATCCCTCCTGAGAACATGGACCAAGTCAGCCTGCTCATCTCCGTCATGGACTACGACCGGTATCCACCTCTCCACCCTGCTCCGCGCAGCCCAGTGACATCACTGCTGCTTGCAATGCTGGGGGGGAATGCAGAGTTGCTGATATTGGCTGAGGGACCCATAGGGACCTTGCTTTGGCCTTTGCACTCCAGTGGGTTGGGGAGGAAGTCCTTTTCAGTGACCCCTGCTGGTGAAGTCAAGCTAGGTTGGGCCTCCTCACCAGGGGTCAATGAAACTGAAATGTTTAGAGGACACAGAGCTGATGTTTGCTGCTGTCTCCCTCTCTATGCAGGGTGGGGCACAATGAGATCATTGGGGTGAACCGTGTGGGGATCACGGCCGAGGGGCTGGGCCGAGACCACTGGAACGAGATGCTGGCGTACCCCCGCAAACCCATCGCTCACTGGCACTCCCTGGTGGAGTCCAAGAAATCTGTCAAAGAGGTTTGTGCCAAATAGATCTTCAAATACCTCCAAGTTGGGTGCAGCTGTGCACAGAGTCTGCTCTCAATAAAATCTGTATGCAGCAACAAAGACCATGCAGTCACCTGATTTTCAAAAGCCAGTACATTCATTAAAAAACTGACAACATGAACAACGATCAATCCTCTCCAATAACATTACCCTTTACAGACGGGCTCCGTTCCTCCCCACCAGGTTTAACAGTAATTTAAATCATTCTATTTCAGCTGTTACAGTTCTGTCTTTATTGCATCAAACTCTATAAATCACTACCTGTCGCCCTGACGAGTGTACAACGTTTAACGATGCTACAGTGCAAGAGGTAATGGAAATGTGTGGATTGAACTTGGCGTTTAACCAGTGTCAAAAATACGCAGGCAAATTCTAGGTGTCAGCCTTAGTGTTTTATATAGTACAAAGTGTACAGTTCAGGTCACTTCACATGCAATGCTGCTTCACTGTGCTTTCCCTAGACAATTAAATGCATTTCTAAAAAGCATTCCCAAGGAGTTTAAACATAATGAAGTTTAAACATTAAAAAAAACGTAACACAAACGTAGCTGTTTTAGGTCTGTTGTTATACTGCAAAGCACCTGAGAGCACTCAGAACCGTGTCCCCCGTGTCCGAGTGCTCTCCGGTGCGATGGAGAAGCAGCTCAGACACACTGTTGATAGAACACACTCGCTATCGTGTTTGTACATTACTCTCTGCACAGTGCTGGGGCGTGTGTCCGCTGAAGAGGCTGTCATTCTCAGAACTGTTATCCCTTAGGGTTAAATTATATAATAAAAAATGATTACAAAATTCAATACTGAGGCATAAAATATAACAATCATAAGGGGGGGGGGGGAACCAAGCTACCTACCCTTCAAGCTTTATTCATTTCATGCTTTTAAATTTCGTAATGAAATCTCTGCTGTCTCTCCTCCCCGCAGTGGCAGGGTCGTACTGCCAGCTTCGACAGCCAGTGCTCCTGCCCTTCCCCCAAGCCTCCTGCTACCCCCTGAGAGAGACCCAGAGAGAGGAGGAGAAGCGAGAGGAGCTGCCCTGGCCATCACCGCCAGCACGGCTGTGAACATACTGTACAGTGTCCCTGTCTGTCTGAGGAAAAAGGAAAAACACTCCCTCCTTACCTATCCCAGCTTCACTTCCACAGAGAGACACAGAACTCTCCTCAAGCACACTGCAATTGCAGACTGAACTCTCCGCACAGTGCTGGTCCTGACAGCGCAGGAACGAGAGCTGGAATCCTCCGATAACCCACGTTTGCACTCCCTTGGGTGGATATTTTTTGTATTTCATTAATCCTGAATGTGTGTTAAAGGTGTCATTTTCATTTTAAAAGCTGTAGGTCTCTCCCAGGACTAAGCTCATGTAATACGGGAGAATCTTCTCTCTCAAGGTATTTCTTCCTAGATCGGGGCTGTGTTCACAGACTAGTGAGTTATTTAAAGAAAGTCTTTTTAAAATGTTTTTGTTGCTCTTGATGGATTAAATAAAAGTTTGGATTTTCATTAAAAAAACTCGGCATTGGGAAGAGGACAGGCATCTGACCTGGTCTGCACCGAAGGGGTCTAAAGGGACAGAGAGGAGCGAGACATACAGAATCAGTTTTAGGAGACGGGGAAGGTTACCTGAGGCAGAAGCAGACCTCGCCTCTGGGAAGCATTGCTAATGTTTGATTTTTGATTCAATCTCCACGTTCACCCTGAGCTCTTTCACGGATGGGAGATGGAAATTCACAGCTCACAGAATTGATTGGGTTTGACAGAAGGGATTATGTGTTTGGAAGAATTGCTTTAAAAAGGAGCGAGATAACCAGGGAATGGAAATCAATTTTAGCTCCATCATCGCTCTGTTCCCCTTTTGTTATCTTCTTTTGGTCCTTTTGCTTTTCTCGTGATACACAGATATTTAAAATAAAGATTAAAAAGTTGCATCCTGGTACCTAAACATCTTCCTGGACTGTAGGTCAGTTTCACTAAAGAGGTCCCGCTTTAATCAGATCGTGTAACCTACAGCACCAGGAAGCAGTAGTCTCTTTACATTTGTTTTGTCCTTGAAAAATCTGTAGTAAAGGAATCTCGTCAACCTCAAGGGAACCTTTTTTATGAAAGATCTCTACCTCACGCCTTCAGGATTACACACTTCAATACATCTGAAGCGCGCAAGGGGAAAGTGAGGTTTAGTGAACGGGCGTGCATCGCGGCACGTTTAAAAGATGGGCGTGTGACAATATCAGGGTTGACTTGACGTATTTCAACCTGCCTAATTACTGCAGTGAATGATGCATGATTGCATTTTGACTTTCATCACAGATCAATTTTTTACCACACTTTTGGATGCCAGGGTCAGAATTCAAGTTATCCAAGTAACTTTTTTTTTGCAAACAAAAACTAGAAAAGTTAAATGTCTAAAAACGGTGTGTTTAATATCAAGGGGTGTATTTTTTAAAAGTGTTTTTTTGGGTACCGTGTATAAACCTGCCTTCCTGTTCTATTTCAACATTAATCAATCTTCGCTTGGCCCTGTTCATTTATATCAGTAATAATCCACAGGCTTCACACCGCCGAACCCCTTCTGCAGACCACGGCCCTCAAGCGCATCGAATATCCCAATGTGTGGACTTGATTTCAATACCTTTCAGCACAAGTCATTGAAATTATTAAATAGGTTATCATAGAGTAGTCTTCGGTAAGCGAAAAAAAACTAACCTAATCACTCTAGTGTTGCTTATTCCTTAGTTCTATAACTAGCAGAACACTGCCAGGCTGCTTAATTGGCAATCGTGATGTTTTTTTTTTGGGGGGGGGGGGGGGGGGGGGTTTCCGTCATGTTAGAGTATGCTTTGGAGTGCCCTCACACAGTGGAGGAGCTAGCTTCAGTTATGTTTACCTACAAATAATCACTCCGACCCCCCCAGCGACACAATCAACAAGACCCTCCCTTTTAAACAAGTCTCTGACTCACAGCCCTGCTGCTTAGCAGTTCAGACGCAGTGAAACTCTGCTGTAGCTCACCTGCACACAGACCCCTCCCTTACAGAGAGGACAGTAACACAATGAAAGATTTCTGTAAAGGAGGAGTTTTTCCTTTGCTTTCCTTTCTTCCTCCTCCTTGTGTTTGATGCCGTTCTCCTGACGCAGCGGGGGAAGCAGGAGTTGTTTAGTACTGGGTTTATTTGACTATAAATGACAGTGTAGCTTTCTTCCTTTCTCTTTGGAATTGATTATATTGTGTTTCCGTGTTAATTATTCTCATTTGAATTAACGTTTCTTCCTGTTCATGTGCTTGTGTGGAAAGAGTACCTTTACAATTTTGTACTGAAATGAGGATTGTATTTGTAATATGAATGTTTGAAAAGTTTCTCTGTATTTTAAAAGAAAAAAAAAACTAATAAAAGGTGTTGGTTTTAAACGTGGTTTGTGCAGAGTGGCTGATTTCTCACTTGTTTTCAATGGCAGCTGTTTAGATTAGACCAGCGTCTTCAATGTTAGAACATGATTTGTTTCGTCTGCTCAGTCATCTGCCAGGAACCGGACCAGCTTCGAATGGTGCCCACGGCCTCCTCTCATGGGTAAACGTTCTTGTGCGCTGAGCGGTACCCACGGCGCAGCTGCGTCTGCTTCACTGCAATTCGAAGGGCATTTCAAATATCTATAATCAGCATTCATTTAAACACTCTCCTTGCAGCTCAGGTTTGTTTTCCATTCTTCGCTGGGTAATTCCTTTTAAAAGGCCCAAGTGAGAAATGTGCAGATATTTACGCACCTTTGTGGGGTCCAGCTGCTTACAGGTAATATGGGAGGCAGGTGATTTTCAAAGTGGGAATAAAGTGACATCGATGTAGGAGCTTAGGCAGGCATTTACACATGCACACGCACACCGCACACGTTATGCATAGAGCTGAGTTTCTGGTGTTATGTTTGAACATACAACATCAACCAGGAGAAATAACCCAGAATTAAAATTCCCTCCTGCATTGGTGGCAATGATGAATACAAATAAATTTTAAAAAAAAGCTGGCAAAGGCATATGTCAGCTATATTTACTTTCAGTATGGGGGAGAAATAACAGCCAAGTAAAACCAGATATCAATTTACCAACAGCGCACATCTGAAGGGAGAAGTTTATATGACAGTGAGCTGCCAGGGAGGGAAGGCAACGCATCTTCAAACCCTTGCTTGTTGTTTTATAGATTTTATAAAGTGAGATTTCCTGTTGAAGTCTATCAAAGGCTATCAGACTAAGTTTTCTCTTAGAGTTATGTTTCTGGGTTTTGAAGTTACAGAGGCATCATCAGAAGAAACACATTTATTCTCATCCGTTTGCACGGATTCAGCCCGTCAGTGCTCACTCAGTTACTTCTAGCCGAGTGATCCCAGAACTTGATCTAGCCCTTTCTTAATTTACATTGGCAATGCATTCCATACACTCGCCACACTGTAACAAAAAAAGATTCTCCTACCCATGTCGTCCACTCCATGACTCTGTCCCCTGGTCCTGGGCTCTGCTGCTCTTCAAATACCCTTGTCAACTCCTTTTAAGAAATGGTCCATATTCCAAAAAGCTCAAAAACTTTCCACGGCTTGGTTTCCCCAAGAGATCCAAACTTCACGGAAAGTGACAGACAAATACAAAAACAGAATCGCCCCCCCGGGAGGGTTAACGAGAGGACACAGTCTCTTAACCAGGCGAGGGGGGGGTCTTCATTTCTGCACAGCTATTGCTTGTGATCGTCTGGGGAAAATGACATTCATCTCCACAGCAAAAGGTTCAAGGAAGTGCCCAGAGGACATCGTGTTTATCTTGCAATGCCTTTTTCAATCCAAACTCAATTGCAGAAGGCACAGAGAGGCACAGCAAGTGCGCTGTTTTCAATCAGGTTGTCGCTGGATTGACAATGAATTCTCCTAACGAGAGTTGACAGCTGTAAGGGCCCGTCCATGCAGGGGTGAAATTGCTTCATGTCGTCTGGAGAGTGAGTGAGTAGTTATGCATGTATGTATGCTCACGATTAAAGACATACACTATAGTAGAGGTTCTTGAATTGTCTGGTGAAAAAGGGATCCATGAACATGAACTGCTGCTGGTGTATCTAGAGACAAACTGAACACATTGCAATGCTTCTGAGCAGCAGCTTCTGTTCCTGTTAAGCAAAGTAATTCGATAAAGATGCTTCAGGAATATCTTGTGCATCAACGAATACAACACACGATTCCCTCCCTAGAAGCCTAAAGGCCAATAAAAATAAAAATATTTCTTTAGCTCTGATCAACGTGGCCCTAGCCAGACTGACAAACCAAAAAAACGCTGATTTTAAAAACTCTTTTTTTGCTCCACTGGGAATTTATAATTAAAAGCTTAGAAAAAGAAATCAATCACATTTTCCAAACCCAGCCTCGGTCGTTGTTGGGTTTTTTTCTCACGGCGAGCCGAGCTGATGCCTGTGGATCTGACCTCAGAGTTCACAAGTGCTTGATCTGCTTTCAAGAAATAGGAGATTTATTTTCACAATGAACTGATTCCCCCGTGGAAGCCATTCCACCTCTGCTCTCCACCTCTTAATAACCAATAAGCCACTGGCATACAGCAATGCCATTTCAAAGGCGATTAATCATGGCGGTACCTCACTTTGCATGTTGGGGCGGTTTGGAAGCGCATATGAGGAAGAGAGAAGACTTTCTCCTTAGCCTCATATCCACGGGCTCCCCTGCCACCTCATCGGCACGTCTCTGTACGAACAATGGAGGCATTAGAAGCTGTTAACGAACCACGGGCCTGCTCGTGATAATTCATTCTTTGCCACACATTTAGATTAATCCGGTTTCTCTCCTGCAGCGTTGTGTCCTTTTCTTTACAGTGCTGCACAGGGGAGAGGGATCGCATCGTTTTCTTCCCTTTCACCTGTATGAGGCCCCCTCTACTCCACCACTCACTCCTGCAGTCTTGAAGCAAAATCTGGTAACAGCAGACCCTATCAGGGTCGTATCAAGTGACGGCACTTCCACTGCTGGCTTCACATAAAGTATTCAACTGGCTTACTTTTCCATGTGGAACAGGCATCAGTGTTTTATACACTGTATAGATCAAAGACAAGTATTCAAAATGTCTATCCGAACTTCAGCTGGACTAACAGCTAACTGCCTTCCCATCATCTATTCTAATTACACAGAGACAAGACTCATTAAAACTAAATCTCTGTGTTCGGCACACTGTCATTAAATAGAGGGATAACGCAGCTAATTCCTCACAAGAGCATTTTAATTGCATGCATCTTAAATATTGAAGTGATTTATTAAACAGTTAAACATCATAAATATCACTTAGAAAGCCAATTAAAATCGAATCCCTCGATTCAAAGTGCTGGCTGAAATTTGTCGGCTTCTTTTCGAATTTTAAAAACTTCAGCACTTCAAAATACAGGTTCCTCAACACTGACTTTCACATTATATATATATATATATATATATGTACACACACACACACACACAGAGAGAACTTATTATAAAATAATATCAAATCAGGAAAAGAACCTTTCACAAACACATCTCACTTCAATCAAAAAGGTTTTTTTTTGTTATTTTTAATGTTATTTCAATTTCACTAAAATGATTTCATTGCAGACAGAAACAGGACTCTGAGGAATTAGTTTCTATGCTGAAGATGCGAATGCTGTACCACAGAGAAACATTTTCGATTAAACATAGCTGTTCCACACTAGGAGATGGAATTCATGGCATCTATATTGTCTATATTAAATCATGCACACAGACAATATTACTGTAGATAATGGAAAAAACACAGCCTTTGCCAACAGAGATTATGTTTGGGGAAAATACATTTGCTTTTTGAAAATCAGTTTTTGACATAACAATGTTCAGCTCAGTTTGATCAAAAGAGGGTTGGAGGGGCTGACAGAAGGGAGGGGCACAGGGTCATGGGACAGCGGTATGGCGGGCGGGGTAGGATGCGTTGCTAAGACAACATCCGATTGCAGGTGATCTTGTCTATAGAGGAAGAGGGTGCGAACTGCATAGTTAATTAAATGCAAGACTGTCTCGGCATCTTTCTCTAGAACATCATCTTCACTGCTAAGCATGACGGCAGTAAACCGCAGCGATGCTGCAGCCCTGCACCCCTACAGCAGGGACATTGGATCACAGAAACGAGATTCATTTAGGACTGCCGACACCAGCAAGAGTTTGAGAGTTATGTTCAGCTAAATAAACAGCAAGCGCTCAGCTCTGACAGGAGTAATGAGTGCCTGCGAAGATTGGTACTTACACCCAAGAATTACTCAAATAATCACCCAGCGCGATAAGCCACAGAGCACTGCTCAGATCACGGGTTGATTCAACCCAGGTGGGTCCTCTAAATATCCAGCAGTGACTTACCCCGGTGTAAATGACTGCAGATTCATTTCTCAACATTTCACAAATAATTACTTACTAATTTCAGCGTAACGAGCCCCCTGAATATAGTCAAGTCACCAGAAAAAAAAAATGAGATCGGATGAATTGCATCCTGTCTTGTGAAGTTCACTGGAAATGAAAAAGCTCTCTTGGACTGTTTTCCAGTTGGCAGGAAACCAACAGGAGCGACCCTCATTAATCAGCCTGGGATCAGACAGCCCTTCCCAACACAGCCTCGGGGTTTGAAGTCAGTAAAAAGCAATGCGCGTCCCACAGAACCCATTACTAGCCCGTAGCTCTTACTGTGCAACATTTGGGTGTCACAGCTTGATGCCGCATTTTGTAAGTGTGGGCAGTGAATAAAGGCGGCACCTCGTTCTGCTTCGAGGCGTAAGGAACTCGCTGAACCGCGTGTTTATTAATGCAGTGCAATGCGGTGCACTTACTCACAGTATATTTATTAAGACTTCTACACAGACCCCCCCCCCCTTGTTTCTAAAGCCTCCTAAACCGTGTATTTCATTAATGAAATCTGTTCGCTGTGCATCTCCAGGGTCCTGAAGCTAACATTACCAGGCAGTTTCTCCCGACAGTGTTTTATGATGAAGCTCAGCAGCTGCCTATTGTAAATGATTCTTACAGAACGAATTCACTTGACACCAAGTTCCCGTCAGTGCAAATGGTTTTGGAGCCAGCACTGGTACTTGAGAGGTATTACCTTTTAAACTACAGCAGGAGTCAACTATATATCATAAATACTGCTTTTCAAAAAAAGCCTTAGTTCTTTGTCTACCGTTTGAGCGACTTAAATGTATCTAGTAGACGCAACTAACTCCTGTAAACAAACACGCCTAAGAACATGGAAACACACGTCCCGTTTCCATGGTAATTACTACAGGTGGAGCAGAGCACCGCTGAGCTCAGAGCAGTCTCCTTTATTTAAGGTCCTGGTTTTAAACTCTACCCAGGAGTACCAGTGGAGAGCAGCGTTTGATCAGACGCCCTTCGCCTGGGCACAGCCAGCAATCTCCCGTCCATGTGAACGATGCCCTTTCCCTCAGGTCCCGTCGGTTTCAGCACATTGAGCGAGTAACACAGCGTGAAGCGCCGACACCCCCGAGTAACAAGGAGCCTCCCCTCATGCAAATCACAACCATCCCTTTACTGGCTTCTCTGACACGAACAGCATTCCCGCAACACCCTCGCTAGAGGCATTTACAAAACAGATTAGCTCAAATGAGTCTTTAATATCTGGTTTTTTGTTTTCCCTGCAGGCAATTTGAAATTGTTTTTTTTTTTTTTTATCTGTTTTAGTTTTTTTTTTTTTTGTGTGTGTGTTTTACATTTGTGCTCATTATTAAAAGCCTCGAGTAATGACAGCGCTGCCAAACTGCGAATGAAGTTGCCAATTTCAAGTTGGAGACTTTGTAAAATGATCGTTTGGTTTTTGGGTTAAAAGGAGCGCTTTGAAAACACATTTCAGTCCGTCTAAAGCATCCGCGGGTCCAGGAACTGCTTCATTCATGGGCCACTGCAGTTCTTCGGGAAAAAAAAAAAAGTTTTCAATGTTACTTGTTTCCTTGTCTCAGCGGCGTATGCTTGAAGGGCAGCTGGTGAATCCTGCCTCTTCAAGGTTTCACAGCCTTTCCAGTTCAGAAACAGCAGGAGAGCAGCCGGGGGGGTTCTGTTACCCCCAGCTGTGCTTTTCCACTCAGAGACTGGGCTCAGCAGGGTAAAAACTGCATACAGACACTCCAGCTGGACCAGAAACCATATCCGCCCGCAAAACAGCTCCCCACTGACACCCTCCGCACGACCCAGAGCGCAGCACCGCAGAAACCCTGCCTTCGGCATCCCGATGACTTTCAACCGTGTGCCTGCAAGCCTGCTGAGGGAGCCATCTCGTAACACTGCCCGGGTTTGCCTTGCCTCAGCAGCTCCAGTCCTGTTGCTCTTCAGGGAGGAGAGACTGCAACGCAAATGCAAAGTGTAAACGCAGAAACATTTTCCGAGTTCTCGTTCGGGTCACTTCAAGCTGTCAAATGAAAGACAGGCACCTTTCTTTCCCGCCTCGTTTAATCTCAGAGACCGCGACGGAATTTATTTTCGTCCAGCGCTCCGGCAGAAATGCAAACTGTTGAAATCCCAGAATAATTGTCAGTTTAAGAGCTAATTAAAGCACTAGAACTTCGAGATTACAGGGCGCTGCAAGGGAACCGAGAGGGCATCCACGCAGGTGAGCGCTGTGGGGAGTTTCCAAAAAATAATAGCGCTACACATCCCCACGTGTTACTGTTTAAATAACTTTTCACTGTTAACATCCAGACAACTTGCTACACTTATAACTTTGAAGTCTGTTTCAAAGCTCTCTTCAAAATGTCCGCTCTAGTGCACTGGGGTTTGAGATCTGTCCTCTAAAATCACTGCAGGAAGAGCGATTATAATAAATAAATAAAAACGCAACGGCTTTTCTGCTGGACACTCTCTCGCCACAATGCTGCGCCGCTCCATCGCCAGCTGGGTCTCAGATTGATTAACTGACTCGATGGACAAGCTGCAGGATACAAGTCGTGTAACACGGGTCGGTTCCGGGACAGTTTAGCAAGACTCCGATTGCTTCCACCTGATCCTTTCAGCAGCATTTCTAAACACGGTCGTTTTAACACCAGCTCCGAGTGCTGGAGCAGCAAATCTATTTCCCTTCCTTCGGACGGGTTTTTTATTATCTTGCAACACGTCAGATATTAATTCAACCCTAGCAGTATGGAAGGTGAAACAGATAAGCACAATATGATCAATAAAATCAATCATCCGACAGCGTGGGCAAGCTAGCTAACAATAGAAGGGACCGCTAAACAGTTCACATACCGAGGAAAAAGAGCTTCAGAGGAACGAAAAACTCCAAATGAAACTTACCTTTTCTGAGCAGCATCTCAGTTCTGAACAGGGGGCGGGGGGGGCACGGGACACGGGACGACACCTTGAAATGCAAAGGACTGAAGCATGAAAAACAAACCCTCACCTCAGGTCAAGTCAGGTGTCCCTGTCGAGCTGGGGCATGTCTCAAGAACGGTGCATTGTGGGAATTGTAGTTTTTAAGAGTAGCAGCTCATCTTTGTATTACTGTTCCCTTATCTTTCAGTGAAGTTTGCAAGGTTATTTTTTGTATTTTTTTTTTTTTTTTTTAAACACTGTGCTTTGCTGATGTGCGTAGACCTCGTTCAGGAGGCACTATGCACTGCAGTGGCATTGATCAGCCCATGCATGTATGCTCCAGGTTACACAGGGAGGCCTACGGCATTCTCTACAGATCAGTGATCAGTGGCTGGGGTGATGCAGGGGTAATAAATCGGTCGTTATGTTCTCAGCTCATGCACGAAGCGGTTCCTGTTCTTTCTATGCTGGCAGAGGAGCATCAGCCCGCTCAGAAGGTGTGTTTGAAAGACACCCCCGTTTCCTGCGATTCCAGCTCCACCACAGAGCTCCACACATGTTTTCAATCTAGAAGGGAAAGGGGGGCCCAGGCATTCCAAGCACAGAGGAATAACCAGCAGAGATTCAACCCACTCACCCCTGCCAGCAACACTTTCCCCTCTCCGACTGCACAGGCTTTTACAGTTAAACAGGGTGAACCTTACGGCTGGGTCACAGATAATTAAAACACTGTTTTTTCAGGTGATACCTTTCATAGGATCAGCCGAGTACTTGAAATACACCAGCTTTCTACAAAAGGTCTCTGTGCTTCAGGAGACAGCACTTTACTAACGATGTCATTCCTGCGCCGCTCTGCTGCTTCGCTCTGGAGCCGCTGCATTCCAGCAGCGATCGCATTAGCATTCCCCTCCCATTAGAATGAAACAGCCACAAAATCTTGGGTTTTATTTATTAACAAAAATACATCGTTACACAGAATGGCTTGACGTTTAGTCGCTATTTATTTTTCTACAAAAACACTGAAGACCTTGCAGCCTTGAAAAGAGTACAGAGGAACACAACTGGGAAGAAACAAAACATTCTTTGATAGGAATACCATTTTGTCCCCCCCCCCCATCAACATTAACAGGTGAACTGCAAAGACAGCCAAAAACAAACCACGCTGTTCAAATGCATCGCAGATCATCACCGCACAGTGAACAGTAAATGATGTCACTGCTGCATTGCCAGTGGTGAGAGAGGACTGCAAGTGGTAAAGGTATAGAAACGTTATGAAAGAGTCCCACTCTGTGAAACCACTATAGAGACCCTGGTGACAGGAAACAGGCCCCACTGCACCATTTACAATCATACAAAACCTTCTAAAAACACACTTCACTGTCAGTGGCTTACCGTTATATTATAGGTAACAGTGTACTGTTTGGAGAGGGCAATGCCAGCCTAGCTCCTCACCCGCCCACCCCCAGTTCCTAGGAGCCCTTTGCAGGGCTCACACCTCCAGCTTCTTCTTCAGGTCGAGCTTGTAAAGAATCTGATAGCCGTCATCCCAGGCGTAGATCTGCCTCTCCCGGGGGTTGTACTTGAGGCTGGCGTGGGAGCTGTAGCGTCTGGGGAAGTACACCAAAGGGGCGTCGTCGTTGGTAACCATGTCGCTGACGTCGAAGACGCACTGGACCCGCGAGCGGCTGGGCAGCTTGGTGTTGTAGACCACGTACACCGTGCCACAGATGACGAAGGCCGCCTCCGCGTTCTCCCGGGGGCAGGGCGTGTCCCACATCTGCTCAATAGCCAGCGTCTTGGGGTCCATCTTGGCCAGGCAGATGTTCTTCTCGTTCTCCTTGGTGGCATAGATGGCCCAGAGTCCTTCCTCGTCCACAGCCAGGTCGATGAAGGTCTCGGGGGAAAGCCCATAGACGGGGACCTGCTCCTCCGCTGGGAAGACAACGCTGTCCACCACCGTCTCGTTCTTCAGGTCGTACTTGATAACCTGGAAGTCCTGCCCCTCCTTCACGTAGTAGATGTGCCCGTCGTAGACTGTGTGCCCCGCGCCGCCCCAGGGGAAGGGCAGCTTGACCTTCTTGGCCCGCGAGGTTCCTGCAGAAGCCGTGAAGTCGCGCACCGTTTTGAAATGGTGCAGCGTGTCCCCGGACGAGCTGTTGAAGATGTAGATCTCCCCCGACTGCACGACCGGATCTTTGGCCCACACACCCATCGCACCACCGAGCCTCTTCAGGATCTTCATGGATTTGATGCTGGATATCATGTCCCTGCAGTCTGGGGGGCAGGAAAGGGAATTTAATAAACTGCGATTCTGAAGTGCACTTGAAATCATACAGAAGGAATCATTGTTACGAAAGGTGTCATCCCGTGCACAGAGCACCCAATTTGAAAACAAAAGTAAAAAGCAACACTTTATACAAGCATCAAATGATTAACTACGAAAGAAACTCCTTCAGCTATCAACTGGCATCAAAACGACCGACCTTCCACAAATACTCATTTTTCAAACCTCAAAAAAACAAGACCGCTTTTTGACATTTATCCTTTAGCGCGTTGTAGAGAATAGAACCAGGGACTGCAGAGTGACGAATGGACATTTCCAAGTAGAAATACTAAAATTCAAAACGAGAAACATTTCAACTACAAAACCTCAAATTAAAACATTTCTAATTGAATATCAGAACATGTCTTGTAATATTTCAACATTTGCTGCCACTAGTGGGTGTTTTAAACTGCAGCGACAGGAAGTATCAGCTGAACGCGACGCATGTTAGCAATATCATGCACGTGTTCCTTTTCCTGGCCCGGGTACAGTGCGCTGACTCTGCATGCCGTTAGAATCAGCAGCAGCGTGTCCTGCAGGAGCCTTACCTGTGAGCCTCTCGTACTTCACCTTGTTCTTCTCCTTCGCCTTTCTGACCTGCTGCTCCACCAGCTTGTCGTCCACCTCCACGCAGGGCGGGGCGTGGTTCTGAGTTTCCAGGAAGTCCAGTTCCCGCTCCATGCGCTCCACGCGTGTGTTGGTGTTCTCCAGCTCCGAGCGCAGGCCCTGCCGCTCCTTCTCAAGGGTCTCCATCAGGCTCACGATCTGCTGCTTGAACTCGCGCAGCTCCACGGCGTAACGGTTGGTGTTGTCGTGCCACGCGGAGATGCGGTCCTGGGGAAGGAAGTGAAGATTGAGCTTGTGGAAGGGGAGGGGCAGCGGGCATGGTGCCAGCGTCACATGGTAGATCTGCCCCCTGTGCCACCACTTTCTCTCGATTCAATCGCAGCTGGTTTTGGTTAATCTTTTAAAATGTGGATTGAAAAAGGCAAAATATAACAAAAACACTAAAATACAAAAAACTCTCATTGAACTCCTTCAGATGAGTTTAAATGTACTGAAACTGTTCTGATACTTGATGTTTCACTGATGTACCAGTAAAAGTTCTTGGTGAAGAAAGTTAGGCTTTCACAACTTACAGGGCTTACATGGGATTAATTACTCATAGGCTTTGTTAATTTAGTTATTTATTTTTTAATTAAAACTCCTCGGAATTTCAAATGCAAAAGAACATTTATCTGAGAAGGATAAAACGATTATATAAAGCTAGCAAGAATTTAACTGCTACTAATCCCAGAATTATTTGAATTATTTCTCCACGCTCCTCACAGGAATCTTCAAAAAAAAAGTGCCAAACAACAAATTGTGAGACGTGAGGGCATCATTGCACAGCTGCACGCGATCAGTTTGTTATTAAATACCTTTCGAAAGATGCTGCAAAGGTGTCATAATGAAATTGTAATCAGAGAGCATCTTGTTTTAAATTCTCTATTCTAAACTTTTCAAAGGATCCCCAGGTCTGGCTGGAGAGTCTTACCTCTATTGAGAGAATCCTTCTCTCGATGTATTCCATCAGAGTTTGGTGCTGGGCACAGGCCAGGGTGAGGGCAGCAAGGAGGCACAGTGCTCGGAGTGCCATGGTGCTGGGGAGAGGCTGGGCAGCGTGGCTCTGTCCTGTACCAGCGACTGGCTGTGTGCGAATGAGGCACTCCGAATCAGGCTGGAATGTTTTCACAGAGGGAGGGGGAGGAGTCTGTGCACATCTGGGTTTTTATTAATTCCAGGTGTCCCGCTGGGAGTCTCTGGACAATCTTGATGGATTGTTTTTTTGTTTTGTTTTTTTGTACCTCTGGACGGGAACCTGCAGACCCCCAGACTTCTGAAGGTTTTGCGCCAGTGAAAATTGAATGAGAAGGACAGCAAATCTGCCCCCCCAGGGAAGAATAAAATCTCTCTAAGATTTTTTTTTGGCTGGTATTTTAAAATGTTTTTGGGGGTACACTATTTCTACAGATGTCAATACTAATTTGGAGTTTAAAATGTTTAAACTGTTAGCCAGGCGTTCAACGTTTCAGATTTTGCCTGTATGTTTAAATCAAAAAAATGCCGTGCAAATGCAGGGTGGCCTTGAACCTCACTGTGCATAGTGAGAAGTGTAAGTCAGTTTACTTCACATTAAAGTTCTTCTTCACTGTGTTTTGCACACCTGATTGCACGCCGCACACGCACAGACACACGCACACAAATACATGTTGCAGAGATGTATAAAGATGGCTTTTCTGATTGGTTCCCCAATAGGTTTAAACTTTTCAGAAAAATTTAAAACAGAAACTAACAGTTACATTGTGCCGTTTGGAGCTCTGCAATTCCTCATCCCTACTGTCAAGAGTAATCCTCTGGGAACGCCCCTCCTGCAGTGGATTAGGGAAGCCTGTCTGCTTTTCAAGATAAAACTTTCCCTGTCTTCACTTGAGTAGAAGATCCATTCTTCAGGGGATCGTTAATTACAGGAAGGGCGCAGTCTGTTTGAAGTTAATTATGTTTTCAGTCCAATTTAAACAGCAATCTCAAGTTGTTATTACTGTAGAGCTGTGTTATTATCCCACAGACTGCATTTCCGCTCTACTGATTTTCCCTGTACCTCCAGAAACAAGAATGTTGGGGTACCAGATACAACTGTTTGCCATTTCAAGCTTCAGTAGACCAGAAACCTGGCAGGCCTAGCTTTAGGATATAGCTATTTAAAACAAAAAGACTCTGAATGCAGACAGGTGTGTCAGGGGGCTCCATATAAAATGCCTGCAAGCTGGTGAAGTGAATATTCAAGCAGTTCTGTTTCAGGATCAGGGTTCTGGGTAAACACCAGCGCAAGCACGTTTTCCAAGGCACAGTTTCACAGAGACTGCCAAAAGCACCAGCCAGCAGCGTCAACATTTCCATCATGCCATTCCAAACTAAAGGAGTCCTGCTTTAAAAGCCTCCTGCCAAGCAGCTTCTGGCGTAGGAATAGAGGACTTCAGAGAAGAAGTTAGAAAAACCATTTGAACCTGTTCCAGTTCAAGAATACAGTGGTGACTTGTGTGTGCACTGGGAAACTATCTATGGGAATTTATTTATAAATCGGACTCTCCGCGCCGTGGGACCTGAAACTGAAACCATTACCCAACCTTCATGGGGAAGAAAAAAATCCAAAACCCACCTTGCGCAAGCGAAAGCAGTCTTTTTCTTTTTGTTGTTTTTTTTTGGGAAGGGAAGCCCCACACGCAAAGACAACTGCGCACGACATCCGAAAGTCTGGGTTTTCACCCTAATATCTTTTTTTTTTAAAACAAGCAAGCAAACAAAAACAAGCAAGCAAGCAAGCAAGCAAGCATGGGGACATTCTGTTATTCTGGCTCTTGTGTGAATAATAATTGATAACTATCAGAAATGCTTAAGAGAGACCCGATACATTTACTAAGGTCTCTCTCAGTATTTCAAAAATAACGTGAAGGAAATGTTAACCCAAACAAAGACGTCTCCAGGGATACCATAAACTGCAGTAAACGCCTCCAGCATTGTTGTTTATGGGTTTCATTTTCAAGCACTCATTGTCAGCTTGTAAAAACAGATGCACAAACTTGCATACAAAACTAGTCTCACACACACACACATGCTGTTTAATACCCAAGCCTGTGCCGAGGGGAGGCGTGCGTGGAGACTGCATAAAGAATGAGATCACACCAAGTTACAGAACAGTAGCCCATTTATTTGTGACTCGCTGTTACAGTCGTTAAGAGCCAAGTACCAAACACAGAAGAACACACACTACTTTGTAAAACCAAAGACTTAAAACAACGAGATGAAAAGACGAATATTTCCAACCAGACCCCACTCTAATTAAAACATACAGTTAGTATTTTGTTAAATAACTAGTTTTTTTTTTTTTTTAATTATGTAAAATTTAACAATCACCCCAAGTACATTTGCAATACTAAAAATGAACAGGATAATTAAAAGCCGCCTACATGTCTACAGGGGGAAAGAAAGAAATCACACCATATCAAAAAGGTTAATTCCTTACATTAGTGTAGCAAAAATATTTCAGAAATTTTACATTAATAGGAACACTCACACACACACAGCAGTGGAGGCAGATAAACAGTTTTCTTGTGCAATTCAACACTTAACAAATTTAAAATCTTTTTATTTAAAACTGGAATGCAACAGCCTAAATATCCCCAATGTTCAAAACAAAGCGACAGCACATTACAAGGCACTGAGCCGTTACACATGCACACAAAGCAGGGCTGCTCACACTTCTACAAGAAAGGGAACGGAGACCAAACATGACATTTATTAAACAACTTCATCAGGGAGTGTACACCGAGACTGTACAGAGTGGGAAAGCCCTTAGTAACACCGGGGCGAAGGCGTTAGCCGAGCTCGACGTTCCTGATATTAACCAGTGCTGGGACAACAAACACTAGACTATGCAAACAAGCACTGCAGGAAATGAACAACAGGAAGCACATATCAATGTATTCCTTCATATTACAGCGACTGTCTGCAAAGCACACCAACACAGAAACGACGAAATAAGAAATCACACATTCTACTGTACAGAAGAGTGCACCTCTGCTTACTTGAACTGCAGGGAGATGAGGATTACTGCTATTACTATTATACTGTAATACGGTACGAATTCTACTTGTTTACCTGCTAATTCAAAGTGAAAGAATATCTGAACACAGAACATCATCCCAGCACTAACACTACCTTGCAGAATAAGAGAACCAAGTTCACATCCTCGATGTGGCTGAACCAGATTTTCAGAGGGCTCATGTACTCAGTAACAGAGCAGCCTGTCGAAATTATACAGCATCATCCCGCGTTCCAAAATAGGGATTATTTACTTTATTGTTTTTCCAGCAAGTTCACGAATATTCATCACACTGAAACCTGCACTTGTTTCTGATGCATCTGAAAATACAAATGTAAAAATACACGTTTTCAAGAATATATTTGGTGCACCAAACTGCAGAAGGCTCCCAAACGCAGTATAATATTCTCACAAAGACGGCTATGAAGAGGGAAGATCTGCAATGAAACATGCTGATAACAACAGTACATGAGGCGTGACATGCTGCGTGACTCACCATATACAAATCTATGTGTACTGTGCATTTAAACAGGAGCATTCAAATAAAAACTGCTTATATCAGTTCAACACAAGTACAGTGAACGTTTAACGAAGACTCGATACACAGACCTAACCAAAGTTTAAAATGTACACGTGAACGTTTAACGAAGACTTCGATACTCGGACGCGGATAACTAAGAATACAGAATATGCACTCTGCCCACGTCTGACACATTCAGTTGAAATAGTGCTAAAAGCAGCCTTCCCGACATCACAGACCTACATGTGCAGAAGTACAATCTAACGGCTATACGTGCCACAACAGCTTTGAATATAAAACTAATAAAATGAACAATAATCATCATAACGAAGCCTCGACGCCCACAAAAAAAAGTATGTTTTAAATTAGTTATCGATCTAAATATCACTTACAATACTATGTTCTAAAAAAACCAAAACAAATGCCAATTAAAGAAAAGGCAGGCTGGCTATACCACACCCTTCCTAAAACAGTCTAAAAGCAGAACATGTGCAAGTGAAGCAGAAACAGCAACAACAGGAGCTGGCTGTACAAACCCTACTTTTACTGACCGATTGATTTTTAAATCCAACACGCAAGAGAGAAAGATTCTGCTTCTCTATTTCTCTCCTCTTCTCCGTGAACACCTTTGAAAAAGGACGAGAGACTTACAGGACCTTTTCAATTTACCACACAGTTAGCTCAGCATGTCGGACAATGCTAAGTAAGGCACTATGAGGAAAACTCTCCAAACTGGGCCAGTGCTCATTTTAAAAAGGTCTATCACTATTGAGCCAGCCCTTTCCTCTAAGCTGGTCCTCTTGTATTAGTGCCCCAGTGCTCTCCTCGCTCAGGGTTCATTGTCCAGTAAAGAAAGCACAGGGGGACTAACAGATGAAGATTACCGTGACAGAGGTGTACCGTCAGGGAATTAAACTGAGGTACAGTCACTGAAGCGCTCACAAACCTGAGCATCTCAGAGAACTGTAGAGCAGAAACAGAAAAAGCAGGCATCCTCTCCACCCCCACCCCCTCTGCAAATCAAAAACACTCGACCGTGGTCTCCAACCAACCCAGAATGGCTCAACACAGAGGTGTGCCCTCGTCTTAAAAGACGTTTGGAACCCCTTTCAACCAAACTGTTCAAAACAGCAAAGTGATTCACCACACACTAACCCCAGATCAATTCTCCAGCCTCCTACCCAGCCAGTAACGTACCCATGCAATCTCACTCCCTCTGGTTACCTGCTGTACACAATCCTGGTGGCTGAGCGGACCGGCGCCTTGCAAGACACGAGGACAGTAACCGCACTTCACTGCAGCCCAAAGCAGTAGCCATCTCACAGAGGGCCTGGGGGATGAGGTTGGAGAGGTCGAAGGGAACTGGAGCGGCTCGGTGGGGTCCCAGTCCTGTTCTTGATACCTACCCTGTTGAGATGTGCCTAAATCATATATTCCAGAAGATAGTCGATCAGAGATGGAGAGGCTCGTGAGGAGCTTATTACTGGACTGCAAGATTGAGAACCGGTCCAACCGCTCAAACCTTTAGCAACAGATCTCAACAAGGCAGCCAACAAGTGGACTCCCCAGGCCAGCGATGCCTTGCTTTCTCCGTGCAGAAACGCATCCCGAAACGACAAGCTCTCCCGGCATTCAAGAGACACTGCAGGGCCATCTGCACGCGGTTTGAAACAGAACTAGGCTGCTCCGATTTCTTTTTGGCTTCCATTAAAAGTAACATGAAAGGGAACTAAATAAAATCTGTTGACCCCGTTTGTAGGCTTGCTTTTTCTTTCTTTTGAAATAACTTTGTGCTAAACCCAGGCCAGCTCCAAAGCAAAAGCTGTACATTTCAAAACCAGCCACCTCTGCTCTATAAAACAACTTGACTTTCCCCAAGACCAGGAAACCAGACCAACTTAAAAAACGGAACCCTTTCGCTTCTGACACGGGAAAGGAAGTGTTCTTGGGAACGTGCACCAAGCGGTAGGTCTTGGCATCACCTCAGCCCATGCCACACTAATGCATGCTTTATCAGATTACAGGGAATGTGTTATTGAGTGACAAAGCCACCTTTATAAACACATTCTTAGCTAACATTTATAGTGGAATTTCAGATATTGTGCCAAAAAAAATAATAACTACAAATCTTGCATAAATACAATGCAGCTTTAACACTACATTAGCAAAAGAGTGCTCAAGGCTTAGCAAACACCACATAATAAAATTGAAATGAACTAATGAAGCAAAAAACTGAACAAAAACACCATTTACAGCCGGAGTGGCTCCCCGTTTCAGCTGGAACACTGATGGGAACGGCTAAACACCTCAGAATCAGTGGAGGTCATCTAAACAAAAAAGAGATCAAAATAAAACACGGTGCCCTTGAAGCACAAGCATGGGTCTGTACGGAACGACGTGGCTCTTTTAAAAGAAAACGCCAGCGCAGATCGTCACGGCACAGTATGTTCACAGTCCTTCTGCGAGTCAGGTGTGGCACTGGCAGTACTGAAGCTAACTACTCCAGTCGTGAAGAGGCCGATAGCGTCCTGTCGGGTAATTCAGCCTGTCACATACACACACACCCCTGCAGCAGCAACAATAACTCTTCACAGAGGATCGAAGAGCAAACTAAAAACACTGAAACAATCACATGCATTGCTGTACCTGGAGCAGCTGGGCAGCCTGAATTACACTCTGTGTAATGAACGGTGAAGCACATCGACAAACGCATTGCACTAACAATAATAATATCTATCCTGTCAGTTTAGAAAACTCAATTCCAGATTCCTGTTGGCAAAAACTGCAAAGGGGGTTCTTTTTCTCCCCAGCAGTGGGGACTATTGCTTAATTAAAATAGATTAACAGCACAACCTCACTGTCAAACCACAGAGTCTAATACCACTCAAGCAGCACTAGGAACAGGAAGGAGTGAAACAGCCTCCTTACGCCTCTTTTCAAAAGCTTCATTTTTATAGCCTGCAATTGCTTAAAAAAAAAAAAAAATTTGGATTAAAAAGGTACACATTTATAAAAGATTCATTCTAAAATAAAGAGAGAACAGGCTAAATATTCGAGTTAGAATTTAAAAACAAAAATAAAAATTTCTATCCCTGTACTCCCTCACCATCACAGGATTCCACAGCGGGGTGCAGAGGGAGTTTAACAGCCCTGTTACTAAGGAGAGTGTGCACAGTCCCTCTGCTGTGTGAGTAGAGGGGGGAGAATCCATCGCTGTCAGCAGAGGTGACCGATCAAGCCTCGTCTTAGCAGGGCAACCCCCCACATCCTATTCCAAATTGGTGTGTTCCATCTCTCCGTAACAGACAGACTTACATAGAGAGCAGCTGGTCCACCTCACTCTTGCCACCTTATTCTTTAATCCGAAGCAAACAGTCACCAGGATTAGGGGTCTCCTTTTCACAGTCCCCAGTTTTTTCATACAATGGAATTGTCTAGGTGTGTCTCTGGTCTTTATTTAATGACTACTGATTACCCCCTCCCTCCCACCCTGCATTAGAGGCGAGATAAAAATCAAGGACTGCCTTCCTTCCATGCCCATCCAATCCTCCTTCCAGCCAAGGGAACTGGCTCAATTCGGTAGCCTAAGTGTTTGATCTCCATGGTTACGGGTACATGAGGGTCGCCAACTGTCTCACCCAAGACCAGGGGCTCCCTCCACCACCACTCCCCTTTCACAGGTAAGAGAACTTGGTGGGGCTGAGCGGGTAGCCGCTGTAAACAGCAGTGGCTCGGGAGGTGCTGATGTACGGCTGAGCTGCAAACTGGTGCTGGTACTGCGCCGCTGGCATGCTGGCGGCAGCCAGGAGGCCGTGGCCCATGCTGACTGGCACCTGGTGGACCAGGCCGGCAGGGTGGTGAGCGAAGGTGGCAGCGTGGCGTGAGGAGCCCTGCGAGGTGGCCAGCAGGTGTGCCATGGAGGGACCGGGAGCCAGCGTGGCCGAGGGGGCGTAGGTGTAGAGGTGAGGCTGGCTGCTCAGGTGGGAGGCTGCAGCGCTGAAGTGGGGCAGGCTGGAGCTGTGAGGTGGGGTCTGCTGGAGGCAGTACTGCCCCTGGGAGGACAGCGGAGCTGCAATGTACGCCTGCTGCCTGCGGGAGGAGCCGTTTCCAACACGCTCCTGGGACATCTGCGGCTGCACCTGGAATTGGAAATGTCAGAAGCTCATTAAAAAGAAGACGGGAGAGGCATTTGAGTGAGTGATGAGCAAAAGTTTCTCAAAACCAGATCCGAGACGTGCACTGTGAAGCCGGTTGTCAACACTTGGGCGAGACCGCCTTGCTATGGTGGAGTGGATCACAATAAAGCACCTGCAGCCACAGGACTGTCCGAGTCCCGTCCACAGTCACCGACTAGGGGAGCAGCAATCTGTCTAATCACTTTACTACTGTAAATGCACTTGACGGATCTTCACACACCAACAACACATATTTTCCACACTTATTTTCCCTGTGTTCTGTACTGGATAGCCCCACCCCTGCGCTGTGGTACCTGGCTGAGGTTGAGGGGCTGTGTCCCGCTGTGTGCTGCTCGCTGGTGCCGATAGCTGCTGGAGGTCCCTGTTGTGCTGGTCTGCAACATGTTAGTGGATGAGGGATTCTTCCCCTTGCTGTACACGCTGGAAAGATAGCCTGAAAAAGGAAATCAACAATAGCTGGAACGTTTTATAAACCTCTCACCAGTTACAGACAAGTGGTTATTAGCCCTGTTGTAAACTGAACTAACCCTGTTGTAAACTACAACCCGTCAATTTCTCCTCATCAGAAGCTTGACTAACAGGAGATGGCACTGACCTGACACTAGGGCGGCGCTGGTGGCCAGGCCCTCCCCGATCTGGGTCTTGATGGAGGGGACGATGATGGTGCGGGACTGAGCTGGGTTTGCAGAGGCATCTCTGAAGTTGGGCAGGCGCTCCGAGGGGAAGGGGCTGCTGGTGGAGGAGGAGTCCGAGTCGGGGGAGTCGTGCACGGTCACACAGCTGATGACGTTGGGGCGCTGCTTCATAGCAGAGCTGCGAGGAGGAAAGAGCGCGATAGGAACACGCAGGGAAGCTAAATTCATAACCACTTTAAACCTCAAGAAACTGCACTAAGGAAATGCATGCATTACTAAAGCATTTTATCCTGATATCCCCCCTGAACATGATCCCTTTTTCCTGCTCTCCTCACCCACCCCCTTCTCACTCCCAGCTGCCCACATTTCACACATCCATCATGGGAGACATTTACAACCAATTCACAACCGGGAGAGGCTAACGCTTCCTAACCCTCGTAAAATCGATGAACAGTGTTGAGGTCATTCCACAACTACAAAGCCTTGAAAATGCAACAAAACTAATCACTGCCTCTTGCAATTGAAATGTACTGATTGTTCCAACTTTCAGAAACTAACCCCACTGCTCCACTGCAGACAACAGTGTGCCCTGCTCAGGAGGCAACACAGAATGAAGTCAAAGGAAAAGGTCTGAAGAGCAGCCTGTGTGAAAGCCCCAGTCTTACCCGGCCAGGCTGTGCTTGCTGTCATCCTCGTCCTCTGTGTCGCTGCGGATGGTGATAACGCTTACGGCGGGGCTGGGCGTGTCTGGGATGATGATTGGCTGGGAGAGCATGGCGTTGTAGGGCGGTGTGGCCAGCAGGGGGCTGTGCTGCACCAAGGAGGGGACGGGGTCCAGCAAGGTCATGGTCCTTTAAATACAAAGACAAAGCCAACGTTAGAGCTGGATGCACAAGGCCAGCCGAGTGTTTCAAGCCCCTTGATCCCTCTGTGGCGTGGGGACTATTTACCTGCCACGTTCTTCTGCTTGACGAGCTTTGGCCCTCTTCCCCGAAGATCCGCCCTGCTGCGGCCGGACCATGTGAGCCACGCCCACGTTGACAGGCTGCGCTGCCAGGGTCACATGACCAGCTAGCAGAGACGGCTGCTGCATCACGCCACTGTACTGCCCACCATGCGAGCTTCTGAAAGGAAAGGGGAAAGGCATGTCAGCTCCCCCACACTGCTGCTACAGTCCAGCTGCTGAACCTGCTTACTCTCTTCAGAATCAGCTTAACAAGGAACCCTTTCAACGTCTCTGAAGGATAAGCTGTACCAGAGATCAAAGCACTGGGGGAAGGCACGGCTTCTTTAGAAGGGCTGCGGAATATGGATCTGAGCAATAAAAGATTGACTCAATTACACATTACTGATGACTAAAATAAAATAAATACTGCTCTGCATTAACTTGCTCGCTGCAGGAATATATATTTCCCTCCAATACAATTTTGACTCCGGCTCATTAGGTTTCATTATATATATATATATTTTCTTTTCTTTGCAGTTCCGTTCAAGTGAACCAGCTGCCTGTGTTCATCAATGAACCATGACAAATACTTTCATGAGATGAGATTGCGTACAAAGTCAAACAAAATCACTGCCCAGCTACATTACATCCACTAATGTCTTAAATGATGAATAAATGTAATTTGCAGCTGATATGAAGGTTTTTAATAAACTAGTCCATCATTGATGATCTTTGTATTGTATTGCAAATCATACAAAGTGTTCCATCAGGGATCTCTCATCTTCTGCATCCGTGAATCAAAACTGGTTTGGCTTGTGTTGGTTTTAGTCTATTCACTCTACCTGTATAAAGCGTGATTCCTGGAGCAGATGTGTGTGTGTGTGTGTGTGTATAATATATATATATATATATTATATGACCAGCTCGAGTCGAAGCTGCTCACCTCCAGTCGGAGCCCATGCTCTCTGGGAGGACGGAGCCCAGAGAGGACTCTGGGATGACCGCTGCGGCTGGCTGAACGGAGCCGTGGAGGGCCACGCCGGGCAGCTGCTGCCACGTGGAGGGCAGGAGGATCTGCTGGGTCCCCGCGGGCCAGGCCTGCTGCAAAGAGCAAACACACACACACACACACAGGTCAGCACGGCCAGACACGCTGCCACACAGCAGGAGACCAGGCCTCACAATGACAGGGGGAGGAGGGGTGCTGCAGGCTGAGGTGCTGGCATGGACAGCCTCGGGGAGTGGCTCAAATATGGGGAACTGGCTCACTGCACCAATCTAGAGCAAGGTGAATTTGAAGTAGAATGGCAAATCCGAATCATCACTGTGCAGCATTTGTCGTCTTACTTAGCGTTATTAATTTCAAATAGGTGGTTCAGCTCTAATTTTTAAACACTCAGAGCATATACAGAAGTACCAGCAAAGCAGCTTTGTAATATATTCGTAAGCGAGAACGTTTCCTGTATTAGACAGAGGGCGGTCAGCGAGTGCTGCTGTGCTTGGCGAGTTGCACAGGCATTTTCAATTGCCCTGTCTCTGCAAACAGCTAGTGTGCCGGATCTGTTGTTCTTTCTTTATGAACGTACAGTGATGAGAATCAGTGCAGAGGCAAACAGAAATCTTAGCGCTGATCTGAGTGCTGGCTATGGTGCAACTGAAAATCAGGAGACGGGACACAGATATCATTACTCTGTACTCCAATGAGAATGTGAGTTGAGTTGAGTGAGTGTTGAGTGTTTATGTAAAAAAAAACAAAAACAAAGGGAGGGTGAAAACAATGAGGGGATTGAGACAGCGATGGATCCAAGCAGAAACAGTAATGGGAATGGTTTTCTGTCTACGATGGGAAAGCACTGAGTCTTACAATGAAGGTGGAGTGTGTTCTAGCTGCAGGTACGGAACTACTACAAAAGCCTTGGAATGAGGGAGGATTGTAGAACGGGGGGGGGATTCCCCCCCATTGCATAAAAACTACAGTGGAGGTCACAGACATGCCAACACCTTACACTTTCCAGCCATTTTAAAACACGTCAAAACATGCTTGAATTGTAACAGTTTGCTTCTTTTGAGTTTCTCCAAATGCAATAGAACTGACCAAAAAAATGAACAGGTTGCAGAAATGTGAAAAAAGAGAAATGACTTTTTCAATGGACAGCAAACTTTATACCAAATGAGCTTGAATGAGCCTTGATCAGCGTCTTGGATCATTCTCTGGTATCCAGACATTAAGGGCTGGGGTATTCTTTGTGCTCGCCCGGCTGGTTTCACAGACCCCATTAGCACCACTCACTGTTCAGTAAAGTAGTCCATGATTAGAGCTTGTGAAACCAGTCGCAGGAGTAACAGTTCAAGCACACTTGGGTTATGAATACAGATAAAACCGACACAAAATGTGTTAACTACTGGAAAAAGTGAGGCGGTGCAATGTGTGTGAGCCGCACTGTACACAGGCTGTAATCTTTGAATTCCTTACAGCCCCAAAACCCCTCTGGAGGCGGTCCATATCAGCTCTGCAGTGGCCCTCTGGGATCCTGTTACCATAACAACGAGCAGCAAACCCCCGCACGCCCTGCTGCAGAGGGGTACAGGATTGGGGTCAAAGTAAAAACAAACAAACACATGAAACAAAAAAAACAAGAGAGAAACACATTGCAGCATGCCTGTTTCCATAGCCAACACCTGCATTGAGACGAAGGCAAAGGAGAGTAAATAGAGAGTGAGCCGAGAGAGTGTGTGCTCCACACACACACACACACACACACAGGACAAAGACAGAGAGAGAGAGAGAGAGAGAGAGAGAGAGAGAGAGAGAGAGAGAGAGAGACAAGCCGTGCTCGCTTTTCTAAGCCAGGCGCATGCCCTACCCCGTGCCCTAAAAGAAACCTAAAAGACAGGCAACAAGGCTTGTGTTAATGCACAGACGAAGAGCCCAACCGCACCCTCGCCCCAGCCCCAACCTGGAAAAACTGGCAGAGAAACGGTACTACAGCTTGGAGATCCACTCGCTGAAACAAGAGTTCCTCAACTGCACAGGAGAAAAAGAGGGGTTGCAAAATGAAGCCCTGGATGCACCCCCCAACAGCTACGAGAACGTCCTGAAAGATCCGTCTAGCTGGTTTTCTGAGGGCAAGTGAAGACGTGATTCACCGCCTTTAATATCAAAAAAACAAACTCCAAGTGAATAAATTCACAGAACTAAAATTTTTTTTTTTTTTTTTTAATTCCTGTGCTGCATTTACATTGCTTCTTTTCATCAGTTCATTTAAGAGCCCCTAAAATTCACAAACATCCTTCTACTTCAGCTGCCCCTTCACCCTCTAAACAAACCGGGATTACGATGCTTCACACCGAGCTTGCATTAGCACTGTAACTGGGTGCAGGCTGGTTGGGATTGTCCGCGGGGTACAGTTCATGAACGTGCATTCTGAGCAGTCCAGCTCTCCGGCTACCAAACTGCATTCAGAGCTGCCGCTACTCTGCAAGTCTGCGGAAAAACGGGTGTGGAGGAGTGGGGGGGGCGGAATTACAGTAGTGAAGTCCAGTCCCCAGGGGGCCGCTATCACCAAGTTTTAGTTTCAAACCTATATTGATATTTTTTACTGCCTAGAAAAGTTTTTTTTTTTAATTTTTATATTAGGATCAGGGTTTAAACAAGCGACTGAACTGACAGCAGTCTTGAGGACTGAAGACGGGCACGTGTCGGCTCGAGAGAATCGGGGAGAGATTCAGTTAACACAGCGCTGCTGGGGACTGGGCTTTTTCGTTCTTGTTTTATGGTGCTATTCAAAAAGTTTCAAATTGTAGGAGGATGCCAACCAAAACACAGTAGAGTCACACACTCCGGCGATGCTCGAAACGCACGCGCCAGCTAGGAGGTTTGACTGAACTCCACCAAAAGAGCAGATAAGGAGCAGGCAGCTGCAGTGGTTAAGTGAATCTCATCCTTGGTCACCAACACCAGTGTTAGGGGTAGCAGGGAGTGGCGTATGAAGGCAGCAGGCGAAGCACATAGAAAAAGGCTCAACAATTAGCACATGCTTCCATGCCTTCTGCAAATCTAAAAGGACAAAAAAAACCCTAATGAAACAGAAAATGAGTAAGTAAATATAACAGAATAAATGGCGCTACGTCAGGAGTAAGAGCAGTTAGTGCGATCACAGCGAGACGGAGGAGGAGGAAGAAAGGGGGGGTTGATTTTACCAGGACGGTGGCGGTCTGCTCTAGCAGGGCCGGCCTGCCCGCTGTGCAGTTCAGCGTCACGGGGACTGCGTACTGCGGCGCTATCGTGGCAACGTGAGGGTGCAGGGTGGCCACCATCAGAGGAGTACAGGTGCCCTGGAAAGGAGGGTGGTGGGGGTGGGGGGGTTAGTTCTCTTCCATTGTGAAGTGCTGCTCTTCAGTCAGGACTGTCCCCGTAGGGCTGCACAACTCCTTTTAGCACATGTGTTATTACAAACCAGAGCAGCTGGTGTGGAGAAACACTGGGGTGACGACTCACCCCAAGGGGCTACCTGGTGTGGGAGGAACTATAAAAATGGGATGAGGGTGGGCTACAGTGCCCACCTGCAATTTCCAGGTTTAAATATTAACAACATCTTCAACGCAACTGACTTGACCCTAATTTAAGCTTTTACAGTCCAAGTTTGATACTTCTATTAAACATCCTCCTAAAACACACTTCTTAGAATCGGAAGTGCAGAAACAGACGGTACTGCGAGAAACAAAGCCCCCTTAAAAACAAACATTTCATATACCTACTGTACTTCGTGCTAAACTATTCACTCGCTCCACACAGAAAAAGGTGACCTTGGCAATGAGTCACTCCTCCCTCACCCACCCAACACAGAGGACTGAGGAGCTGACAAACACGTCCAGATAGAAAGAGCCTTCTTTGCTGGCTTGCACAGACATCCTCGAGACGCTTTAACTAAGGGGATTGTGTCCTTGACTCTGACAAGCTGAGGCAACAGACTGCAACACTGCCAGACTCCAACACCCTGCCGACAGGATTTTAAAAAGGTGAAAGGAGCTGCTGGAAAGAAACTGAGGGGAAAAAAAAAAAAAAACTCACTCTACTGTACAGACATTACAAAAAGAGCAAGACACTGAACTGGGAGGCTGCGGCAGCAGCTTCGTTACATAGAAACGTGAGGATTTAATCAGCAACATGACAAACTTTACAGCAGATCCCACAGTCAGCCAACAGTGTGTTTCACAGGGGTGCTTAATAAGCCTTCCTTACGCACAGGGGCTGTTCTCCACGCCCATGCTGCACACACGGCTCACTGTCCGGGTTATTCTGAATATAAAGCGAGAACACACACTGTGATTTAGCGTGTGACTCTCTGTATAACGAGGACCAGCTGACTCGGAGGCAAGTCCCTGCAATCACCTCTGAGAACAACTGAGGTCAGTTAAACAAACAAGAGTGAATAAATTCCTGGAAGAAGGAGAAAGCAGATATTTTAAACGTGTCGGTTTCACCATGGAGATAAAGGGCTATTTCCCCTCTCTTCACAGCAGGGAGGCTACAAAGCAGACAGCTGAGTATTTAACCTGGACTTAAAGGGGTGTTCACTGGAGTGCTGGTTTCACAGGGATACAGGTGAATCCTCGATTTAAAAGGGCTGGCAGGGAGAGGGCTGGTCTGCTTTTAAGCAGCAGGGGTTTCTCCAGGCTGGCTGTGGAGGGAATCTGCTTGGACTGAAGTGGTGAGAACGAGCTCTAACAGTGCATCTTACCTGTGTGAGCACCCCGGGCTGGAGCTGCAGAGACTGGCCAGACTGGGTCTGAGGAACCAGGGGCACAGCGTTGTCCATCCTCACTGGGAAACCAGAATGCTTAGCTGAAGCCTGGAGTCCTGCCGAGAACAATATACACATGCTGTGATTTATATTGAAGGCAGGACCGTGTTAGCTGTGTGCATGATGGGCTTTACAGTTACAGCATGTGCTTTGCATTCACTGGCTCATTGTCAATCCTTAGCCTAGGCTGCCCTCTAGTAGTTTCACTGGGGATTGTTCTGAATAATCTACTGCATGACAGACTGAAGCAGACATTCCCATTCCATTTCCACAATGACTGGAATGCTTATTCCCGAATAAAAACGGGGGTTCTCATACCAGACGATTAATAGAGCCCTTTGTGTAGCAAGGTAATGAAAACATGCAACAGTGCAGGACTCTTCAATGCCTTTTAACCCGGTAATAGTGAGGCAGCCCGAGAGGCAGCCCTTACCCTGGAAGGCTGGGGGGCAGACAATGAGTGTCTGCTGGAAGGGCTCTGGCTGGGCGCAGAGCTGGGGGGGGCCAGCCTGCAGAGGCATGCCCTGCTGGGCGATGCCCGGGATGTTTACTGTAGCTGGTGGGTACAGAGTGGGCTGGTAGTTCAGCAGCGACATGTCAGCATTGGCCAGTGAGAGAGAGGGGGCTCCCGACGAGCCAGACACCAGGGACCCCACCTGAAGAAAGACATAACAGAGCTGTACTATACATACTGCAATACAATGCACCGCGTAGCACTGCGGGCGCCGTGCTTCAATCACCCTGCCTCAGACCCCACCTTAACATTCACTGTGCCATGCACACAACTGCTCAGACAAGCACAAAACCCATTTGTGGCAGAATTTGAAAGCCTCGGGGAGGCTGGTGCGTTATTAACCCCTCGTCCGGGGGAAGGCGACGCAGGGGCGGGCTGCTCAGGCTGCAGTACCTGGCTGTGCTGCACCGTGTTCAGCAGGTTGCTGAATGTTACTGTGAGGTTGGTTCCTGAGCTGGGCGTGGTGTGAGTGGTGAACGGGCTCTTCCCGCTGTCGTACACGCTGCCCCGCCACTTGCAGATCTCCATGTTCTGAAAGCACGACTTGACACTGAAACAACAGAGGGAGCAGAAACACTTTGCATCGAGGGGGAAGAAAACAGGGCAGCTACTGTAGCAGTGCAGGCTCCAAAAAGCTTTGCTGTAAATAGGTCCCAGTTTGAAAAAGCATTTACCAACAGGCAATCTGCACTTGCAATTCATAAATTTAAAAGCTGTAAGGAAGTGATGGAGGACTTCTAAGGGGCTTACTTTAAAATGAACATTCTAGTACTGTAATATATTCTAAACAGATCACGTTTCATTTTTGAAAAGCATAACCACGTTTTATAAAAGTGAATAAAACAACTGGCAATGTAACATCAATAGGGCTATCCTGTTAGGAATATCTGGCCTACAGAAGGCAATGCTCTTCTTACTGGGAGCTGTGGGGGAAGTCGAGCAGGTGAGTCATGATGACGAAGGGGTGGTTCAGGGTCTTCAGGGGCGTGATCCTTTTATCAGCGTCTATCGTCAGCATCTTCTTCAGCAAATCAATGAACTCCCTCCGGTCTGCCTTCTCGGCCAACATATCAGTGCCTTCTAAATCAGTGGGCATGTTCACCTGCACACAACAAGCAAGGAGGTGAACAGATTCAACACGTTTAAAAAGGTGCTAATGGTATCCATGCAGGTTCCTTTGGGTAATACAAATACTAGAGGCAGGTTACATCATCTCTCAGCTTCCCGAACTCCTAAACTGACCACTGGAGGAAAATCAGGACCTCTCTGAAAGAGACTGAAGAACAGCTTGTGTCTTATTGCAATTCAGAATGTGTCATTACCTGCACCATATCATCCAGACAATTGAAAATGTACTTCCGCGCTTCCTTCGACTTGATACCCATCTCCCCTTCGTGCTCAGCTGGAGTCTGAAGACAGGAGAAAGGGGAGTGCATGTTACTGTATAACCCTACCGCTGCTGCAACTCGGAGCAGCTGCTGGGTCATTCCATATAACCCTACCGCTGCCGAGCAGCTGCTGGGTGCTGCTGCAACTCGGAGCAGCTGCTGGGTCGTTCCATAACCCTACCACTGCTGCAATGAGCAGCTGCTGGGTCGTTCCATATAACCCTACCACTGCTGCAACTCTGAGCAGCTGCTGGGTCGTTCCATATAACCCTACCACTGCTGCAACTCTGCTGCTGGGTCTCCATATAACCCTAACTGCTGCAACTCTGAGCAGCTGCTGGGTCGTTCCATATAACCCTACCACTGCTGCAACTCTGAGCAGCTGCTGGGTCGTTCCATATAACCCTACCGCTGCTGCAACTCGGAGCAGCTGCTGGGTCGTTCCATATAACCCTACCACTGCTGCAACTCTGAGCAGCTGCTGGGTCGTTCCAGCTCAAGCAGGGTTACTCAACCTCATGTCAATTAATACAAAATACTTTAAAATATTAATGTTACTCATCTAGGCTACAATCCCTCCTCACACGGAAGAAATGAGGTCATGGCAATACAAGACAGGATCACAAGAGCACCTCAGTCTGCCCCTGTCCTCTCTACAGGGGACTCTCAGTATCTCAAGCTCACCTTCAGTCTCCAGAGCGGGTAGCTCGAGCCGGTGTCTCTGTTGAAGAAGCGGCTGGTTTTGGTCCCTGCGCTGAGCAGATACTCTGCCGGCAGCCCCTGAGTTTGTGAGATATAGCGAATCTGAAAGGATAGGAAAGATTACAGGGTGCCAATACTGGGACAATACATTGCTGTATTCTGGGGGAAAGAATTCAGACCATTTAGCCCGTTGGTATATTTCAGTATCAGCCACTTGGCACAAGAAAAGCCTCAATTAAGACACATTGATTCCTCCCTTGCTCAAAACCGGGTGGTTTGCAAAAGCAGTAATCTAGTGGCTCCATTTCCTACATGAATGGCCCCAGAGCTGGCTCCGCCCAGTATCTCGTGACACAGTGGAGGCTGCTGATAAGCTAGTGCTGCCCTTAAACTGACCTCGGATTCTCTGAATATTTTCACAGACACACACACACACGCCCACCCACAGAGAACACAGCATTTCTGTGACCTGCCACTTTGCTTCACTAAGAGGACACAGAGGCACTGAACTCAACACCACCTCTCCCCAGACCCTATTATCAAAGGTGGAACAGCATTGCTGACTCACTCACGGCTTCATTCCTTGCAAATATAAAGCTTC
The DNA here is from genome assembly GCF_017654505.1 of Polyodon spathula. Lineage (NCBI taxonomy): Eukaryota > Metazoa > Chordata > Actinopteri > Acipenseriformes > Polyodontidae > Polyodon > Polyodon spathula. The sequence goes on along the minus strand of NC_054558.1, from coordinate 1,786,909 downwards.
CTTCACCAGCGGAATATTCCTGCTAATGATGAACAGAAGCAGGCAGGTATGGACAGGTATCTGGTACTGACCTGGTCGTACTCTGAAGCACCAGGGTACAGGGGCCACCCCAAGAACAGCTCTGCGATGACACAGCCCAGCGACCACATGTCAATTGCCTCACAGAAAGGGAGCCCCAGAATAATCTCCGGCGCTCTAGAGAGACAAGCAAAACACATTACATTACTGAATAACTTAGACACAACAAAGCTGAACTAATATCTGATACTACTACACGAGAAAAAGAAGACCGAAAATAAACAGAGTTAATGCAAAAGGAAGTTACCCTGGAATGGGTCCGTTCTTTTTTCCTTTTGCCGTTACAATTATGCAAGGCCGTTAGTTAGGACAGTTATATAACCAGTGAACCCTGTCCAGGCCAGCACAGACCAGTCAGCCTCTCGCTGCCAGACGTGTGACTCTCTATCTGTGTCAGCTGTCGTTAATCGCCGTCATTTACAATGCGAAACAACAAGACACAACAAGACCTTCGGAAAGACAATCTGCGATGCTTAAACGCGTTACTTCACGTGTACTCGCAACCTCTTCCAGAGCTCTCTGGTTGTTGGCATGACTCTTTTAGCCAACCAGGCCGGGCAGCTCTGGTACGGGCAACAGGAGTCTCACCGGTAGTAGCGGGACTGCAGGTAGGTGGAGCAGACTGCCTTGGAGACGTGGCTGGCCGAGCCGAAGTCAATGACCTTGACCCGGTAGGGCTGTCTCTGAGGGTCCACCAGCATGATGTTCTCCGGCTTGAGGTCGGCGTGGATCAGCCCCAGGCTCTTGAGCTTCATCAGGGCCGTGCCCACCTGCTGCAGGATGGGCCGGATGGACTGCAGCGGCAGCGGGCTGAACTTGCTCTGCTTCAGGAAGTCGTACAGGTTCTGCTCCAGCATCTCGAACACCAGGCACGTGTGGTTCTTGTGCTGGAAGCACTCGTAGGAGCGCACGAAGTTGAACTCATCAGCGTTCTCAGAGCTCAGACGGCTCAGGATGCTCACCTACAAGAGAGGAGTACAGGGTTACAGGAGTCTGAGCAAAACCACTTGTTTAGCTGAGCTCCACGTATTTATGCATAGTGAAGATATCGCTGTTATTAGAAGAATCTTCGTATCAAGGTTTTCTTTGTGTTCCATTCACAAAAAAGAAAGCAAGCTCTAAAAGAATAAAGAACAATGCTGATAAGGCAAGTCCCCTCACTGAAGGGGAGGTTTACACATGAACTAGAACACTGCTATGCATTGCTTGCTGGTTGATCAAAGACAAATGCAGTGGTTCAAACTCCAAACCTCAACCCCCCTGCCCCGTGTCACTTGAACTGGCTGCTGTGTAGTGTGAAGGGCTCACCTCTATCTGGCCCTGCCGTGCATAGGAAGGGTGGTTCTTCAGGATCTTAATGGCCACAATCTCATTGGTTCCTCTCTTCCAGCACTTGGCCACCTGCCCAAACGTTCCCCTGCCCAGGAACTCGAGCACCTCGTAGCTGTTGGTCACGGAGCACAGGATCTCGTGCTGCACCAGCTGGTAGTCTCCCTCGCTATTGGAGCTGCTGCTCTTGGTGGTGGAGGTGGAATGGGTGATTGTCTGGGTGGTGGTCACCGCGCCCATCCCTGTCCTATTGGGCTGCATGGGGGCCGGCCGCTCCTCCAGGATCTGCACGCTGCCGCTGCTGTCCACCTCCTCGCTCTTGCGCTTCAGCCCATACTTCTGGTAGGGGTCCAGGAGGGCCAGGTCGGAGGCGCGGCGGCTCATCGGACCTGGCAGGCTGCCGGTGCTGTCCGCCGCTCGCACCACGATGTGGGTCCGGGAGCCGCCGGCAGGGGGCAGGAGCAGGCCGGCCGTGCCGTAGGCAGCTGGGTTGAAGCTGGCGGCTTGGCTGGCAGTAGAGGAGGAGTGGCTGGCCTGGCTGCTGCTGGGCTGGTAGTACTTGCTCTCCCCTGCCTGTCCCGTCACATCCCAGGCACAGCTCTCCACTTTCAGCTTCTTCACGCGGCAGAAGGCACTCGATGACACGGATGGAGGGGAGAACACCTGCAACTGGGAGGCCATACCTACGGGACAAGCAAAACAAGAGCTGAAGCAGTGTAATGAACACTGTACTTTACCTACTAGGGATGCGCTCTGCATATGGTAGAGCACACACATTGAAGGGAGATACTGTTTTAATGAATAGTGATTACAGATCAGTGCATCGGTTACTGTAAGATGTACTTTTCATCACTTTAGTATTTTAATTATCATTTTAACTCTTTCTTGCTGAAAACCAAACTTTTTGAACGCACGTATTGTGCTTAGAACGTTCCCGTTTTACAGACAGGCTGGAGGCTATTGATGTTGTGCTATGGTTCATAACCTAGCTCCATGTTTTATGCATAGTTAAGATATCGCTGTATTGGAAGGATCTTTGTAAAGGCTTTCTTTGTATTTCTTTACACTGGGTTCAAACAACATGCTTATTGCTGGTTGCACGCCTCACTGCAAAACACCACCACCTGCATTTCAATGGGCTGTAGAAATCTCTGGAAGTCCTCTGAACGGTTTTTACAATCACTGACGAGTGTGGCGCTCACCATCACACGCCCCTGCAAGAACCGAACATCAACATTCTCTAAAACGCTGCAAAACTGAAACCCTTGCAGTCAGTAACCATCATCTACAAATATTCTTCCAAGGATCTAGGATTTATACAGAGCTTTTACCACCTTCAACTTGCTTTGAACACAAACTCATCTTCCTGCCTCGACCTGCTTCCAGATCGTCCGGGCAGTAACGCATTATTATCAAGCCCCGTGATGCACCAATGATTTGTCTTCAGGGCAGCTGGATGACGCACACTGCGCTCTGGCACCTCCCATTGGTTCCAAGCTGATGAGGAGCTGCTACAGTTAATTTGGAGGGGATCAGCTATGCTGAAGCTCAGCAGAAATTAAAACAGGGTCTTTTAAAGGGAGTGGAGTTTGTCCTCAAGCCTGCCAGAGGGGAACGTGACCTGCCAGTCATGGAAACAATACTCGAAGCAAAAAACAGGTTTGACTCAGCGAAGACACGCTTACTTATTACAGCCCTCACAGGACGGATTGATTTATCATGCAAATAGATACCCTTGTATGTATCCTGCGAGCGTACTCCCTGTGACAAACGCAAGACAACAGATCAGACAGGCTGTGATAGAGGGCTAATAGCAGGCACTCCATTGACAGGTTCCAACACTGCACACCTTCACAAGGAGCAGATGACCCCTGTACCGCTGATAAAAACAACAACAAACCAAACGTTTGTTTCCAGCCTGGTGCGCAAATGCTTTTATTAATCAGATCACCCTGTATATAGCACTGATGCTTTCCCCTTCATGCACACCTTGTTATATAGAGATATAAAAAAAACAGGTGTTACAATGCAGCCAGGATCGCTCTTCCGTTTGCAAGTAAAAGCAAGCCCTATTAATAACCTGTTCCACACCGCAGTGAAGACAATGAAAGAACTTTGTAGAAACGCATTTCCTTTGGGATGGGTGGGGCAGTGATCCAGCCACAGGGGTCTCAAACTCCCAATCTCTTTCTCTAAATTTTATCCTGCACCTCTTTTTTTTTTCTTGGACAAACTAAGCGCTAAAGCTTTTCAAACTAAAATGAATTAACACCCAATAACATTTACTGTGCAAGAAGTCGTTGCACACACTACAATGAATGTCATGTGGGTTCGGCTGTCATGCAAGACAGACCAAGCTACTCAAGACAGATGAGATCAAGTAATGCATGACTTGGGCTGTAGGGTATGGTACAAACACCACTTATGTGTTATTTATTTCCCTAGCAACCGCTACTTACCAGACAGGACTGAGTGAGCACACCAATTTCAAATCCTCTTTAACCCCTGCTCTCAAAATACACACAAAACATACAGACTGTGCAAACAATGAACTGCCGGAGCAGCAGGGAGAGGGCGTGTAGAGCTCAAAGGGACGGCTGGCAAGCAAGCAAGCCAATTCACTTGAACACAGGGGCTGTACACCACACTCAGAAACAGCAGGAAGGAGAGCTGATCGAACTAGAGGCAGCCCCATTTCACAAACTACTAAAAGCAAGCACCTTACCAAGCGCACCGGTGAACTGTGCGGGACATTTATTACAACACTAACACAGAGCTGTGGAGTCTCGCTCACAATCAAGCACAGACCCCTGGTATCTCCACCAGCCTGCACCTCTCTTAAGAGCCCCTTCCATCACTGCATGTGAAACTGCTCCCTGGTAAGTTTCCGATCTTTTCCCCAAAAGTCATAGCAAGACTTCTCACACCCCATGCAGTTCTTCTAAACAATGTCTTTTTTTTTTTTTTTCTTGTGACTTGCTTAATCTTCTCTGCTCACTACTTCTTGACAGTGTTGCGCAGAATCAGTTCAAGTCCAAACCTGCTTAACTGACGTGTCTAAATAAACGATGCGCTCCAGTCTGGAACTGCAGCTGCGTGGGAAGAGAAAAGCTGGGATGACTTTTATTTGCACTTAAGTGCAAGGAATGTGACCTTTAATCGCTGCGACCGATTTCAGCAAAGAAAGCAGCAGAGCGTCATCTTCTAACAGCTCTAGGAAGCACAGCCCTGCTAGTAAACTGGAAACAGCACCAGATGAAGATAACTCCACTCTAGGCCCAGCTACAGTAATTAAAACGCCTCTCCTTCAAAAAAGAGTTCTCCAGCCTGTTTTCACTTCACTGCAGGTTTCTATGGCTATTATCATAGTTCATGCATGAACAGCGTCTGACTTGCAACAAAACCAAAACTGACTTTTAACCCAACCTTGTAATTGTTTTTTTTTCCACTTCAATGAGATTGAATGCTTACTGCAGTGTGGGAACAAACAGACCTGGAAACAAGGGTCATATTTCAGAGATTTACGGAGCTCCTGCACCGCTGCGAAGTTTAATAGGAATGTTACAAACGCACCGACAGGAAGCCTATACCGGCTCTGTGGATCCCACTGGTATCAGCGCAATGCTAATTCCAAAAACTGGCACACCAAACATGTACGCGTTGAGTTCCAAGCAGTCTACAAGAACATCCTGCATGCAAAGGGGTTCCCATATTAGAAACTTCACCATCATGCCACTACAGGCCCCATAACAATGGGCTGCAATCGTGACAATACAGCCAGTAACACACGTGTGCACAAATATCAACCCTTAACACTGAAGACTAATGCAATCGATTAGACTCCACTAGCCATAGTCAGCGTTTACCCTGTAAAGAAAGTTGTCACAGCATCTACCGAGTGCCGTTAATCTTAACCAGAAAGATACATTCTCATCCTTGCAAAAGACAGGCAAGGGCATGCATGGAGGAAACAGTCTTGTTTGAAATTCCCTGGTTTGTGTGTGTGTGTGTGTGTGTGTGTGTGTGTTCAGTTTTAAAGCGATATTTGAGGTATGGAGCCGAGTAAATCGTGCATTACGCGCAATTCTTACCAAGATCCGTTTGCTACGAAGCGGTGCAGATTTAACTTCACTTTAAGTAAATATATAAATACTGATTTACCGATATGGACTGCATCTTACTTCCAGAGAGTTTCTCGCGTCTTTCTACTCACTCGGGTATTAATTCCATTGCAAAGTGGGGCTCCTGTCCTGTGCACGTCTGGAGAAAGGCACTCCTCCTAACCACTGAGGAAGCAGTGTGCAAACACCCCAGCGTCACGTGCTTCCGATTAAACTCGCTCTCGAGTATTGAGGGGAGGGGGACGGGGGGGGTGCTAGTTTTCAGTTGGTTTTACGGTGTGATAATCTCCTGGTACCACCTCGGTGTGTCAGCCTCCTGCTGACTAATGCAAATTCGGAATTAAAAGCGCTGCGTGCATATGCAGATGTCTTGCACGATGCCAGTCATTTGTGTGCACAGACCTAGAGGAAAAACAATTGAACCTGCAATTATCCTTCAGGAAACTGCGACGAGCAGCGAACTGAAAGACGTCACGCTTTCTGAACTCGGGAAACCCCATGGTTTGGGAGGGTATTTTTCACAGAACCCCGTGTTCTTGCAGAGTTAAATACATCCTCTCTCTCTTCACCACGCACAGAAGTGCAATACTTGGTTGTGACCGCAGGGCTAGATGAGCCTGTATTTGCACTAGCACGTACTGTGCACAAAACGACGTTAACTCAATGATGCTCGGGAATAAAATTGCTCCCCGTGCCATAAAGGGTTACAAAATCTGCCGGACAGTGCAGGGACTGCTGGCAACGGGGCGATTGTGCAACCCAGTGAGGGAAAAACAAAGTCACAACGCATCAAATCCAAGTGATCACACTTCTGATCTGAAACGGAACAACCACCTAACTTCAGCCTTCGTACCTACAGCACACAGCTGTATCTATGTGCGCACACACACACACACACACAGAGCAATCCCCTAATCCGATTCTAGATATATTCAATTGAACAGACAGGTAAGACTGGTGTATGTAGATTTTCAAATATATTCCCCAAGTGCGTAATCACGTTTTTATTCACAAATGTTGCTAAACACTGTGTACGGTACATTACTGTATACATATTATTACACCCTACCAAAACAAGCTCACCTCAGATAAACTCGTTTCTCGTCCAGGCGGCTGTATTGTAATTTTAAGGCCGTGTTGTTTCGTGCCACATTTCTGATCATCGATCCGTCTTTTTAATTGCTGATCCAGACGCTGTTTATAATGCCAGGGTCGCATTCAGCAGCTCATACAAAAACACAACCGGATCTGTTCTTATAACTCACCGATTTCACTGCTCAGCTCCGGGTCGTGTCTGCAGCTCCGGCTTCAGCACGGAGCATCCTCCCCAGCGCCTCCCGATGAGAGCAGGACCCCAGCCTGCCTTCGCAAAAACGGGAAAGCACTGTCCGACCCTCGGCGGATTACACGGGCCAATTCTCAATCAAAACAGACAATCAAACCGCCCCAGAACAGTACCCCCAGTGATTGTACAAACAGCGCTACCGCACCCCTGCAAAATGACCCGTGTAGATGCCTGGTTTGGGATTTAAAATATATATCTATATACAGCTTGCAAGTGGCAAACGGGCTCAGCAGGTCTGGGACCGAGCCTCGGCTCTGGAGGTTAACTCGAGTCCGGGGACTGAGCAGCTGCGGCTTCACAGCTCCAGGCCGCCGGTTTATTTTTGGCTTTTCCCCAGACAGCTCAACCCGAGCGGAAACCCGCGGAGGTGTCCGCCGCGAAGGGCCCGGCCGGGCTGGTTCTGTGAAGTGGGTTTGGACCTCGCTGTTCCGGACACAGGTTCGGGCTCCTCCGCTCGCCGACACGCAGGGACGCGAGTCGCTGCCAGAGCCATCGAGCGCGCACGGCGTGCCTGCTCCACAGCGGTGACCTCATAGCAATCATCACGCAATATGACAAAAACACACACCTGCGAGTTTACAGCCTGGACTGCGCCCCTTCGAGGAGAACTGTGCACAGGGCTTACCTAATTACCTAATTAACATGAATGACATTCAGATATGACGTGTACACCACCCGTGATGATGTCATACACCCGCCTGGAGTGTGTTGGTAGCGATGGAAATGACATCACACACACATATATATATATTAGCTCAAAGAGCCAGCTGCCCAACGCGTTTCGATGTTGTATAGAGCTTTCTCAAAGGGAAAAAAAGGTTTAAAAGATTAAAACATCATTTATTTTCAAGATGTTTCAGGCAAGAGCTCTTCTTCAGCTGTTTAAAAAGAAACAGTCCCCCCCCCCCGATGTTTCGGAGGCTTTTAAAACCCCTCATCTGACTGCGTTTACTTTTGGTATCAAGAGGCTGTGCTGTGTCCCTGCAATGAAACCAACAATAAAATATGCAGGGGCGGTTTTATTTTGCACTGGGGGAGTTATTAAACACACACGGCAGGATTTCAATTCAGGAAGAAAAAAATAAAAATAAAAACCCCGACCTTGGCCCCCATCCAGTTCCCATTCAGATTTGTCTGGAATCGTGTCGTGCCAGCGGAACACACTGTGAACGGAAAAGATATTTCTGGATGGAAACATTGCTGTCTCTTGTGTGGATAAGGAACGGAATGTGCTTGTAATGCTCTTAAGGCAAAATAGCCGTCATATTGAACACTTACAGAAACCAACGAACCTAAAGCAAAAACGAACACCGAGACACAAACCGAAAGCAGCTTCAAATCTGAATTGCTTTTATTTTGAAATTTCCCTTACTGGCACAGTGGCTGGTCGAGAGCAAATCTGATACAATGAGAATGCCATACCTGCAGCATTACAGCTGCACATCAAGACCACACTGAATTCATAAAATCGAGCACAAATTCATTGTATTATATAAATTATATAATCTGATATATATAAATATATTTTATATTATAATATATATATATATATATATATATATATATAATATATCCTCCCTCCTGACCTCAACTCAATATACATTGTGCAGCACGTTCAATACACTGACAGTCCACTGGGGGCCGCCAAACTCCAGTTCAGTCATGACTTGCTAGGGAAGCGCTGCTGTTTCCCAGTGTTTGTATGACAGTCTTCAGCACTGTAAGAAAGCTGCTGAGTGCCTCCTCTCGCTCTGGGTCCTGCTTCACGGTCACCTGCAGCCCGTCAGCGTCTGGGTCCCGAAGCAGCTCTGCCAGCAGCACCGTGCCCAGGCAGTGTGCGTACAGGTAGGCCTTCCAGGGCCGTGCGTGGAGCCTGCTCAGAGCCAGGGCCTGGATGTTGACGAGCTGCAGCGCGGCCTGTAGCGTCTCCGGGAGACAGTCACCGCCCGGCCAGCCCAGCGAGACCCTGCGAGAGGGCTCCAGAGCCAGCCAGCGTCTTTCGAAGAGTTCTGGGGACAGAGGAGGCCCCGAGACCAGGCAGAGCTCTTCACCGGGGTCTGGGGGGGAGTGTGCTGCTGCTGCTGCTGAATCAACTGCTTCTGCATCCTCGACACTCCCAGGGTCTGGACAGGACAGATTTTAACATTAGATCAGTTAGCACTGCCCTCTTCAGGTGGGAAACAGAATAATAAATAGCACGGAAGAATGAAATATATATATATATATATTATATATATAATATATATATATATATATATATATATATATATATATATATATATATATAAATATATATAATATATAAAAAATGTAAAAAAACCCAAAAAACAGCAAAGTTACCATGTATATAGAAAGTGTAAAAGTGTTGAAAAATGAACTAAAAGAACCGATTCTTATAGCTGGAGCCCTACCTGCTTGTGCTGCTCCCCCAGTCACCTGGGGTAATAGCGAAGGGCTCCCCCCGGTGGTGGCAGTAAGTGCTGCCCAATCCCCCCGGCTGTAGACAGGTGCCAGTGTGTTGAAGTCCCCTGCCCAGCTGTTGATGGGCTCCTCGGGCCGGCCTGCGATCAGCCCCAGCGAGGGGTCTGATTTGGGGCCGCCCAGCACCCTGCGAGCCTCCTCCACTCCACACTGCAGCAGCCGGTAACAGAACAGGGCCCGGTCCCGCACAGACATATCACACTCCTCCTCTGCAAAGAGAATGAACTGACTGCTTTACAGCCACGACCCAAGCTGCCTTTCACACTTACCCACCTGGAGGGCTGAGACGCAACAGGAGCAAAACTACAGTCCTCCAGTAAGAGACTGCTCGATAATATCCAAATTGAGGGAATGTTAACAAACTGGAATGTGAAAAAGGAACTGAATTGAACAGCATGACATCATTAAACCCTAGATCACAACCACCTCTCCTGAAGCAGCTCTGTATAACATTGCAGTTTAACAGATGCAGTTTAGCTGAAGAGCAGCCAGTGCGCATGCAGCTTCATTACCAATGCAGAAGGTGAGCAGGCGTCCCAGCACGTCCTGGGTCTCAGCTGGGCGGGACAGGAAGAGACGCACAGTGGCGGTCAGCAGCTCCAGCTTCACCGCCGGGGACTGCTCTGTCTTTAGGGAGTCAATGAACTCCTCCAGCACGTAGGGGGCGCCGGGGATCTGCTCGCCATGCACCCCCAGCAGCCAGACCAGGGCCTGCTTTCCCTGCACAGAACGAGAGAGACAAACGCAGCTAGGGTTACAGACTGCACGACTTCTTCACTGTCTCTCATTTACTACCAGCACACAGGCTGCCAGAACCCGGGGCTCAGCCAACAAGCTTTCCAGACCACCACACATTTTCACTGTTGTTTAGTTGATATTTCTAACAGAATTCTGTTTAATATCAGCGTGTTGTGCCTAGGTAATATCAGAGTTATGTTTAGATTCATTTTGTATGGCTTCTGTTTCGGGCATCACAAGTTTAAAGCGCCCATACGGTCTCACTAGAGCGCTCAGAATCCCATCTAAACTCTGAGTACGTCCAGCCCAGCACAGCAGAGCCCCTAACCTGTCTCTCTGTAGCACTGGTGTGTGTAACAAGCAGCACATCTGCATCTAGAGGCCTGTGGATCGCGGTCATTGTAAACTGTACGTGCTGTGATTACCATGATGGTTTTCAGCAGGTTATGTGATATGACACGGCTCTACCTCGCTGTCCTGGATGTGCTCCTCACAGCCCACGATGGCAGCGCACACAGACTCGCTGCACTGCGGACGCAGCCAGACCTGGTCCCGGAACGTCTGGACAACAGCTGGGGAGAAGAGAGACCGAGAGCTGACAGCCCGCTCTCGCTGAGCAAATCCTCTCTCCATCCTCCCAGTGGAGAATAACAGGGCGGAGCAGCGGCGAGTCTGTATTTCTCCACAAATCAAAGCAGCGGTTCTGAATGTTCAAACAGCATTATTGTTTACTAAAGGCACTAACATCACCACAGCCGTGACAGATGCACAGCAGCTTTCCAAGACCCTGATTAGCACTAGGCTTGGGCTATCCAATGTTAATTTAGGGAAGGCAGCCCAAGATTAGTGTTAATCTGCGTCTGCGGAACCGGCCGTGAGAGAAATCCAAACACTGTTCGACTTAATCTTCTTTATCGCCTTGTTGAAGAAGGAAAAACAAACCGCAAACGAGCAGCTATATGAACGAATGTGTGGACCTACCCGAAGTGATCTGCTCTTGTTTCAGTTCCAGAAGCCCAGTCAGGATGCTCAGGCATTTCTCACTGTATGTTTGTCCAACGCGCCCTGCCAAGCAGAAGCACTTGTGAGCTCTTTCCTTAAAGGACAACCATTACCTGCAGTTACTCATTATTTTTAAATTATCAAAGTTAGCCTGATATTTTCCCTGCTGCCTTATTATCTTACCACTAGTGCGGTAAGGAATTGCTCACATGTTTTGAATTGCATTACATTATTTGTCTCCAGCCCTTCTTTACCTAGTATAAAATATTTCAATTAAAAACACGTGCTTGCTAACATTTCCAGACTCCCCCTCTGCGTAGCTAAAATACCAAACCGGTAAGACTGATGGAATTATTTTGTAAGCCACAAGATCAGAGAAGCTGTGAAACATGCAGGTGAGAATCCTGATTGCAGAGCTGGTTTTGAGTTACCGATGGCGAAGATGGCAGCCTGTGCCAGCTCGGGGGAGACATCAGTGCAGTACCCCCTCAGCTCCTCCAGCAGCATCCCCACGTTCTCATCATTCACCAGCTCCACCAGGATCTCCATCTTGCGGAACTTGATGTAGCTGGGCTCCGAGTAGCTGCAGAAGAACTTCTTGTAGTGCGCTCCGAAGTGCCCTGGCAGGCTGCGCAAGACCTGCTGCACGTGGCAGAGCGCCACGAAGCGCAGCTCGCGGGACTGTGCGGTGCAGGCAGCCAGCAGGGGGCCCCGCGCCCGCTCCAGCACGCCGGACTGCACCGCCGGGAGGGCTGCGCCCAGGCTCAGGAAGAGGCGGGTGGTCGCCGCGACGACGCCGCTGTGCCCGCTCTCCAGGAAGCTGTCCAGCAGGTTGAGGATGTCGAAGAGCTCGGAGTGGCAGCGCGGCCGGTAGCGGAGGAGGAAGGTCAGCACCTCGCTCTGACCCCACACGTCCAGGTCCTTCATCCTGCCAGGACAGACACATCCTATTACTGAGTGCCACTGCTTTCATTAGGACTGTCAAACAAACATTCAGTCTTTGATTGATCCCCAAACTACACATCAGCAGAAGGACAAACGGGGGCGTGCTGCTCACCTGGATAACTGACCCACTCTGTGAAAGTAACAAGGATGAGGTTAATGGAAGGCTACACTGGACCTGCTGCTCATTTGGTTACCTGTTGAGCAGGTGATGGGCGATTGGCTTGTTGATGACCACGCCCCCTTCCTTTTTCAGGATTTCCTCCAGGGCCCTCAGGCAGTTCACCATGACAACGGGGTCCTGGTCTCGCAGCAGGCCATACAACTCATTCACGACAGCGCCATCTACAGGGAGCACAGGACTTCACAGCTACAGTAGTGACTTCAGCAAAGTTAGAAATCAGAAATATATGTACTGTGCCTCAATGTACAGGATCAATCAGAATGAGGGTTTTGCCACCAGATCTTTGGAAAACACAAGTCTATATCAAACAAACACGTGCCGTTTAAAGCCTAAAGCTGTGCTTTCTGCCCTGCTGAAGTTAGCGATTTCAACTCTGTGTTACGGCAGCTCCAATAACAGACACAGCTGTGGCTCTGAGCTTTACCGATTTCAGCATCAGGCTGCAGACTGTGCATCTTGGCACAGCCGAGCACCGCGGCTCGACGCACGTAGGAGGCCTTGTCCCTCAGCCCCGACAGAATGGGCTGCTGGGCGTACTCGCTGACACCGGGCACTCTGGAAAAAAGAGGGGCACACCACAAACCATTACAAACAACACCCACACACACACATCTATAGGCATGGCTTTACAAGCAAGCCACAAGCCATTACAAACAACACCCACACACACATCTATAGGCATGGCTTTACAAGCAAGCCACAAGCCATTACAAACAACACCCACACACGCATCTATAGGCATGGCTTTATAAGCCAAGCCACTGCCCTCAATTACTGATTATAGGTTCGCAGTGACCACAATAATCAGATCATCTCAACCCTTTTTTAAACTCCTTTAACACATCTCAGCAGCAGAGGCTGCTTTTAAGTTTTAGATGAGAAACACATTCATCAGCTATTCAGAGCAACACATAAAATAACACATGAGCAGCACCATGACGCTGTGCCACTGCCCTGCATGGTGTCCAGACCCACCTGAGGTTGCACATGTTGCGCAGGGCCAGGCCGCGCACCATGGGGTTGGGGTCAGCACAGTCCTTGAGCAGGGTGTTGATGGCCAGCAAGGCCAGGTCCGGCTTCAGAGGGGCGTATGAGCACATGTAGAGGTAGACCAGCTTCTTCTGCACGATGTCAACTGTGGCGCTGGCTTTCACCATCTCCATAAAGAGAGGGGCCATGTCCAGTCCTTGTGTCATGAACCTGCAGCGGCAGACAGATTCAACACCCCACTGCGCACGCACGCACACACACACACAGATTCAACACACAGCTGTGCGCACACACACACATTCAACACCCCGCTGCACGCACACACACACACACAGATTCAACACACAGCTGCGCGCACACACACACACACAGAGATTCAACACCCCGCTGCGCATGCACGCGCACACACACACACACACACAGATTCAATACCCCGCTGCATGCACACACACACACACAGATTCAACACTCAGCTTCAAATTGGTCCTTGCTTTTTAATTTCCAGAACTGTGTCGTCCTGTAACAGGAAATCAGCCTCGGGACACAGCTCTTTATTCACGGTGCCCAGCTTGCTCTTTAAAAAGTCAGAGAGACTTCCCCTTTTGCCAACAGATGTACCATTTTAATTGCAGGCAGGAGAGTGTCAATTTTGCATTTCCTTGCTAGAATTACACTGTTACAAGGGTTTTGTTCCTTTCAGATATTCTGCCTTTGCTACAAGCCTTCTTAACCATAAGCTGTGAGGGGATGTGGAGTTTAGTTGTTTTTATTTCCTGCACTTTCACTCATTCCAGGCAGGGGTGTAGCGCACTCACCTGATAACCCTGACAATGACACTCCTGTATCGCAGCCGGTCAGACTGGACGTTGGGGTTGGAGAGAGCCCTTTTCAACTCCTTCACCGTCTCCGCCGAGCCCAGGTAGGGCATCCTGACCACTTCAAGACACTTCAAGCACTGACCGCACAAGATGAAAGAAAGGGTCAAACCGGGTCTAACAGAGTGCAGCAGATACTAGACCACCTGCACCCGTCTACAAGCTCTCATGCTGTAGGGTTACGCACAGCCGCCTGGTCGAGTCTAATGGACCGAAATCACTAGAGGGCGTGGCAGAGTTACAAACTCACACCCCTCCCCGCTCCTAGTCCCGGGCTTCAGAACTCTCCTCGTTTAGGAGAGCCCAGGATTCAGGAATCTGAGTCATCAGGCTCCTGTTTCATTAACTCTGATCACACTTCTTCTCATGGTAGCATGCACACACACACACCCCTGCTGTGTCTGTAGGCGTCACAGCTGCTCCCTGTTACACAGCACTCTGCAGCTCAGACTCCCGGCTCCTGACGATGAACTTCCCGAATTGTGAGGGTAGTTTTGTAGCTCGACACGGTGTAGCTGAAGCCTGGCTAGGTGTGGCCCCCACGTCTACAGGACAGCGTGCTAATGTCTTATAAAAAGCCCAACAGCGAAGCAGTAGCACGCCTGCGCGCAGGGCAAACAGTCCGGAGCAGCCACACTCCGCTGAAACGAACCGCCGAGCCCCTGGCAGGGTGCAGACGAGACGTTTCACTCGCCAGTAATAACTTCATTTAAAACATGCAACTCCAGCACTGTTCATATTTCCATCCGCTTTACACCAGAGCAAACACACACCTCAAACACTTACCCGGCAAAAACAGGGGGATCCGGCGTTATCTATGCGTTAAGAAATTCATATTTTTCTTTATTAATTAAAAATAAATAAAAACCGCGACAGAGGATGACAAGCCGGGCTCTCTTGTTTTTGTTTTTTTCACTTCCCGTCTGTCACTGCGGGACTCGCCGATTGGCTGACCGGGTTCCGATGCTCCACTCTAATTGGCTGCAAACGGAGAGCGTATCCGGCTGCTTGGAGAGATTTGCCAACTGTCCCGCCTTAAGCGGGACAAACTCTGCGCGGATGGAGATCGTTAATTTATTCATTCATTGATTTATTCATTCTGTCCAGTGTAAACTGTATTAGGTGGTTAATTAATATCACAGTTATAAAAACAGAAAAGGTGTGTTCTTTTTGTTTTATTGCAAATTTAACACAAATACACACAATAACATGAACTATTTTTTATTTTATTTTTTGAACCAAAAACAGTCATGCTTTTCGCTGTATACTTATCCATATCAATAAAATGAAATCCATTAAAAAGTTCCAAGATACAAACAACCCACAGCTGGGTAATGCAGTAAAGTTTAATGTGGATAAATACATGATTATGGTCACTTGAAGCAGTTTCAAGTAAAAAGCCCTTTACTGAAGTTTTAACCTCATTACCTCCAATATAAAACAATATAAACACACACATTAATATATATATATATATATATATATATATATATATATATATATATATATATATATATATATATATATATATATATATAATGACACACACACACATTCCCATACTGTACATGGCATATTTACAAAGTGCACAGTAGGGCACCCCGCACCTCCCCTCTATTCAGTTCAATAGTCCACTGTTGCTGGCGCATTTCACTTCCCATTTCATTCTTCTGATGACGGCAGAGCAGCTCCTTTTCCTCCTGTGCTTGTGCAGGCGATGTGGTTTCCAGGCTGCTCCGGTTGATCTCCAGCGTCCCATGTTCTCCGAGTTTGTGTTTGCTGCTCATCCCTCTGTGCGTGTGTGTGCGCGTGTGCGTGTGTTCCAGGGGTCGTTTACTTGCCTGGCGTTCGTACAAATCTCAGCATCAGATAGGCGGCCACTTGGAAAGCCAGGATGTAGAGCACAAGGACCAGGATGTTGCCCCAGACGGGGAGAGGAATGCTGAACTGATCCAGGATCTCCTGGGCTGGGATGTAGGCCGTCTCGTTGGGGTTGTTCAGATGTGCTGCTGCACAGTGTGGGTAGAAGGACTGGCTCGCACACCTGCAATACAAACAGAGAGCCCAGCAGGGTCAAGCTGACCACAGACAGGAACCCTGCCATGTGTGGGGGGCGGCGGGGAAAGGGTCTACCCGAATTACTGCATGGCTAACAACACTATGTAACACAGTTTTTGTTCCTGGGTAGTAAGTGTTATTTCCTAATTGCTTATGCCTCAAAAGTATAGAACATGGCTATTATTCCCCACAAACTTTGCTTTTGTGACCAGGCCAGTGATATTTCAAAATATCACTATTTCCAATGGGAAAAATGGAACAAAAGATTTAGAAGTGAGTAGTTTTTCGAGATTTACAATTATACTATATTTACAGTATAATCGTAAATCTCGAAAAACTACTCTTCTAAATCTTTTGTAGTCATCTTTGTATTACTTTAGTATAAATACATGTTAATTTGGATTCATATGTTGTTTTTTTCTGACTTTATGTGAACGAAAAGACACACATTTGCCCGTTTTCCCATTGGAAATAGTGATATTTTGAAATATCACTGTCCTGGTCACAAAAGCAAAGTTTGTGGGGAATAATAGCCATGTTCTATACTTTTGAGGCATAAGCAATTAGGAAATAACACTTACTACCCAGGAACAAAAAAAAATGTATTTTTTTGTTACACAGTGCAATCAGAGCGACCCGTCCAGATGAACTCCAATCCAGCCTACCTGAAAGAGGCGTTGTCTCTAAATTCGAGCTGGACCGTGGCGTGGAAAGAGAACAGGATGATAGCCAGGTACCGCAGCCAGACCAGCCAAAAAGGGAGCTTCTGGATGTAAAATCCACCCAGTAGAATCATAAGGATCATCAGCGACATGCCAACAGCCATGGCCTGGTCTATGCGCAGGAATGTAACACTGATCAGCAACCCTAGAGCCTGGGGGAGAGACAGACTGTGTGTCGTTTCCAGATTGTTTGTTACACTAGCAGGGACAAAGCCAGCCAGTGTCAGTCAGGTTTTGCAGAGCGGCAGTCTGTACCTGTGAGGTGATGGTGGTCAGAGTGATGATGCCCATGTCAGCGAAGTAGGCTCCAGGTCCGTTGAGTCCAGTCAGCCAGAAGGAAATGGTGACGTGGACCAGGAGCTGGGGGATCACCAGGGGCAGCTCACTCAACAACTTGGCCAGGAAATAAGCTAACAGGCGGTACGACCCAGCCAGGCGCTCCTTGTTGATTATCGAACGCTCTGCTGGAACTGAGAGAGAGAGAGAGAGAGAGAGAGAGAGAGAGAGAGAGATCACAATCGGGTTTAACTTCTTGAACGTTTTGATTTGTGGCTTTAACAGTTTCATGACTCCATTGAAGGCACTGGTTTAGGTGCAGTTATGTCAACTAAAGACTCTGGAAAACTACGTTCCTCACCTTATAAAAGTTTACCAGAGTAAATCTGCACATCCCTTTTTCCATTTTCTCATGGTCATACGATGCATTTGCCAGCTTACCACAGTACTATTCTTTACCATGTCTCTGTGTGCTTTACAGTGCTTGCCATTCGCTTTCACTGCACTACGCTTTTCCTGTGCTTTCCCTATTATAAGGGACAGTTTTGCATGTCACATTTATAACTGTATACTGTTGCAACCTCTCGTCAAGCACATGTAAAGGCAACATAGAAAAAAGTGAAACAGGTTTGTTTCTAGTTGTGTTAATAATACTAATACTTACAAGATGGTAATGCGATGTAAATGGGTGCGATGAACCAATAGAGGACAAGATAAAACAGCTGCAATAGAACCAGATAAAACACTGAAAATGCATTCCTACTATCAAACGCTAACAGTACAAGAACTACCCAAAACCTTAAAGTGCGCACAGAGTAGATTCTCCACACTTTACATGACGAGGGAAGACAGCACAGTGCTGGAGAAGTGGGGCTTCCCATAGTCTGGGAGCAATCTCGCTGAGACAACGCCTCTATTATCCAGACAGCTCCTGGTAACCCCAGCCTTATTCCCTCTGCTCCTCTACCCTGACTGCAGAGATAATCTACTAGTCAGCCCTCAATCTCTGCTATGTAGAGAACAGTTCCTGGAAAGTGTTTGAAGCTATTTCAGTGTAATCCAAGCACCCCCGGGCCCAATCAGTCAGGATGGGAGAGGCTTCACTGGACCCTGCTGTGTGATGAATTCTGGGGAAATCCTCACCATTCCACAGCGAGCTTGGATCTGGTCCTCCTCTCTGGGCACTTGAAACCAGATGAGCCCGGGGATGACGGCCATGACCAAGGTCTTTATCACACTGACGAGGGACAGGATCTGCGGCAGCTGCTGTTTGAAACTGCGAGCTGTCAGCGTGCGGAGCTGCATCCAGAAAGAGGAGGCCCACTGCGGACTTTCCACCTCGAGCAGCTCGGCCCCAGCTGCATTCACAGGCAGGAAAACACGCCAAATGAACGGAGGCCCAATCGGATCCCCAGAGTAGATTTATCTAGCCCTCCAAAACCAGGGGTTACAATGGGCTTACTTCCTAAGAGGGGACGGGGTTTAGCTTTTATATTTTAACTGCATCTCCAGCCATTTCTGGATAGCAAGACTTACTAAAAAAATATTCAACTGCCCTAAGGTCACCTCAAAGTAGACTGGGTCTGATTGTCCTGGCATTTCAATAATAACCCTAAAATAGGGGAGTCCCAGGACTGGGTGTGAGCTAGTGTGAGTTTGAAGCTCCGAATTGGAGTTTTATATGTGATGCCAAACTCTTTCCAATAAACTTGTGCATACCTCCCTCCCGATCTGTGGCCACGACCTTAACCTCAGACAGCCCTCCCGCCATCGACTGCAGATGCATGTCGGCTTTGTCATGAGAAAGCAGAGGGCACTCAACAGAGCTGACACTGGAAATAAAAGCAGCACAAAGCATTGCTGGGTTACAAAGGGGCTCAAGGTAAGAGAAGGGGGTTCAGTGGGTTGAACAGAGAGGGAAGAAGATGGTCTCAAGGGGTTTGAGCCGAGGGACTGGGAGGAAGGCAGTGTGGCTCAGTGGGCAGTGTTGAGTGATGGGGAAGGCAGGAAACTGCACAAGGGAGACGGAGGGAGAGAGACAAGCTCTATTTCAGAGGCATCAGTTATCCTACCGGAATTTATTTGAATAGTCCACAATATCCTGCCTGACCTCCGGAGACTCTTTCACTTTGTCCACTGCAAACAGATGACAACAGATATAAAAGTGAGGACCTGATCAATTCCAATGCATTTATTTTATCGCTCGCTTTCTGCTTGCGATTCCACAAATCTGGTTTTCACCTTCAATTTGCTACAAAATGATAACATTTCGGTGAAAGAAAGATCTCATGTTTGCCATATGCCTTATCCTCAAGAAACTTGCGCTTCCCGGGTCATATCACCTGGGCAGTGTCTTGCAGGTCAGAGCATGCTATTGGCTAAAAGCGTGTCAGTGCACACAGTCTACAGCCTGAACTCACACATGTAATCAGCAGGATTGTAGAGCGGTGTGCACGGCATTCCTAGGTCAGCGAAGAAATCCACAATCCTGGAAGCAGGTCCGTAATACGCAACCTGCAAATCAGACACGGATATAACTGGAGGGGAATCGCCGTTCTAGACGGGGCACGTCTTTAAACAACACGTTGTGAAAAAGCAGTTACCCAGTGGCTCGAATTTACAACCCTGCTCTACCCTGTGCCACGGGATCTGCGTGCAACAAACCACGTGCCTGCACAGGTGTGGACCTGGCTGAGCCGTGTCTGGAAATCAGTCCCGTACAAAGTTAACCTAAAACCACAAGACGTACCTCTCCGTCAGACATGAGGAGCAGTTTATCAAACATGTGGAATACCGGGGAGGACGGCTGGTGAATGGAGCTGATGATGGTTTTCCGGTGCTTGACTGCGTAGTGTTTCAGAGAGGTGATGAGACTATGGGATGTACTGGAGTCCAAACCAGACGTAGGTTCCTGAAATGAAGAAGACAGCAAGACATCAGTTAAACACAATTAGAACGTCTTACAATTCTAAAAAAAAACCAGCAGTTTACAGCTTTGAGAGCAGTAAAAAGATCTTTGCTTACGTCTAGTATCATGACTGAAGGGTCGGTCAGTAATTCACACGCAATATTGACTCTCTTCTTCTCCCCGCCAGACACACCTCTCACAAAGTCATTCCCAATAACTGCAACATAAGAACACACACCACATGTTCATGAGCGCGTCAAAACGCTAGCCTAGAAAAGCATTTCCCAGCTGTAATACTATAAACCACAAACCCAGTGTACGCAACACACACACATGTGTGTGTGCGTGTTTGTGCGTGCGTGTGGTTAGCTGGACCATGTGTTGATTTATGCAATTCACACCTCCAGTCACTGTGTGGCACTGTTTTAAGACGACTTACTGGTATTAAGACATTTCTTGATGCCAAGCTCATCCACCAATACCGAAATTATTTTTTCTTTCTCTGCAAAAGTAACAGAATCTGGCAATCTTAGATGAGCCTGGCACTAAAACAAAAACAGAACACAAAATGAGTCTATCGTGCATTCATTCAAAATGAATCTATCTTGCATTAATTCAAATGGAGTCTTATCGTGCATTCATTCAAAACGCCCATGCAAATAACACTGTTCCAAACTGTACAGATGCGAAGCCTCATCTTACAGAAGTAATTCTCTGAATTCAGCGGTTTAATTTCAGAAAAAAAAACACTGCAATTCAATATAGAAAAATCATTTCAAACTAGTGAAGACTCACCATTAATGTATCTTTCACAGTCAGATAGGGGAAAAATATATCCTGCTGCATGACATAGCACAGCATTCTTCTCAGGCTTTTGGTCAGCGGTCGGTCATCTAAGGTGACCTGCCCTGACTTTGCTTGTATTCTCCCAGTGAGGACACTGAGCAGGGTGGTTTTACCAGCACCTGCAAGAGAAACCACTTACTGTAACATAAGGAATAATACTGGTAGATTTGTATTTTACTACCATTATACACTCACCGCTGGGCCCCATCAGTGCCAGCAGCTCTCCCGGCAGGACAGCGCCAGCGACGTCTCTCAAAATCTGCCTGCCCTGAATCTCCACCTCCACCCCTCTGAACCGCACAGCCAGCCCCCTTCTCTTCTGGGAATCTGTCTGCCCAGCACTCGCTCCTGTGGGACTATTAGAAATCAGAGCTTGAGATAAAAGGACACAAACCCATAGACTGAGTGATAAAGGTGGGTATCTTTTTGATAGACTGGTAGATTGCTATTTCATTGTAATTCTCTCTTAAACAATGTTAGAGCTGTAATCAGGTGTGTCGCAGTAGAACCTAACTTGATGTTGCATTACTGACTACAGCTTCCAATGCGGTCAGACTCACCTGTCCAGGCGAAATCCTTCCATCCTGGCTCTTTCACATTCCCCCTCTCCAAGCGCCAGTCCCGGGCTGGAAAACCCTGCAGACCCCACCGCGGAGTGTGGGGGGAGCGAGTTGCTGTCTTGGCAAGATGACATCCCCGTATGGCTGTGTTCTCTCTGTGCAGCTACTGCAATACCTGCTGTGTCCGGGAGTCTGTGTGCATCACCTGATCGGCATCTATATACTCTGAACCTGCAGAAGCCCCTCCCTCCAAGATGATGTCACCCGTGCATCAAGAACATGCCGTCTCTTAGGCAAGGCTTGGCACGTTACCGAGTTGCTCAACATCTTGCTACAGCAAAACCTTCAAACTAAACGTGGAACAGGGGGCATTGCGCCCCCACCCCCCAGATGTGGAACACATTCAGAGATGGACATTAGCACTGTGATCTCGCCACAACTGGACAAGCAGTTCTCTAGATAAATGCAAAGTGTGACACATGTCTGTTTCCATTATATCCCCTTCGGGATATTCCAGCGAAGCAAGCTTTGCACGGCACCAATAGCTTTGTGCAGCTAGTCCACCACTTTCTCTGTAACACCTCTTTGTGCACATCGGGAGCTCCTAAAATGATCGACTGGGAAGTTTATTTCTAGTGAGCTGCGACAAACAAAACAGAAGTCGTTCAAGCCGTTCACTGGAGTGGCACAAACAGCCCCGTTTCCAAGCAATGGCACATGTAAGAGCCTGGTTAAGCTTCACTGTATCTGGCTCTCTGTTAAAACTAAACAGCTCTGTTTACCCTTACAAGATGTTCTTTCTTCATACGGAACTAGAATGTAGTTTGATGACAATCAACGTGAAGAGAATCACACAAAGGACGCTGTGGTGTGGCTGCAGGTCATCACAGGACAAGAACACCACGCTCCATTCCTAGAAAATGAGTCACACTTTGCTCAAGAACAGCCTGAAGACGCCACCACTCTCCAGAAAAATCGGATAGTTGTATTAGTAGCTACGGCCAAAAGTTTTGCATCACCTTGTATTTTTTGAGATGCAATAACAAAATACAATAATAATAATAATTTTGATCTTTTATTTAGCATCATGTTATCAAAGAAACTACAAAATGACATTGCAAGAGTCTACTGGAAGCCATAACAGTAGTACCCTACTTCACGTTAGATTTTGAAATGTCACATTTGTGGATTTGCCAGTTTTGTGTTCAGTATATGGAAAACTACAAAGCAGTGTGTAATTCTATATGATAAGTGACATCATTCTTCATTTGACTTTATGAAGCAAAATTAGTTCATTCTACAGGAGATGCACAACTTTTGGCTATAGCTGTATGTTCCAAAAATAGCAGCTGCCAGTTCACACGGCTTAATTTTGGGCTATTGGGGCTCCTGTAAGGGAACTGGGGTTGACCTGTGTGCTGCTTTCTCTTGCTTGTCATACCTTTGAGTTCTGTACAGTCCTGTAAACATGTGCTCTTCTGAAGAACCCTTTGGAACGCAGTCACGCCCTTCCGCTAACACCTGGGATCGGTATCCCTTAATACTTAATGATCTAATAACAGCACGTGCACGAGTGCTGCCCCTTGTCACTCCAAACCTCCAGCACACCCCTCCGTGCTGTACCCGCGTCCAATCAGGAACACAGAGTAACACATGCATGATGACAGCGCATCTTCCCTCTACGCTGTCTTCACAATCAAATGATTGTTTCGCTTCACTGAGCCGTTAAGAACGAGGCAGGCAGGTGCCACCATCTGTCCTGCACTTTCTGTTCAAATTCCTTGCAAAAGAAAAATCGTACATGTCCCAATGCTCAGGAGTTACTTTAAAACACACACTTCAGGAACCCCTATTAAAAGCACTGCTCCCGTGTACAGGAGTGATCTGCTACCTGTACCAGAGATGAAGAGGCGAGTCCGATTGCAGAGCAGTTCCACCCATTCCAGGTTTTACTATGAGCTTGATTAGCCTCAGAGTGTAACAAGCAAGTAACAAGCTCAGGTGTGCCTTATTAAAGTCACAGCAAAACCAGGCTTGGATCGAACTGCTCTGCAATGGGAGTCTTATTCCCGTCCCTGCTGCAGTCAAACTGTCTGGCTGTTATATAAAGTTCATATAAAATCCAATTGAAAAATCGGACCCTAAAGCAGATTTTAAATGCTGTGTTAAGGGCAGTGCGTTGTGAATTGTAATTGAATAATGTATGAAAATCTCTATAACTTTGAAATGAATACCAATGAATATAAACAGTAAGTCAAGTCTACAGCAGAACCAGTCCCATCCCACTGAACTGCTTCCAGGAGTCCATCGAATATGTGAAAATACTGCGTCTCCGAGGGAGAGGCTATACTACAGTATAGATGCTTTATTAATGACGGGGCGTTATAAATGAACACATTCAGGTACAGCAGTGGCTCTAAACACCACAGTACAGCACTGTACCTATACTAGACAAAGACAATCAGACACAATGAAGATACAAGTGTTAAAAACAGTATTTAATGCACTAATGCAGTATTTAACAACTTACAAAACAGTGCATACTGCTCTCTCCCAGCCCAGGACAAAGTAATGGCACAGGTTAGTTTCATCTTTTTTTTTTTTTTTTTTTTGCACCAAAAGCACAAGATGCTGAGCTTCAGAACAACCCAGTTTAACAAGACTACTTAATCAAGACCAAATCTACACCGAAATAACTTGAAAATCACAGAGTGTTCAAATCGCAGCCTGCTCTTCCAGCACTGCGAACAGCACACAGTGTAACAGCAGTTACCACACTGCAGCCACACCTCACAGTGTTCAGCGACTCGGAGTCGAGATAAGATTTACAAGCACAGAGAGGACTACCCAGGCTCCGGTACACAGAGAAGAGCTTCCAACAGCTTCCTCTCTTAGGTACTGCCATTGTAGAACAGATTGAGCTGGACCTGATGCAACAAAAGGGTTTCATCTCCGTTGCGTTTCAGGAGCTCTGGGACGTCCCGGTGCATCTTTCCACAAGCTCATCGAACGTTGGTTTCCGCTGCCCCGCATGATTGAAGGGGGCGAGACGGTACTTCTCCGCAAGGTGACTGGAAATAACTGCAAGAGCCTTGCAACTGGCAGCTCGGACCGGCGCTCCTGTCATAAAATCAGCAGACTCTGGAAACGAAGGCGGACCTGCTTGCTTCGAGAGGCTGGTGGATCCAGCTCTATCTACAGGCTGTCTTTCAGGCACTGCGTTTCTTGTGTGCTCAAGACAGGTTTCAGCTTCAGTGTTCTTAGACAGCCAGGCTGACTCTGCCTCGGCTCCAGATCCCCTCACAAGCCCGCCGCTCCCACTCGGCCTCACAGACTCGTTCTCAGCTTTCCACGGCCTCAGGGAGACTCCCTGCCAAGCACGGCACACCAGACCCTCTGCGTTGCAGCCTGCATCTCTTCTTGACGGCTCTTGCAGCCCACTGTCGTCTCCGTCCTCTGCTTTCAACTCATTGAGTCTCTTAGGGGGAGTGAACAGCTTGCAGGAAGACTTCAGGGTTGGGTTGTCCTCAAGTGTGTTACCTGAAGCCTGTGTTGGAGAACGGAGTCCATTCCTACACCACACATCATCCAGCTTCATCTGCTTTCTATTCCTTTCGCAAGAAGCAAGTGAATGAGGGGGTTTCTTTCTGCGCCTAACTGCTACCTGGATGACAGCTCTGCTGCAGTCTCCCAGCACTTTGTGTGGGAAATCAGGGTCCTGGCACTGGGGCTCTTGCTTGTCTAGAGGGGGTCCAGTCTTGTCACGGTCTTCCTGCTGGCGCTGGTTTGGTCTGGGCTTGTGCTCCGGGGACTCAAACACCACCCCCCTGGGGACAGGGGGGCCATGTCTGGGTGGTCCCGGCACAAGCTTAGCTGGAGGGTCGGGGTCCTTGTTCATAAACAGCTGCACAGATTTGGGCACCTCCACTGGAGGTCTCTGCTCCCGCTGACTCAGGTAAGCAGAGAAGTTACACGCGGCTGATCTGACGATGGGGATCACAGAGCCGGGCTCCAGGGCCAAGACAAATTCCTCCAGCTCCTGGAAGGAGGAGTGGTCGGAGTAGGGCACTACGTGCAGGTTGCAGTGCCAGGGGGTCAGCGGGCGGCTGGTGGGCAGGATGGCCAGGGTTGGGTGCTGGGTGTTCCACTGAATCAGGGCGGAGTGCTTGACCTGTCTCTGCTCCACCACTCTGAATCTGCCAGCCCCCTCCTCTGTGACAAACACGTCCGGGAGGCCCAGCACACGCATGGTCTCCATCCGCTCAGGGCTCACCACCACCCACGACTGGAACTCCAACGCCAGCTCCACCAGCAGAGACTCCTTGCCCAGTTTGTAAAGGCCTGTGTGTGCGAGAGGGAGAGGGAGAGAAAGGAAACGCAGCATTGTGTAGTGCAGGTACAAGACAACACACTCAAACAGAAATGACAGAGATGAAGTTATAACGCTGCCAATACTGACAAGCATGTCAGAGACATTCATCCAAAGAGTAAAATTCACCATGACCTACAGCCACAGAATGCAGGCAGACTGCATACACTTCCAGATTCTGATAGCTTACACAAACGTCCTTGGCAAATTTCACAATTAGACGATCCAGACCTACGCAGAAAGCGCGGCCTCTCCAGCGGGTTTGAAAGCCACTGCTGACGCTCTTACCGATGACAATGTCGTGCTCGGGGTGCTGGCGGATGAGCTCTTTGATCCTCTGGGTGGCCTGGCTCCGGGACGGCAGGACCCGGTCTCGGCTCGCGTTGGTGTTGTCCAGGTAGAGCACGTCAATCTGCTTGTGCTTACTGAGACACGGCTCCCTCAGCATCAACGGGGTGTAGCGGAAATCACCTGACAGAGAGAGAGAGAAAGATATATAGAGATAGAGTGAGGGAGGGAGAGAAAGAGACAGAGTGCGAGGGACAGCGAGTGAAGGAGGGAGCAAGGAACACACACATCTGGTGAAACTAGACATCTAGAGGTTAGTCAAGAAACCAACTACATTTGGCCTTTTAAGGTATGTGGCTTTACAACTTAGAATTTAATACGAGACAACAAAAAACATTTTCCTCAACAAGTGCTGGAAAATGGAAAAATGTTTAAAAACTAAAAAGGAAACTGAAAGGAAAAAATAAAACATGAAAACCAAAACGTGCAGCGTTGTGTTAATATCGCTTCACGAGAATGCTGCATAAACAGCACAGCCAAGCAGCAACGACACCCCCCGAGCGGCACTGCTGCTCACAGCACATGGACGGATGAGTCTGCACTGTCACAGAAAGAGAGAACTGAAACTGAAAGGGACTCGCAAGCTTTTGTTTGTTTGTTTGTTTATTGTGCATGCAGCAATTTAAAAAAAAAATGTTAAACTAAACAAAACCAAAATGATAATCTTACCAAATAAATAAAAACTGAAAACAAAACCCTGTTTCACATAGCGCTCAATTAAAAGTGAATTTAATTTGGGAGAAACAAAAAACCCACGGAGTAGACGAGACTCATATAGGGAGTATTTTACAGAACTGAGGAACTGTCCTGAATTGCACCAGCCTGTTGTTTTGACATTGCTCGTAATCTAGGGCAATACCCTGTCAAATGATCAAAAAAAACACACACAACAGTGGTTTATGGGTTTACCTTATTTTAGGATGCAGAGTCAGTAACTATGGCACACAACCTTGAGAGCAGTTGCAGAAGAAACCCTTTTTCTTCTGTCCTGTATTGACCTGTCTGCTTACCTGTGTAGAGTATGGTGCCAAAGTAGCCCTCAAACAGGAACATGACGGAGCCCGGGCAGTGGTTGGCATCGATCAGGGTGACTGTCATCGTCTCCTTGCCCATCTCATCCAGGGGCAGCAGGTGGGCCTGTCCCACCTCCAGGGGGTGGATCCACCTGTCCTTCACCTTCAGAGGAAAGGGAGCAAGCTGTGGTCACAGCCCGTCCACGTGTCACCACAGCGGCGCAAACAGACCACTGTTGAACCAGTTACACACACGCAAAGACAGGCAAGCAGGTCTGGGCAAAACAATGCTCTTTAAAACTACAGTGGACTCTCTATAGCACGGAACGCTCTCTAATCTGATCCACCTCATGATATAACGTGAAGCATTTACAGCCGCCTCTGTATCACACCCTGAATCGAGGGCAGCTCTGAAAGCCTGGGCTGGATGCAGCACCCGTGCGAGTTTCAAGTCATCCTGATTACAGTGCACTGGGCCGGCAGCCCTCTCCCGTACCTGTAGCTTTAATCGGAGCAGCTTGGCGGTGAGAGGCGAGCAGTAGATGGCTCTGTTGCTCCAGGTGGAAGTCAGGCCGCTGGTGTGGTCTGCGTGCATGTGAGAGAGGAAGAACAGGCGCGCCTGGCTGCATTTCCGCACCTGCCAGAAGTCCACGGCTAGCGGGGTGTGGGGGATGACCGACCCGTTCATTTCTCCAAAAACACACCTGAAAAACAACCAACCGGTAAAGCTTTATCACAGAGCAGCGCAGTCCCTACCCGGACGCGGTTTCAGAGAATGCAAAGGGAGAAACGCTGGTTTACTAATTTACTTAAACGACAGCGTTTTTTATAATAAAACATTAATTTCTGTTTAAGCATATTTTGGCATTCACGTGATTTAAGAAAAAAATAATAAATTTTCTTCCTGCAGAAATGTATTAGCGTACCAATTTGATAAGCATACGGGCTAACGTATTATTATTATTATTATTATTATTATTATTATTATTATAATAATACCAGATGCCCTTTCATACTTATTTGGGTGTTCCAAAGTTACGCAACAAAAGTTCCACGCGTGCTACAGACAGCCCCCCTTACCTGCCCGTGTGAAGCCAGTCAGGAGATACTACAGCGGGCTGCTTTACATGCCCTAGAAAATAAACACAGTCTAATAATCCCAATGCATTAATAAAAAGCAGCACGCCCGAGATTGTGAAGAGAATGAGCGCTTCTTCTGAGAATCACTGCAGGCTTGCAAACCCGCGCCATTGCTTTTTCCTTACCCTGGGGCCCGCGCAGATGGGTGGGATTAGGTGCATTCCAACCAATCAGCATTAAAGGAATGTGACGTCAGGGGTTTAGTCCAACCAAATCACTGACCGGCAGGACCAATCCCCAAGCTTTAAATTGATTCGCTATGAATTTAAATTTGCAACTGCAAAGTTACAATTGTGCAACACTGTCTGAAATGAACAAACAAACAAACAAACAAACAAACCCGCTACATTTCACTTTAACAAAACAAAATGTACAAATATCTTAAGCCAGTTTACTTTTGTCTTCATGACCAATATGATAAAGATATATATATATATATATATATATATATATATATATATATATATATATATATATATATAACTAGGATTATTTTTCTAAACAACACATTGAGCGGTATTATAATGAGCTTATGTTCAGGTGTTGTTTAGCTGGAATTATCAGTGTACCTGTGCTCTTTGCACTGTAGCTTGCATTGTGAAACACTAGGCGTGTTCGGTGTTACTGAGAGAGAGGCTGTATACAGTATATACAGTATATACACACACACACACTGAGAGAGAGGCTGTATACAGTATATACAGTATATACACACACACACACTGAGAGAGAGGCTGTATACAGTATATACAGTATACACACACACACACACACACACACACACACACACACACTGAGAGAGAGGCTGTATACAGTATATACAGTATATACACACACACACACACACACACACACACACACACACACACTGAGAGAGAGGCTGTGTACAGTATACACACACACACACACACACACACACACACACACACAGAGAGTATACAGTATACACACACACACACACACACACACACACACACACACACTGAGAGAGAGGCTGTATACAGTATACACACACACACACACACACACACACACACACACACACACACACACACACGTCGCAAACAGGAAATACTGCGCGCATATCACAACTACACAGCTCAGCTCAGTGCTGCTAGCAAGAGCTCTGTTTATCTGAGAAGCTTAGAGAGAAATGGCCCCAAAAGACATTGAATACCAAACCGCTTTGATATTAGACTGTCTCTTTGAGGACGAGTCGGGAACGACAGAGAGATGTCTGCCAGAGTCAGGCTTGGTCCCAGATGGTGGGGAAGGTAAGACTTAGTTCAGTTAAACTCAAAGGCAAACTCTTAATTTATAAACGGGAAGGACCGGGGAGAGGCGTCTCTGTGTTAATGTGGACTAAAGGAAAAACAACGACAAGAGGCGAGCCTATGAGCAATTCTCAAATGCGATCTTTACAACCAGAAGAGCGGAGAGGGAGTCAGATTCCATCTTCACATTACTAGAAGTAAAGAGTCCCGCGTTTCTGGGAGCCTGATAGACTGGATGTCTTTCTTTATGGATCAGGGGAAGAATGTTTTGCAATGGATTCGATATGGCTGGTCGTGTAAATCCCTGCTACTCGTATTAGTGCACAATCTGAAGGGTTTCTTTATCCCCTGCAGTGTAGAGCGCATCGATTAATCAATGTAATAGGTTCAATACTGATAGAAGGAATACAAAAGAGGTTTCTAGGTGCCACACTGAGCAGCAGTATTAACCCTATGTATTGTTTCTTTATGTTCAAGTACTAACTCTTCAGCAGGAAGGTGTGTGTAATATATAACCCCTTGACAGTGTTAGCCACAGCAGAGTTGCATGCTCATTTTGTGTTGTTTCCCATGGTTATACAATGCATTTACTGTACTTTACTGTTTTTTAACCTCTCTGTGCTTTACAATGCTTACCTATTCACTTTACTTTATTACACGCTGCTATGCTTTTACTATGGTTAACATTGAAAGGAATTAAATAAAACAAGGTATTGATATTCATAATTACCCTATGAAAGACCTATCGCCGCTCTCTATCTGTATTCCAGTCATTTAAAGATAGGACGCTGGTGTTTCTGCCAACAGCCACTATAAACAGCATATACAGTGAACAAAACTAAAACACAAATAAAAACTACATGCAGTCGTTTTCGTCTGCCATCTGTCTACATATTATTTGAATCTTCTTTTAACTAGATTGCTCTGATAACGGTGTATGTAATGTATCACATTATAGAAATACAACTTGTCTCTTCTGATTTGTGGTTCTTCAGAGGATGAAGTGGCGTGTTTTGCATCACCAGTTTTGTGTTTAATAGCAGTTGTGTATTCTGTAGAGGATGACAGTTTTGATCCTGTAATAATCGCCGACCAGCTGCGGAGCATCGCTGACCAATACAACGATGCTGTGCTACAGCCCATGATGGATGAGTTTCTAACGCAAGCCCGAATGGCAGCAGCAGATCAGGTGACACTGTCTACATCCTCTTGCTTCTGATCTGGCTCTGCAACCTTTCCTCACTTCCTGTTGAGCAGTGTGCGGCGTAAGAGAGGGTTTGTGGCTCTGGATCATGCGAAAACTCATCTGACATCCAGGTCCTCAAAACCAAATACTTCCTGCAGTCCCCAACATACTAATGAGTCAGCCTCTTCCATTATATGACGAAGATCGCAGGCTGTTTAAAGCTGGTTTGGTGACTCACACAGTTATTTTGTCCTGTGTTTGTGCGAGAGACCTCATCTGTCTCAGGCTCTCTAATATGCTGACAACTTTCTCTAATATGCTGACCAGTTGTCCTTTTATAACTTATAGAATGTAATTGTCTTTTTTTTCCCCCCTTCCAGCTAGCAGCTATGTTTTCACAGACGGTGGATCATCTCAGTAAAAACTGGGCTTCGCAGGGTGGTGATGTCAGACAGGAGATGTGTGCTCTTAAAGCAGCCACGGCGTTGGGTTTGTACGCTCGCAAGAAGTGCCCAGAACTGAGCTCAATCCGCAGTGCCATGGCACAGTTCGTGAACACTCGCCTGGGGGACTGGATTGCACAGCAGGGGGGCTGGGTAAGTAACTCGTGCCCCTCAATCTCAGCTAATTCTAGGAGGGGATTGGGATGTCCCAGTGAGTTGCTTTGGTAGTGATGACATCACAGGTGCATTTCAGGGAGCTTCATTTAAAGGAGTTAATGGTTTATTATTCACCATTTCAAAGAACACAATATAAACGCCTGTACACGCTATTGGAAAGGCCTTGTTTGCAGTTCAGGCTGTTTACATTAGCCCCGCCCCACCCCGCACTGCGTGCATTACTATTGACAGTTTCATCTTAGGGGAATTTAGCAGAATTGCATTTTACATCTTTATAAGGTTTTACAGGAAACAACTACAAAGTTATTTTTTAACATTGTCTTATAAAGAGAGACTTTTGAAACCCCCTCCTGCTCAGTTTTGATGTGTTTAAAGCATAGACTGCATTGGCTGAGGCTCTTCCCATTGCTCTGCTATGGAAGGGTGTCACACATTGTGTCTTGGGTGTAATCGCTTGTCCTTCCAGTTACCGGCGGTGACGGGAAAAGGGAGCAGTCTCATTCCCGGCTCATGTATCTTTTACTTTCTGTTTCATGCTTGCACAGGGTTTAATCTTTAGACTGTTGGCTTGTTTGCATGTATTTACCTAAGCTGACATTTGATATAAGGAAAGTGAATAGCAATCACGTGAAAGCACACGGGCTGCCAGCCAGCCTGGATATTAAAACAGGGAACGACATGCCATCAAAACCAAAAGAAAACCTGTTTCTCAAGCATTCTCTTTAGAAGGAACTCATTATAATCGAGGGAGCTGAGTTCCTTCATCAGAGCTGCTGATGCTCGGGTATATTTCCAACCAGTCACACCTGTTTCTAGCAGGATGTGTCTGGAAACACTGTACACGTTTCTAATGATCGTTATTTCTGTCTGTCACGTCCAGCTGCGAGCATTGTGTGACAGTAGTTTTGTCTTTGTATTTCGTTGTAGGTCATTGTGTGACGGTAGTTTTGTCTTTGTATTTCGTTGTAGGTCATTGTGTGAAGGTAGTTTTGTCTTTGTATTTCGTTGTAGGTCATTGTGTGACTGTAGTTTTGTCTTTGTATTTCGTTGTAGGGCATTGTGTGACGGTAGTTTTGTCTTTGTATTTCATTGTAGGTCATTGTGTGATGGTAGTTTTGTCTTTGTATTTCGTTGTAGGGTCAGGTTGCATCCAGGTAGAAGAACAGAGTGAAGGGACGCCTGGGGGAGTGCAGCAGATTCACTGGGTTTGAATGGGACTCCGAGCACACTGCAATGCTAGCTAAGGGATACTACATTCCAGCCATTCTACTGCTATTGAAACAGGAACATTATAATACACTATCAAATCTGTAGGCTCTGTTGATTCGCCAATAAAAAACGACTAATGTTTCCTTTCTCATAGTACTGGTATTTTTAAAACTACTGAAGTCTCTTTCAACCCTATAACTCCATTCAAACCAGCACAGCACCCCAGCGATATAGGAAAGATACCCCCATTCAAACCAGCACAGCACCCCAGCGATATAAGAAAGATACCCCCATTCAAACCAGCACAGCACCCCAGTGATATAGGAAAGATACCCCCATTCAAACCAGCACAGCACCCCAGCGATATAAGAAAGATACCCCCATTCAAACCAGCACAGCACCCCAGCGATATAGGAAAGATACCCCCATTCAAACCAGCACAGCACCCCACAGCACCCCAGCACCCCAGCGATATAGGAAAGATACCCCCATTCAAACCAGCACAGCACCCCAGCGATATAGGAAAGATACCCCCATTCAAACCAGCACAGCACCCCAGCGATATAGGAAAGATACCCCCATTCAAACCAGCACAGCACCCCAGTGATATAGGAAAGATACCCCCATTCAAACCAGCACAGCACCCCAGCGATATAGGAAAGATACCCCCATTCAAACCAGCACAGCACCCCAGCAATATAGGAAAGATACCCCCATTCAAACCAGAACAGCACCCCAGCGATATAGGAAAGATACCCCCATTCAAACCAGCACAGCACCCCAGTGATATAGGAAAGATACCCCCATTCAAACCAGCACAGCACCCCAGCGATATAAGAAAGATACCCCCATTCAAACCAGCACAGCACCCCAGTGATATAGGAAAGATACCCCCATTCAAACCAGAACAGCACCCCAGCGATATAGGAAAGATACCCCCATTCAAACCAGCACAGCACCCCAGCGATATAGGAAAGATAACCCCATTCAAACCAGCACAGCACCCCAGTGATAGAGGAAAGATACCCCCATTCAAACCAGCACAGCACCCCAGCGATATAGGAAAGATACCCCCATTCAAACCAGCACAGCACCCCAGCGATATAGGAAAGATACCCCCATTCAAACCAGCACAGCACCCCAGCGATATAGGAAAGATACGCCCATTCAAACCAGCACAGCACCCCAGTGAGATAGGAAAGATACCCCCATTCAAACCAGCTTAAATGCAGTATATGCATTGCAAACGCATACCACGCTGACAAATTAAAACGCGAATCAGATCAATGAGAATGTACAGCGGGCAGAGTAAGTCATGCAGTTTCCTATAAGGGGGAGGGAATTGGATTAGTTTAACACCCGCAGTTACTGATACCCGCCACAGAGGGGCTCATAACACCACTCCTGCACTTGGAACTGGGACAGCCGCGGCGCGTCCACACGGACACGTGGATATAAAACCGCGACACACGCGGGAAGCAGATGACCGGCAAAGCAGCACCCCACACGTGCATCAGGGACACGGAGAAAAAGACCGTTCAGCAATCTTAAATCAAAACCGCCTTTGTGTTCAGCATTTCCTTTTCAGCACCACGATCTCATGATATTGATCCTTCGGGTCTGATTAGAACAAAAAGGCTCTTTAAAAAAAAAAAACGCAACTCTGACCAGCATTCATAACTTCACACGTGGAGCTGTGACACGGCAGAGCAATAAGCGGGCACAGGACTGCAAAATACCGCATTATTGCAGTGCGCTCATCTGATGAGTGGCTTCCAACAATGAGGTTTTTTAAATACGCAATTTTAAAAACAGTTTATCAAGAGCAAAACTGACGGATCAATGCATTGACTCCAAAATAAAAGACGAGTTGCAGTGGATACAAGAACAATAAGCAAGGCCAGTCGATATGAAAGTCTCTTTATTTAGGTGTAACAGGTCTTGTGTCTGTATCTCTGGGTCACAACGCTACACTTTCAATAGATTGCATATCACAATCATTGGTCATTTTTCCAACATCCACAAAACTTTACACACGTTAATATAATATGCAGCACTACGACAAACAAACTTAGTGACACAACATAGACAGATGTTACCAAATCAGTCCGTGTCCATTTAGTACCCAGTGTTGCGACTCTCAAACTTCCTCTCAAGACTGCCCCACTCGCGGTGCGTGGAAATAGTGTCCATATTAGTGTGAAAATGGTAGTCGGGGCTTTAAATCATATATATGCTTACGTTATTCAGTGCACGGTTTTTAAATAAACTGCGCTCTTATTGCTTATATAGATAATGCACGGAAAAGTGAAAGCTGTCTGTCACGCAGCTGCGCTTCAGAGAGCGTTCTGATCGGCGTGATTGTCAGTTTTCTCGTTCTGGAAATTGTTCTCCGGATCGGGGGTTTTCTTGCAACAGAAGTAGTGTCTCCAGATTGTGCGAAAGGCTGTTCTGAATTTCCTGATCCTGAACGCGTAGATGATGGGATTCACGGCTGAGTTGCCGTGGCTCAGGAATATGGCGGTGTAAGTCAGGACCATCGGTTTTTTGCAGGAGGGACAGAACAAGGTAACGCAGTTCAGGACGTGAAGGGGTAGCCAGCTGACTGCGAATAGAAACAGCACCAGCGCCAGCGACTTGGCCAGTCTCAGTTCCTTGTGGTAATATTTGCTGGGGTCGGAGGCGCTGGCCGACACCTTCTTGGCGAGCTGCTTGCGGATCATGCAGAAGATCTCCGTGTAGATTAGCAGCATGAGCAGCAGCGGGGGCAGGACCCAGCCGAAGAAGTTAAAGTAAACCATGTACTCCATGCTGATGACGTTCTCGAACTGGCAGGTGATCAGGAGGTCTGTGGAGTTGATCTTCTGCAGATTGTTCCAGCCCAGCATGGGGGTGAAGCCCACGATGGAAGCCACTGCCCAGCACACCAGGACTGCCACCCCTGCCCTCTTCTGAGTCACTACCCTCTTGTAGCTGTGAAAAACAACAAAGACATGTCAAAACAGTGCCCCGTTATTTCAGCCCTGTTTCGTCCCCACACTGGGTCAGTTCACAGCAAGGAGCCCGGTTGTTCAAACACCTGGCACCTGGTCATTTTAAACAACGTATCTGAACTAGGGAAGTTCTGAAACTCAAGGCTAGTGTTAGTTTCAAGACCTGGACTCATTCTTCACCCAAACCCGCAGTAGATATTAAATAATGACGGACTGTCCCTCTACTGGAAATGAAGAGGAAACACCTTGACATCCGTACTGAGGTAATGTGATGCAGACAAGCAAAGCAGCAAGCGTGTCAAGAAAACAGTTCACTGAGCTCACAAGAAAACAGCACACACTTAGCTCAGAAGAAAACAGCACACACCTAGCTCACAAGAAAACGGCACACACTTAGCTCAGAAGAAAACAGCACACACCTAGCTCACAAGAAAACAGCACACCTAGCTTAGAAGACAACAGTATACTTTGCTCAGAAGACTCACAGTTGAAAATCTGCCTGGGTGAGATTGAATATCATGACTTTAAAAAAGGAACACAGAGACAAACTGATAGCAGATGAGCTGAGAGATAGGGGCAAATACAGAGAGCAGCAGGACAGGAAGAGAGGAGAGCAGGTGTGACACAAGACTGCAAGCCTGCAGGGCAGCAGGCTGACAGAACACACACACACACACTTAATATTCCTGTGGAACTCTGAACAGACGATTCAGAAACTGAATCATGGTGCGCAACCCCGCTCGAGCAGGTGCTCACACGGGTTATCTTTCTCAGACCTGCTTCAGAAAGCAGTCCGCTGTGTTTGTATAGAGACATTTCCAACTCCCAACGGCAGGAGGCCCTACCCCCCACATTCCTTGTATCATTAATAATCCTATTGAGAGCAGGTGTCCTGCCATGCTGTCGCTATACCAGGTAAAGTCCTGTAATATATACAGCCATGTGCACATGTTATAGAACACCTCCAGACGTGTCATTGATATCAATTAGACAATCACCAAACATGCCTATTTTGACACTCTCCCAATATTTTCAGTTCCAGTGGTTTGATTTCACATGCACAACAACATCACCGCTACATAAGCAATGCTGTGCTGTAACCCATGTGCGCACCGCTGTACAGCAGTAATATGATATGGGTACAGACTCGTGCCAGGTTTGTTACAGGATGAATGTTCCGCCAGTGAACTCGTGGCTCAGCTGACTGCGTGATTTCAATACAAGCGATACTCCACCTTGTCGGTATCTTCACCCTCAGGTATCGGTCAATGGCAATGGCTAGCAGCGCCAGGATTGAACTCTGCGTGAGGACCAGCACAATGCACGCTACCAGCAGGCAGCTGTAGAAATGGGTCTGGAGTCCTATGCTGAGGTTAATCGCCAGGGGGATGACCAGCGCTCCCACCGCAATGTCTGCGAGGGCCAACGAAACGATGAAGCAGAAGGTCGTGTCCCTCAGCGCCCTGGTAATCTTGACAGCCCACACCACCATCACGTTACCCAGCACAGAGGACACAGCAACGAAGAGCTCCACCGCGATATACAGGGCCTGGGAATCCGAGATGGGAGCGGACATCATTGCGCACCTGGCTGATGTGGAAACAGTCGATTCCTTTATTACCAACCCGATGTGAACACGTCTCAGTGAAGCTGCTGCCTGTATACTGGCATTGTCCAGCACCCCGCAGTCAGCAAAGCGCAGGGACAGACACGGCGATCAAAATACAGTCGCAAGGGGAGAGAGACAATACAGTGCAATCCGTTTCATTACGTTTTTCGGGTTGAGCGCATTCGTGGGGAAAAGAAAAAACACGTCCCGTCCGTTTCCAGTGAAGGTTTTGTGAAAAAATGTTTATATATAAGCAAGGATTGCGAAACAGAAGCAAAGATCTTCACTTCAAACCACACACGCTCTGTTCCCGAGTCCTGTCGCTATCCGCAACTTTGGTGTGGAAGGGTATGAAAGGCAGAGGCTCTGGAAAACAGCACACAGCGTCTGAAAGCACAGACAGCGCCAGCAGCACTGCGAGTGTGCATTGCACACCGTCCCTCTGTGTTACTCCTCCCTTTTAAGAAATGCCAGAATGTTTCTTCGCGAGCACTACAATGGTAGGGGGTGTTAGTAGCGGTTCCTAATTCTAACTGTCCCGTCAGTCGGAGTTTCGAAACCCGGCATACCCGTGCCGCTAAGCTCTTAAACAGGTCTTGAAATGGAGCTGTCGTTCGGCATTGTCCTTCTCCAAATCACCGCTGCACCTTGAGGGGAAAAAAGAGAAAGCGGCCGCGTTTTATATCGAAAGCGTGGCTGCAGCTAGCAGTAAATCTTATACACACGCTGTTTCTGGGGGTTCATTGCGATTTCATTGAGACAGACACACACAAAAAAAAAGGCTTGACGCTGGCTCGCTTCGGGCTTGTGATTGGTCAGTGGTGCGCGCAGCACAATCAAGTGAAGATGCGAAAAAAAAAAATAATAATAATAATTATAATCTCACAACGAAATCACCAACACAAAAAACACGCCGTAGATGCACAGCGCGCTGTCACCACTGCCAGCCCAGTTTACGTGTCCAGATCCAGGATCATTGCAGCGAGTCGTGTTTTCATTATTACACATTTACACTGATAAGCATGTGCGTCACAGAGTAGTGTTGTACGCATTGAAGACCTTCGGTATAAATGCACACCATTGTAATCAGCGCTATACCGGTTCACATATCTGCATTGCCAGTTCGACAGCAAAACACTCCTATTGTAATTCAGCACTTCTGTACTGTAGAGCTTAGACCCCAGCTCTACCACTGCCATAGGTATTATTAGCATTCATATAGAGAATACCGCAGGGAGTGCGTTATAATAGAGCGCAGAATTCAGAATAACAGGATATGAACTGCGGAGTCGAGAGGTTCACACAGACATATCAACACAGGTCATCAGTTAAGCACTGAGACATCACTTCACAGCAGAGCACAGCAGCGACCGGGAAACGGGAAGCAGCGCTGTCTATTTTACTGGAAATCGGAGGGTTTTATTTCATTTTCCAACCTCTTATGGAAGCACCTCTGATGTGCTCTGTGCCCATGACCCGGTCAATCAGGCCGTGCAGCACAATCAGCAATTTCAACCCTTTGCAATGTTCTGAGCAGCGTGTGTTCGCATCTAAACTTTAATATGGGCCTGGGTTAACAAGGTAACGTATACAACTGACAAGACGTGTGTGTCCTCTCTTTCTAGTTGCGTTGTTCCACCGCCTGCGATTAAACAAGGAGACGACATTGTTAGCGCAGCAGCAGCCAAGCAGCATCCCCCCCCCACGTCCTTGCAGCCAGATCCCATCCCTTTCATTGCATTTACTCAGCGTAGGAGATCTCGGAGCTGGGTTCATCTTCTCTAAACATAACGTTTCCCCAACCTCACCAGTGAAATAAGCACAGCTTTCAAGCAATGCTCATCGAGTCTTTGGTTTCTATAAGAAGAGCATTGTGTGGAACAGAGCCCGTAGTAAGAGTTCAGGGGACTGTCATCGACCCGTTACTGCCATTGCGCAAACCTCTGCTGCTGCTGAGGACCGTTTAGTGAGTGAGCGCGACTCCCGGGGAGCTTTGAAAAGCAGGACTAGGACCTCATGCCCATGCATGCCTGTCACGGTGCCTCACTTTCCATTAATTATCAATGAAGACTGCATGCTTCCTACTGAGCACGGCCAAAATGGAGTCCCCCCTGACAGCCAACACCAAACAACTTTAACCCACACCTTCTATAGAAACAGGGTTATCAATCGAACTGTAACGGATCATCACCCTGCTGTTTCAACTGAACACAATGCAGAGCCTTCAGGATTGCTCATTTCTGAAAGAGTCCTACTGGACTGCAAGGACGCAGGCTTCTATTATAGTGCAATGGTCGACAGCTCAGCCTATAATAATAAAAATCAATTACAGCAGTCAAAACAAGGGAAAGGAATGGGCTGCAATTACCAACGCTGTGCCAGTCCTGGAGCTATAAAAGGAAAGGATCCCGTAACTCAGTGAGGTTTTACTGTCATTCATCTCTCTGCTTTCTTTATTCATCTTTCTCTACCTAGAATTTATATATAAAAAAGGGTTGTTAACTCCAAAATCGTGTCATGTGATTTACAAAAAAGAAGATTTCCAAAGAAGCCCCTGATTCTAACTTTTGATTTAAAAAAAAGATGTGATTTCCAAAGAAGCCCCTGCGTTCTAATTGTAAACCTCTGTGGATCAGCGAGGTCTTCATTCCCAGAATGGGATAAGCATGGGCTGGTACGTCCTCCACACACCCTAGAGAGAGAGTCCCACCTGTGCCCCAGGCAAGGTATGAGGAGAGTGGGGAGCCAGATTGAACCAGTGCCTGCTCCGCTGTTTCAGTTCCCAAGTCTCCAGTAATAAACACGCCACTGATATCCCTGCGGGGGGATGCAATCCTGTTGTGAAGGGAATACCGTGGAGACACATTGCATTCACTTACATTCATTCCACAGATCTGACAGAACTGACTATCCACTTGTCAAGACACTTGGTATTAACGTTATTTAGAGTATCAGATTCTGAGGTTAGAGGTGGCGGGGTGTGTGTGTGTGTCTGTCTATCCATCTGCATGTTACACTTGCATTTTGCATTAGTAGAATCTCTTACCTGATTGTCAGAGTTTGGTATAAGAATGATTTAGTACAAGTTATCGAGAGTCTACAGAGTCCTGGTACAGGGAAATAATGAACGGTCCAGGAGTAGTGGTGGTGCTGGAATAAAGCAAGCCCTTTTATATGTGGTGTTTCTTTGAAAACTGCACATCTGAGACCTGCGTAGCTCATGGCAATGCAATCCCTGTTAGCAAGACTTATCTGCAGTCATTTTCAAACTGTCTTCCTGCATCCGTGAAGGTATGCTCTCAATATAGCACAGCATAAGCTGGCAGAGCGCTCAACAGTGATCTGCAGGATAATGCTTCTCAGGCACTGCACGAATGCTACCTCTGGATGGCTTGTTTTTCTGTGAAGTTGTTTGATAAATTGAAGCCGACTGTATAACCCCCGTGACACGCGAGGTTCACCCTCGACATGCCACGCAAACAGCTGAACCCCGGCCAGTAACGGACTCCTCCACACATTGCATCGGAGCCTCGCACGCCTTGATAAAACGCTGCAGCTTCACGCAGTGCGGTCCGATTCCTCCTGAGCTCTGTGTACACTTCTCCTGGTCTGTGCTTCCCCCTGCAATACATTTTTACGAAACAAATCACCATCGCCTGCTGATATTATTCAAGGGAGAGGGCGCGGTAGCAAGATAACAGAAACACGCAGCCCTGGAGAGAGTCCAGCGAAGAGTCTAGACTAATCCGCGGATTCACAGGCTACGTGTACAGAATGGTTCTCACACAGAATCTGTTAAGACCACAATACAGGCCAGAGCAGACTGGTGGGTGTTTTTTTTTAACCCTAAAAGGACCTGAAAGAGAGACTGTTTTATAGAGACATGCAGGACAGCGTTCGGAGACACCTCAGCAGTGTGTGCCCGGCTTCTCGTTCGTGTTAGTTCCTCACGCATGATCACTAAATCTACAAGAGCCGCAGGCAAACGTTGCAACACACATTAGACAAATGTTTATCCTAAAAAAAATCCTAAAATAATCGAAGTAAAATCAAGGACAAACCTTTGAACTAGCCAACTGCACAGTGAAGACATTGAAAAAGAATGCGAACGATTCGTGTTTCTTAATTAAGAACAACCCTGTACCCTGAACCTCTGCCAGCGTTACAAAGGGAATTCCATATAACAGAAAACTCTCATCAAGTTTACTGTGCATTTCATGCGCCGATGCATTCCCAGTGAAGTATATTATTCACTCCGTGCGTCTTTGTATAGAGGCTCCAGTCAGGATTGCAGACCAGCAGCCACATACAAAAGTAGATCACAGTGCCTGTATCAAAGGGATTTAACCCCTTCACGTCCCCTGCTGATTCCGTAACATAGAATGCCACAGCGTGAGATCTACAATGTTATTACGCATAGTTACAATGTACTGTAGGTAGTGTGTGTGTGTGTGTGTGTGTGTGTGTGTGTGTGCGTGTGTGTGCGTGTTTTGCATTATATAACCCTAATTCTAACACTCAACCTAACCTTTTTTCTGTTATAATTGTGTGCTTACCTACTGTACCGTGCAAAAATATTCACACGCTAAATACATTTAGTTGAAAGGTCATATCTTGAAACGATTTAATAAAAGGCCCCTAAAAACAATATTTTTTAAAATGTTTTATCAGGACATTTCTGGCAAACTCCGAACCGCTTTGAGTTTGTAAAGTCAAACTCTGTTTTCAGACTCAAAACCTGGTGGTTAAGACCGTCTGGAAAATCAAAGAGTGACGTGACTTATTGTGACAGAGGAAGAGAACAGCTCAGACTGGAGATCACATTCGATTTCAGAGTGAAGCCTTTTTACAAATCAGCAGGTTTGCAGCTATAGCTTATTAAACCGCATTTAAAACGCAGTCCCAGTTCCCAAGGAGACAGGCAGTGAACTGTAAGAGGACTCTAACATGATCACAGAGCAGTGCCCCCTCCACCTGGGGGAGGTCTCGGTGTGAGAGACAGGGAGGTGTTGACAGCACCTCAATGCAGCAGCGGCACTGAAGCATATGGGAATTGCGTCTACACAGTCAGGTCCATTCAGGCTGGACCCCCTCGTTACAACCACGCCTGTGCGCCCTCTGAAGATGCGCAAGGTTGAGTCGGGTAGCTTTTACAACCCGCTACGCGGAGCGACTGAAACGTGCTGTTGTTAAAACAGCGGCAATAAGGATCGTGTTCCGTTTGGCTCTAATGAAAGGTTTCTCTTGGTGTTTTTTGCTTTGCCGGATTTGCTGCCAGCGATGGCTTGTTGTATTAAAGTTATTCTCACAGACTAACATTTTCACTGAGGCTTTTAAATGAAGAAGCGAAGCACATTCGAGAAATGACTTAAATAAGAAAGGTCGCCCTTCATTTCCTGCAGGCAAACATTCCCAATCAAAACTTTAATAAACTCGATCAGCAAACACAATTAACCGCAGACAAACGAAAATAACCCACTAATGCATTTGAAATGAACCACGCGTCGCTGATTTATCACCCTCTAATAAAAGCCTGCTTCTTTTCTGCACCTCTTATTACCCCTCGAACTTCTTAAAAATGCAGCCGGGTTACCATTGAAAAGAAACAGATGCGTGCCTGGTCAGAAGCCCTTCGGAAATCAATTCTCATTTAGCCATTACATTCCTGTGACTTATAGAGCGCTGCGCTGAGGACTGAGATCAGTTACAGGAAATGTGTATTTTCCAGTTTACACGAATAAACCGCTGTCTGATCTCAAAGAAATACTGCGCAGAGCATTCAGAATGTATCTGTGTGTTCTATGGTAGGGTAAGTAGGAAGGGGGAGTCCTTGACATTGAACAAACCCAAGATATATTTGTAGGGCCCCAGTGATTAGATCTTCTCGAGATTCAAACCTCAGGTAACTGATCCGCTTTCCGAAGACACTGCCCCCGTGTTCGAAGATTAAATCACATTCCTGGATGATGAGACGCAGCGTGCATTCTGCTCTGACCTTGAATCTGAGCGCATGGAATTCAAAATAAGGGCAAAGGAAAGAGCGCTATGCAAAAGCAATGGGATGGTCCTCTTCCCATCTCTGTCCAGGGCTTCCACAACATTATGGTTTGTAGTAGTTTGCTGTTTGTAAAAAAAAAAAAAAAAAAAAAAAAAAAAGGTTTGCAAATGTGTTTGGTGAACAGATACACCACATTATTTCAGTTCATATTTTTCTGTGCGTTCTGGAAGGTTTCATGAACGATTTCTGCACAGCATGCTTCTGAAAAGACTCCTGTGGGACACGGATATGCATCCCTATCTCGCTTCAGAGAACCAGCCCGCAGGAGTCTCTCCAGAGGCATGTTTTGCTGGAACAGTGTCCACTTATTTGGGAGAGTGGAGTTGTGTTCATGCATTGTGTGTCAGGGGCTTCTCTACAACTAAACAGTTAGACCTGCGATGGCAGTTTCATTTTGACTGATGAAATCCTGAACAGGACCAGCTGGAACTGTCAGGGGCTGTCTCCCTTTCTGTTACCATGGCAAGCAGCTTCCACGCGATGGTTTGTGCTGGCTTTTATAATGGATGCAAACAGAAACACTTCAATCCAGTTCAGGTTAATTAAATCAGTGATACAGAAACAATAGGCTCTCGTGTGAAAATGTTAGACCACTTGATGCTTTAATTAGG
Source organism: Polyodon spathula (assembly GCF_017654505.1). Lineage (NCBI taxonomy): Eukaryota > Metazoa > Chordata > Actinopteri > Acipenseriformes > Polyodontidae > Polyodon > Polyodon spathula. The sequence goes on along the minus strand of NC_054558.1, from coordinate 1,743,024 downwards.
CATCTTAAAACAACTTCTAAAAAGTTTCATGCATTTTCCCTTGTGTGGCTCTGTGTTCCGTTTCTCCTCCTATTTTTAATGTGTGAAATATGAAATCTGTCAATTTTCCAATATGTTCAGTTCCAGAGGTTTGATTTCATATGCACAACAAGTCGAAGCTACAGAAGCAATGAGGTGTTGTAATAAATTTGTACAGCAGATCTAGCATGCTAGCCTGTGAAGGAGCTAAATGAAGCATATGAAATTGTTCAAACTCTGCAGCAGATATCGATGACTCAGTCCGCAGCTTAAATCATCCAAAGTACTCAAATATCAGTGAAACTCAATGTTCTGCAATAAAAAAGTTATTGTAAATTGAAAAGGTTCAGCTGCTTTTTGCAATAAAGAAAAGCCGGTCTGATTAATATTCTCAGAGATACGTTCTGTTCAATCAGAGCTAGTAAGTGGCGCAGGAAGCCCAGTCAGAACATTAATAAATTGCTGGCTGCATTTGCCTCAGGTTGGGCCAGCTCCTGCACTCATAATACAGGGCGTGATTTATTTACGCAGCAGATTACAAATAGCACAGCTCAGGGCCAAATGGATATTTCTCATTTTAAAGTTTCTTTAGCAGAACTTCAGCAAGAGCAGGTGGGACTAGCACAGGCTAGTGTGCATTTAATGCCTTTTAGAATCCCAGGCGGAGAGAAGGAATAACTTCTTGTGTACATGTAAGACATTTTGCATGACTTTGCAACCTATTTAGAGCGCCACTGGCCTCCACATGCGTGTTCTACACCAGGGACCAGTGGAAATAGTTATATGTACAAGCCATGCCTTCTATGACTTTCAGGTAAGACAGGTAAGACAGGTAAGACAGTCCTTTATTGCTGTACTGGTTTTATTACATGGTACCCTATCAGACTCAGAGAGGCAGTGGGTTGCAGTGTGGTCCAAACCAATATTTGGGACAGATCCTAATAAAGTGTCCACACAGTATATATGCAAGCGGCCTACAAATAATACTCTTTATAATCCGGGTCATGGCTCAACACACTGGTGTGTTCCTGACTGTATGAATGGCCTATTCTGTATTGAGAATCATCAAGTTTATAAAGAAGAATTCTTGTTGAGCAATTACTGTATTTTTTGACACAAGGCGACAGTTGATTATTCTCTGTCAGCAGTGCCTGCAGATTTGTATTCATGACTGAAATCCATAACAAATGCAATTAAACAAGAGAGTTTAGAATCACCGGCGTGTTGATGGGAGATTGTGCATTAGAGGATTTCTCAGGCTTGTGTACAAGGGGAGTGTTTAAGAGATTCACACATTCTATATGTAAACAGATCAATGTGAAGAGCTGTTCTCTTCTCCGTGGGTGTGTGTAAAACATAACTGCTAGCATGTCAGTCATCTCAAAGGATTTCAAATACAGAAGACAGTTTCATTGAAAATGCAGCACTGAAATCACTTTCAAAGATCTGAACGTTTTCGGTGAATAGAAATTCAATCTTGGGTTCGATCAGCGATGCTCTTTTATGAGGTGTTGTGAATGAAGTGTGGTGAGAAAAAGAAATAAAACACTTCTTCCTTACCCATCAATCTCTGCTCCTTCTGCGGTTCGATTCGCGCTGCCCTTCGCTGAAACAACTGAAGATCTGCTTGGGTTTGCATGGATTGCTATTCTCCACAGAGTCTAAGAAAATGAGCAATCATCTCGAACCCACGCAGCTGTTTGAATGGGAAATAAACTCAATCAACACCAATGCCCCCCACATGGGTAGCTTGATCAGAAGAATCAGCCAGGCAGGAAGATTTCAGGGTAAAGACAGTGATCTGTCTTCTTCCTGTTTTGTTTGTCACATTGATATTATTTTAGGCCCTCGTTTGCATTTCTTCTTCCCTGTAGCCGGGATGCTATTGACAAAACATGTAAATAATATCCCTGTGGTATCATTCTATCAGACACCCCATTGCAGCCTGCCCTTCTGTTATCATTGCCGCTTTGACACACAGCCGCTGCACGGTCACTGGAGAGGGTCTGCGCACTTTGGAAAAAGCGTTTCTCTGCTTTCTTTCAGTGCGTCTGGTCCTGCTAGTCCTACGCTGGCATTAACAGCTTTTAAAACAGAAATACTGCAAGAGCCGGTCTGCTGACTGGACTGGCTCGCTACACAAGCCCGTGGCTCATTTTAATTTAGAATCCAGACTTGGGATTTAAGTTTTTTAAATAAACTCTGCAGAACTCTGCACAAGGTCAGCAAGACTATACAAGCCTGCTTTCAATTCAACTCTTCATTGATGGTTGAATGCTGTTCTTTTTATCTTTATTTTATTGGAAACCAGAGCAGCAAGCTTTCTCTCATAGCTTCTGAATCTCTGGCAGCAATATGACATTAGATATTTGTGAAGCAGACAGATTTGTGTTGAGAGCACTTCAGAGTGTATTGCTAAAGCGACAGTGCACTAGAGAAAGTTCTCGGTCACTGGTTGGTATTCTCCTGGCATGCTTGCGCGGCTGGGAGCTCCTGCAGCACGGGCCATGCTGGTGACGATGCAGACGATTCCTTGACTTTTCAGAGCACGCCCTGACCTTACTCAGAACACAGATCCCAGCTGCGGTAGCTTTGACCTTAAACAAGTGCTGGCACATCACTGTGTGTGTTGCACTGATAAAAGGACTGGCATGGCAGAGACCATCACAAAATGCAAGGCAGTGGAACTGGGCATGCTTTTATGTACGTAAGGACATAAGGTGAGGGGCAAATGCACTGACAGATGCTTTCAGAGCTCTGCAATGGAAGATACTGCCTATTTATCTTTCCATTATAGAGCTCTCTTTAAGGTATATGGATAGCAATTTATCACAGGTGCCAGGGTTTAAGACATTCATTAAAACACACAAGTGAAGCTTGTCTGCTGATTCGGCACTGCACTTTGTCCCTGTGTTAATCAATGTCTAAACAAAGATCAAAGCACAAAAATCTGTTCATTGTTCCTGCAGCTCCAGCACTATGAAGCTCACCCGTGGCAATATTAGACGAGGTCCTCTCGACGATGCAGCTGCACTGATAAACATGTCATTGAATCCGCGCAGCTACAGCTGCGCTCCGTGAGAGCCTGCCTCTCAACTGTTGCTTCTTGTTTGAAGGTTGTTATGTTAGCTGTGTCGGTCCCGAGATGAAACGATCTTGAAGCCTGACCCTGAACCTGCTCCTCCCTCCTCCCAGTCCTGCATCCTACCCAGCTCGGCGTTGAAAGCACCCGGCTGACACACGTCAGCAATTGATATTCAGAAAGAAAGAATAGGGAACTGCTGCTACACTCTTCAAGCATTGCTTAAAAAAAAAAAAATCAATACACTGCACCTATTAATCCTCCGCCCTCAATAGCGACACCTGGAGAAAAATCAAACGCCATCGAAATCCTTAACGCAACACATTCTGATGGGAAAATAAATATTGAATAAAGTCGAACTTTTATGAAAAAATAAATAAACATTGGAAAAAAAAACCCACCCACTGTTGGTTCTCTGCTACAGGAATAAAATGATGCAACCTTTTCAGGAAAGATCTGTAAACGTTGCTTGTAGCTGATTGAACCCAGATCCCACATCACATTCCAGGACCCACACCGCCTCCTAAGCCTCCCCTCACTGCTCTAAACCCTGCCTGGAGTTCTGTTTTTTAAATGAATCATTAACACACTGCTCGAGTGACCTCTGCTTTCAGCCCTTGACAGATGTTGTGGCAAGTGGATTGTAACTAAGATACACAGGTGTAAACCACATCCTGTAACCAAAACAAAACTACATGCCTCAATTGTTGCAGTATATTTAGACAGGGACACATAACAAGCCTGGAAACAGCATGTGGAACTACAGCCGGCACTCATCACAATGCAAAGTAGCAGATCAGCACATGGTGCAGTTAGCTGTAAAATGGGGCTGGATAAAAATGTTGGAAAAGGGGACCTGATATATCTAGCTAGTATGATCACTGGTCACCTCGCCACAGACTGGAAGTGATCTCTAGCTAGTGTGATCACTGGTCACCTTGCCACAGATAAAGTCATATCTAGCTAGTGTGATCACTAGTCACCTCGCCACAGACTGGAAGTGATCTCTAGCTAGTGAGGAGGGAAGCAGTGAAAATTGTACTGATGATATTAACGGGCGGGATTTTAAAACTTGTAGGGATTACAACTAATAGAAGAATCAACACGAAGAGTTTAAAGCCCACATATTAAAGTGGTCTGTTGGCACACCTAGTCGGCTTTGAGTAAATGAGTAAATGTAATCCTGTTTCTTTTTGTGTATAAATGTAATCCCAGGTAGGTCCTGTCATTTCAGGATGATACACTCGATTGCACATTTTGGTGCCAAGCTTTTAGATATGAGAAAAGAAATTAGTTTTACCTTGGGCTGAATTCCAGAGTAGATTCCCACGCAGGCAGTTCCGAGACACCCGTTCAGACTGTTTTTTTTTTTTGGGGGGGGGGGGGGGGGGGTATTTTTTTTAAAGCCGTTGTTCTGCTCAGCTTCGTTTGCCCACAGTATTGAATTCTTATTGGGAGAAACCGCAGAAGGACACGACTGGAAGTATAACACAGTGATTCTTTATCTCAGCCCCAAGCCCATGCCTGCCAGCCCAGCTCAGTCATTTTCTAACAGGATTGTTATTTATACTGTGCAGCATGTGTCAGCCAAGCTCTCTCTACCAACTCCTGACCGCAGTATAAAGGAGTCTACGTGGTCGCTCTGCTTTACCAACACAGATCAATATGAGGACTCCAGGAATGAGTTCTGTTGGGCTTTCTTCCTGATGCACCTTGTTTAAATTCATTACCATGAAACACACGTACATTTCTCAGTGAAGCATTTGTGAAAAGGGCAAGGGTCAATTAGAAGGGAATTTTTGCCTGCAAGCGACGGCCAAAAATAAGGGTCCTGGCAAGAGAGAGAAGGGGGCGAGAAATAACTCATTACAAAATCAATGAAAGACATTTCAAACAGGCAGTTTAAAGAATCATAAAATCATTAATGCTCATAATAATCATTTAAAAAGGCCAGAACAATTCCAATGTACGTGACCCTGGTCATGGTCAGTATAGACAGGGTTTGCAGCCCTGGTCAGATTCATGGAAATATTTGAGCGCTTTAAAATGTTTTCTGTTTGAAGGCAATGAGTTGCAGAGATGAGATGCCTGATATGCATTGGCACCCTGGCCCACATAACATCTCATCTCAGGTATCTTAACAGCAGGCACATCGCTTGTTCTTAGTGCAGAAGTAGAGTCTATGATTTGTGTGGAACACCACCATAGGCTAAATAAATACATACCCTTTAAATGGTCACTGGATGTGCCAGCATTCTAGAATCGCTATACAAACGAAAACTTTAATAGATTGCTGCTAAGCAATGTATTAAATACTTTAAGAATAAAATGTATTTCTGTATAAATAATGATTTATTTCGGACGCTCGAGTCCTCTAATTCACCTCTAAAAACACAAGTGTGGCTGGTTTTATGTGTGAACATCAATGTAAAAGAATGTGCTGTCTTCAGAGCACAGTTACAGAGCCCTCTATTTAATGCACAGATCGATCCTTGTTGCCTTCCTCTGCCTGATATGAGGGTTGTACCCGGGACACTCCACCCCGCTCACACAGCGAGACACCACTTACTCTCTGGAGGGGGCAGAGGTTCTCAACAGGTTTCAAAGTTGTTACATTTTTTGCCCTCTGCTTCAAAACAGAGCACCGGGGGGTGTTGAGCAAGGCGTTTATGAGAAGCGTGGAGGCATCTCCTTCAACTGAAGCAAAAACAGTGAACACCAGGCAGGCACGTTGCAACGTGTCCACACATCATGTAGTTTGCAGCTAGATTCGGATGACAGTGAAAAACAAGAACAGACTGTATCACCCGTTCAGAAACAGGAGGTGTCAATAATCATTCTCAGTACAGCGGCAGTGAAGCGCCAGAATGAATGTTTCTAGCAAGCTGTGGGTGGTAATGATGTATAGAGCGCGCAGGGGTGCAAGGACAGTGTCTCGATAAAGGGTGGAGACAAGGAGAGCAGTCGTCTTCATGTTTTCAATAATTCAGGAACTTTAAGTCCTGCTTGTTCCAGTTCAATAATGCATTATGTATTGGATCAGCGGCAGCGTTTTATCTGCCTTGAGGGCTAATTTTAGAGCAGGTAAGGCGTCGAGATTCTCGGAATCCACCGGGCACATGACAGTGAGTTTGAGCACACAACATGGCTGGCTTTTCCAATGAAAAAGAGACACTATCTCATCTACAATTTTCCTGCTGTTGTGCTAGACACAGACAGACAGACAGACAGACACACACACACACACACACAGACAGACACACACACACACAGACAGACAGACAGACAGACACACACACACACACACACACACACACACACACACACACACACACACACACACACAGACAGACACACACACACACACACACACACACACACACACACACACACACACAGACACACACACACACACACACACACACACACACACACAGACACACACACACACACACACACACACACACACACACACACACACACACACACAGACAGACAGACAGACACACAGACAGACACAGACACTGCACACACACACACAGACAGACAGACAGACAGACAGACAGACACAGACACACACACACACACACACACACACACACACACACACACACACACAGACACACACACACACACACACACACACACACACACACACACACACACACACACCCACAGACAGACAGACAGACAGACACACACAGACACACAGCAGAAACTAAGGCCTTATCTGACAAATACAAACAAGTGTCTCCAATTGCCTCTCTAACATTTCAGACACAACAACAGCAATTTAAACTAAATTGAAGCCATTTATAGTCTTCTGATGAGTGTTCTGATGAGGAGTTTTCCCCAGTGGAAAGCAATTGAGGAAATGAAGTTTGGCCTCTTCCAGACACAACTGTACCCGACATATCTGAGAAGCAAGTAGCTTCAGGTGACATGTTCTCAGGGTTAGTCTCCTTTCCTTGTGCAGGATGTGTGCAGTAATAATTCAGAGCAGTTTGGCTGCACTTACTCAAATACTGTGATAAGATGCTTTGACACGAGTCGTGGGGATCGTGCAGAATTGTTGAATGTGACCGAGTTGCTTTGTATAATAGACTGGAACATGCCTCTGCTTTAACCCTTGCATTGCCAGGGTTTGCTCATCACAGGAGAGGAGGAGTGAGTATCACTTTATATAATAGACTGGAACATGCCTCTGCTTTAACCCTTGCATTGCCAGGGTTTGCTCATCACAGGAGAGGAGGAGTGAGTATCACTTTATATAATAGACTGGAACATGCCTCTGCTTTAACCCTTGCATTGCCAGGGTTTGCTCATCACAGGAGAGGAGGAGTGAGTATCACTTTATATAATAGACTGGAACATGCCTCTGCTTTAACCCTTGCATTGCCAGGGTTTGCTCATCACAGGAGAGGAGGAGTGAGTATCACTTTATATAATAGACTGGAACATGCCTCTGCTTTAACCCTTGCATTGCCAGGGTTTGCTCATCACAGGAGAGGAGGAGTGAGTATCACTTTATATAATAGACTGGAACATGCCTCTGCTTTAACCCTTGCATTGCCAGGGTTTGCTCATCACAGGAGAGGAGGAGTGAGTAACACTTTATATAATAGACTGGAACATGCCTCTGCTTTAACCCTTGCATTGCCAGGGTTTGCTCATCACAGCAGAGGAGGAGTGAGTATCACTTTATATAATAGACTGGAACATGCCTCTGCTTTAACCCTTGCATTATTTCATTGCATTATAGCATGGTCACTCATGTCCAAGTAAGCCAGAAGGTGCCAATCAAAGCATTACTCTCCTGTCGTGACTCCAACACATCTGGCTCACATTACATGTTAACACCACCCTCCTATTAGGGACTCCTCTTTCTCCATCAGTATTCATTTAACTCAACGGCACTGAAACAGGCTGCTGAACTGGGAGCACTGTCTGCCCGGGAGCACGTCACTATCATCAGAGGTACTAAAAGGTTAGCGCAAAAGGGCCTCTCATCACCTTACTTAATAACTCGGGAGGCAAACAGATAACTGGATTGTGCTGTATCAGCAGCTGAAAAAGAAAGACCTTTAAACAACTCATGAAAAACTAAACACAGTCTGATATACTTTCCAGTTCGGGAAACTGGTGGTGCTTCGTGACACATGCTATTAATCAAGGGACAGGATTCCTACCCATTACTATACTATTAGCATCATGTGCCCATGAAGAACCTGCACTGTCCTTGATAAGAATTCTGACACGCCCCCTGGAGCGCTGTTATACTCCGCTGAGGATGCTGAATTTATTTTTCCCTGGAAGTGTAGCAACCCAGATAAAGTGAAAGTGATATACGATCCCAGCCAGGGCTTACAGGATTTCCAAGACTAATTAAGGCTTGACCCTGGGGCAGCAACAATCTAATCAGTGCACCATTACTCCTTCATACAGAACTGCTGCTTGTGTGACGCAACTTCAAATGAGATGTTTGAGATGTTCGATCCTTTAAATGCATCTGTTTGGTGTAGTACTTCTAATCCTTTATAAAAAGTCATAGACAATAAAACACTGAGAAGCTGTTTCTTATAATGTGCTGGGGTCACGTACTGTCTGAGGTTCATTAGCAGCCTGCTTCCCTCCAGTCCCGTTGTGCCTCCAGGGCTGTGTGCATTTCTCATTGTGTTTTTATATAGACTTTGCTGTCTCTCTCCGTAACAGATCTACCACCTCCAAAACACACTGTGCTTCAGACGGACAAACTCGAACTTTATGAAATGCAATAATAACCTGTTCAAAGAGAGTGATGGAATTGAAATGTGACGGAGCCCGAGAATGAACTCACTTTCAACAGGGCAATGCAGCTTTTTATATACAGAGAGGAGGGATGCTCCCAGCCATGCTCAGGAGTGAAATATCAGCGCTCTTCCCATAGTTCTTGTGCATCGCACTACAGAAATCCAACTGCTGAATCAGGGACAGCTTTCCCTCAGTCAAGCTTTGCATCCAACTGGCAACGTGGTGGAATATTAAACACTGCTGTTCGGCCAGTCATTCAGTCTCATTATTCCAAGACAGATTTCAGAACGACAGATCGTTTTAATACATGCAAACACACGTCATTATATCAATACCAGAAATAAAAAACTCATTCCAAGTAATGCTTGTCAATCATTCTTTTCAAGGGCAGTTGCAGTTGCATTCCAGTTATAGCTGGTTTGGCGTCAAACTGTTTGTGTTCGTTTGTCACAAGGCTGCATTCTGCAAGATGAAAATGAAAGAGTGCGGGATTAAAAGGCTTGGTTTCAATCAATTCCTCTCCCATACAATGGGCTATCATGCATGCAGGCTCTGGAGTGGTTTGAAGTGGTTCTCAGTCTGCTATGAAGTCATCTCCATGCAGTGAGAGTGTTATCAGTACTCTGCACATCTCTTTGGTATCTGGTGTTGCAAGCGGTAATCTAAATGAATGCGTTTCCACAGACCCCACATCCTGCGTCTCAGTCACGCATCATTAGCAATGGATTGACTGGTTGCAAATCCTGGATGCCTCATTAGAATTCAAATACAACGTGATTGCTTGTGATTAGCAGGATCAATAACAGCCTGTTTATTCTCCAAGCCAGGTCTGCACAAGCAATGACAGCGCGTGCTTCCCTGCTAAACTCTGTTCATTTTTGTTACCTAAAAGCCACAGTGACTGTTGTCTGAGTCGATACAATCCAAGTCTAGGTTTTTGTACTAGCCCGAAAGTACACTCAATGCTTCCTCGAGGTATGGCTTTTCTACGGTCCTAGATTTTAAATTTGCCTGAAATAACTGCTGGCAAGTTGTGTTGTGAATGACAGCCTTTGTGACGTGTGTTCTTTGAAACTGTGCTGCCTGCAGGTTTCAGCAGGGTAACAGGATATGAAATCCCAGTGAAAGAGAATGACAGATCACATTCATTACTTGTCTGGTGCATTTACTTCTAACACAAGGTATAGCAGGAGGAGTCTGAATGACCTGCCGAGACTGCATGCAGAGTGCGCTGCTCCTCAGTGTGCGATGACGTTGGGGAAGGACTGGCTGAACAGTTTCAATGAGGAGCGTTTCAGGAGGCACGTCACCTCCATTGTTGCCAGGGATAGCATTTATTACACATTCATTGCACCAACAATCAGCCCACAGTCCGTATTGTCCCAGATGCTATTTTTTACAAAAGCCAGACCAAAAGCCTCCTTTTTCAGACTGAGGACTAATTTAAACTGAGCCACAGCAGGGTTTGAGCCAGAATAAGAGGAGTCGAATAAAACACATCGACCCAGAATTACTGAAAGAACAGAAAAGGCTCATTGAAAACTCATGAAAAAGGCTTTTTCCTGAGCTTGGGTGAACGAGCGTTCAGTGAACGCCTTTTACTTCACTGCACAAAGACTTCTGTTAAAACTAACTAGACGCTGCATATGAAACAGCATCACACACAATCACGTCTGCTGCTGCTGACAAAGAAGGCAAGGCAGGGTTCTGGCAGCGAAGTGGTGTGGCTCTCACTGAGTCCTGCTCTTCATGATGGGAGCTGTGCTTGCCTGGACTGCAGTCAGACTCTCAGCAGCAGGTACTGGCTTCAGAGCACTGAGAGCAGCTGAGAGCACAGGAACAAATACTACTGACACCCAGCAGGTATATCAAAGCCTAGAGAAGAATTACAGACAGTGGAATAATCTAGGAGCTGCATTGAACAGAACCCAGTCCTAAAGAAGCGCCTGATCCCTTTTTACCTGTTACAGCTGTTGTAGTCTAGCACTCCTGGAATGGAGTGTGACCCTGACCCTGACCCTGACCCTGATCCTAACCCTGCTCATGATCCCATTCTACCTGTTAAAGCTGTTGTAGTCTAGCACTCCTGGAATGGTTGTGACCCTGATACTGACCCCGACCCTGATCCTAACCCTGCTCATGATCCCATTCTACATGTTAAAGCTGTTGTAGTCTAGCACTCCTGGAATGGCGTCATGCCCACCCCTAGCACTCTTGATCCTAATCAAATACAGCTGTTGTAGTCTAGCACTCCTGGAATGGCGTTGCCCACCCCTGATCTTGATAATAAATACATGATGTTCGTTCCAGGGGCAATACAAGGGCTCTGTACTGTCTAAGGCAGGGCGAGGTGTGGAACAATTGTATGAACTAATACGTAGTGCCACTGTGCAACCTGATCCAGGTCACTTCATCGAAGAATGGTGCATCTTGAGTAAATCTAATACACTGCTACCCAGTTCTGTACATACATACTGTGCTTGTTCAAATATGAGAAGCAATGGCAGCCTGTCAGGGAGGACACCTATGCTATCCCCTTATTAGGTAAGTGGCACATCTGCACTCAGCTATCCTATACTTTCACAGGCAATCCCACGACAATCAATGCATTGTCTGTTTAGTATCTGGCAGACAGAGCAGGCATCAGATGCCATGAAACAATAAATCCAGTCCCACGTGCATCAGGGAATATAATCTGGCAAAACTACTTTTGTTGGGATGCAGAGTTGGGATGCAGAGCAGCAGATTGTCCTTCTGCAAATCAAATGAAATCTGTTTTATCATGGAGAGGAGACTCTGCTTTAAATGTGCATATTTCCCCACATGATGTGTCCCATTGCTCGCAATGAACAAGCATGCTTTAAAAGCTGTTTTTTCTGTTGCTTTGAAAACAGAATTCATGTCTCATAAATAAAAACCCACTAGCATTGTGCCCCCTCTCTCAGGATGCTCGGGGGCCTGTAAAGCAGTCCACGTGCTTTTGATTTACGAGCTCTGCTCCTGCTGTCTCTCGTAAGGATGCACATGATTTAGACGGTGCGAACAACTGCTTATTAAGAGAAGCATTGCTTCGATTATGAGAACAGATTGAGTAATGCTTTTCAAACACAGTGCAGTCGCATAACTGCTCAACCCTACCTTGACACAGAAAGAAACTCCCTTTCTATCTATCAGTATATCTTTACAAAATATATACATTGTTTCATTGGTCTGCTTCCACCTCTGATCGTCTGATTTGATTGTTATGTAAATCCTGACACTGGAAACAGAGTTTAAAGCGCCTGTCTTCTTTTGACAGGTCTGGGATTGAGATTCCAGTTTCCTTGCCTGTGGTTATTAACAGCTATGAATGCCTCTAATGGAACAGGCCGTCGCTTTGCTTCGGTTGCCAGGCTGCCAATATCGCTGCTGTATCTCGCGGCGAGAATCTCAAACCCTTCGTTAGAGCCCAGTTGATTTTATTATCTGTCCACACTGGGAAGCGATTTTAGTGCAGACGATGCCAGCTGATGCACGTCTGGGCACGTTGTACTGTGTACCTCGCCCCCAGTAAACCCTGGCAATCTTTACAGCAGCATTGCGATAACAGATCTATAACACATTTACCTTAAACTCTCTTTAGCAATCCTATATCTGTCCACTATTATCTGTGTCCACTGGGTAGTAAGTGTTATTTCCTAATTGCTTACATTGCTATTATTCCCCACAAACTTTGCTTTTGTGACCAGGAAGTGATATTTCAAAATATCACTATAGTATGTGTGTCTTTTGACAACCCTGAATCCAAATTATGTAAAGGATGTACTATTCGAGATTTACAGTAATATTGACTCATCCTGCCATTTTCTATACTTTTGCATAAGCAATTAGGAAATAACACTTACTACCCAGGAACAAAAAAAAAAAAAAAAATTGTTACACAGTGTAATATATCTCCTATAGTATTGACAACCCTGTCATAGTGGATGTCTATTGCAGTAATATTGAATCCTGACTTGTGCTCGGTTTAGTGTCCTTGAAAGGCATATTCTTTACATGTGTGTGGGAGCGGGACTGTTTTTCAACCATCCTTACAAAGCCAATTACAGACTTCAACAGAAGGACAGCGCTGGTGGCTAACACAGCAACCAGTGCAAGTGGAGCATTACACAGAGGACAGCGCTGGCTTACAGGAATGCTGAGTGCAAGCCCTGGGGTTGCAGTCATATTATTCAGTTTATTATCCTGTTCATTACTTTATGGGTGAACAGCAGTGCACAGCTGCAGCACGAGAGACCCGTTTTCAATCACGTCTCCTGTGCTTCCAAAGTTCACTTTTTCCTTTATATCCGACGCCCCCATAGCCATTGATTGAGCGTGTGGTCCTCGCAGACTGGCGCTGAGCTGCTGTCTATTCAACATGCCTGTCTGCATTTCAACCCCAAGATCCGCACACCAGGGCTTGTTTTTATGTTTGTTTATTAGTTAATCTCAATTGATTTATGGATCTCCGCTAAAGCTGTAGAAAGAACACAGACTCTGCCATGCAAAAGTGATGTTAAAACAGGGCAACAGTAAAACACCACCTCTTAAAGACTTGTCACTGCAGAGCCTTTTTCAAATCATTTTGAAAGATACATGACATGAGGAAGATCTAATCCAAGTAGACAGCTGCTTGAGCTCTAGACACACATTTTATCAGGTGAGGAGTCGATCCCCCTGCCCCACGCCTGGCCAGGCTCATCAAAACAACCCCACGACTACACATTTGAACAGGCTGAGGTCTCTCGAGTCTTTTACGCTTTGCATCTTAGCCAGACGCTCAGCACAGGTGAGCTGGGATACGCCCGAAGTAGAAACTTTGTAAATCCAATGGCATACAATGCAATGCAAACGTCTTGCCTGTTGAAGACACTGAGAAAGACTTATAGCTCTGTGCTGTTGCACGAAACGCTAGCGACGTCATTTCAGGGCAGTTACAAGGATAGTTTGCGGCAAGCAGTAGGACCTGTGGACCTGGGATTTTCTTTTCGGACAGGGGTTCAGGTTTATTTGCAGGGTGCCGTGCACAATTCCAAACGGCAGGTTAATGCAGCACAAGTTTGATTGTGAGTCGGTGGACCCTCATCCCCACAGCGGACTGTGTTGTGAACTTTCTCCCGGTCAGCACGCCTAATGAAATGACACGACTGCATTCCATGATCGCAGGGCTGCTTTGTCTTCAATGCACCTCACTCTTTGAATACAGCAGATGTACAAACACCTGTTTCCGTTGCAAAGGCAGGAGTAATCCCGTGTTTGTTTACACAGCTGGGCTTGTGCGGTTCCTGAAACCAAATCCCTGATGTTGCAAAGCTTTTAAAAGCGCAGGCTGATAAATGAGGAAGGGCAGACGGCATGTTAATTGAACTCCACAAATCGATTAGGAAGTTCAGTGAATCTTAACAGGAGCACCAAGGCTGGGGTGAAATGTGCCAATCGGAAATGGTCTCTATCAGTTTTGGATGTTTTAGTGTTGTCCTTTTTGTATTGTATTGGTCACTTTGTTACCATATATCTGTAGAGAAGCGCTGAATTACATGTAATGAAACCTGGCCGAGGCACACTTCAGCAAGAGCTTTTCAGAGTAACAGAATCTGCATGTAAATCAAGACACCTGTCCACCTGTCTGTATGACAGACTTTCACATACAGCAGAGACGGTGAGACACTGTTACTGATAGCTTTGAATCTACAGCCGTGATGGGAGATCTGCGTCACTCAAATACTGGTTCAGTCTGTGCCCACACACTAGTGGTGTGTAACTGGATTCTCACTGCCATCTAGTGGCAAGACCATAGAATTACTGAGGCAGTCATTCCCAACTGACATTTAACAGTCAAAGGGACAGAGTGGGGCATTCTGATCAATAATCAGTCGTTTTGAAATGACTTCTGGGACACCTCAGTTATTGGCTGATTAATCAAAGTGATGCACATTGCTTTACATTACTATCACAGCTCACAGTATTGTTGGGGTAGAATACTGCGCAGACAATGCAGCAGACAGACTCGTATTCCTAAAATACTAGCAGCTCAACTACAATACCTTGTCAAAGCAATAGGTGGCACTCTGCACCAAAGATGAGCTTAAAGAATAACACCTTAAATGGAAAGTGGTTTCAGCCACAATCTTCAATCTACTTCTCTGAACAGTCTTTCAATTAAATTCTAGTCTGAAGATTGGATGGTTTCACAGATCTCAAATTTGCACTAAATTGCAGAACCTTAACTGTGCTACCATTAGCCAATCTAAGATAAGCCCTGATCTGGATCCGTGAAACCAGCCAGACACTGGTAATATTAACCAAGCTTTACAAATATACTGTTTATATCACTGGTGCACAGCAGTCCCTATCAACTTGCTAATTCCGTCAGGAAAGCGTATTTAATAAGCATGTGTTTGATGATGTGCTTGTGAACGTGCTTTCTGCGCACCGCATTTAAAACAGCCTGGACCTTTATACAGCCATTCACAATTCTGATTCATCTCTTCAATACAGACTGAAACACTGACATTGCTAGGTCAGTACCAGCATAACCGTGACACACACACTGAAGCACTGCCACTGCCTCTGCGCTAAACATGACGAGGGCAGTGACACAATCACAAAGCATGCCGGGCAGTCAGAGATTCTGCAATTAGATTGAGCTTAATAAAAACACAACGACTGCCGGACTGCCACTTTCCTGATCGACTCGCGGACTATTTCACTGGAACCCCTGTACAGTATAGGAGTAAACACGTGATCCAATAGGCACACCAGGGTCTCCCAGTGAACACAAAGGTAGCCGTACAGTATATACATTGAATCAGTCAGGATCACGGGAGACACGCCCCCTGGTAGCGGTGCACAGTGCCCTGCTCCAGTCTCTGAAGAACAGCTCATTGTCTGACAGTCTCAGCTGTTGGATCTGTTCTGTGTCACGACAGCCACCTGCCCCATGCTGTCCCACTATGGCAGCAAACCCCCTTTGAAATGGCTAACGCTGTTCCTCGTATTACTTTCTAAACAGACAAGATGAACTGCCGATTGTTGTTCTGAGTCTGAATGGACGCGGTCAAGCTGCTATTGAAATGAATAGGATCCGGGAAGGTGGCAGGGCTCTGAAATTACACATGCATTATATCTGCTAGCAAAACAACTGCTGTGTTTAATTGTGATCTGGACAACGCAGAATTCCAGTAAACACTGCAGGAGGCTCTGCAATACCTGAAACCCAGGTGGCTGAAGACCTGGACTGAAAAAATCAATCCGTCCTCTCTTTAATTTGGAGGAGAATGACAGGGACAGAGTCTCCTCTCTGCGACGGAGATGTCATCTGCAGCCAGCGAGCTGCAGCAGGTGTAAAGGAGCCACCAAGAATGGCAAGAATATGCAAGACACTCTCACTGTCAGAGAGTTTAAGTCAGAAGACAGCTGCCGGGTAAATCAGACTCCCCAGATCGGAACAACGCTGATGGAACAGCTTTCGTACACGCTTGGCACAAAGACACGGATTGTTCACGCTCAGTAACCAGAAAAATGACTCCAGGCTTCATTAAAAGCTTTGCAAATGTAGATCTGCGCTCAGTGTTAAAAAAAAAAAACACTTCCTGCCTTCTGTGCTAAACTCACTTTCTCAGACCCGTTGCTCTTCTCTCTGTGCTAAATCTGAAGTAGCGTCTTGGGTTAACTTTATACCATTTAAGATTTTAAAAGTCTTCAATCAAGCCCTGTGTTTCCCATCTAGTCTTTCCTTACAGCTCATGTCAAGTCACTAAATGTACGAGTCGGATATTACATTGCTTTCAGGTCTGCCCTGGGGGCAGATGGGAACGAAGCATCATCTAGCAATGAGTCGATGTAGTCTAGTGTATCCCCATTCCCTGGTGATCTTAGTCCAGTAGCTGACATTAGAACAAGAATCGTTATCACTTCAACCCGGGAACGTTCTCGCTACTGAATGAAATCAGGATTTCTAGATTGCATCTCACAGCAGGATTCAGTAACCAGTGCTGCGTCCCACCCCCACCTCCCCCCCTCCCCCAAATGATCACACCTGCCTCCCATGCCAGGCGACAATGGAAAGTGTGGCTCCTGACAGTGCAGAGCGGAGAGACAGCTGTCAGCTGCCACACAGACTGGAACTTGCACCTGCATCAGTGACCAGCGAGGGACCTCAGGAAGAGTATTCGAAACAGTCAAATCATTACTCCAGCTGGAAATGTTCAAGAACTTGTTAGGTCACAATGCCTCAGCGTTTAATCACACAAAAGAGTGGCAAACAATACACTGAAGAGCCTGCGTTTACAGCCTGCGACTGACATGCAGCAGCGTGGCAAGCAAGATGCGTCCTCCTAACCTGTCAAGAGAGAAACAGACAGCATTCTACCATCCTACTGTGTGCAACATTTCACTAGGATGTTTTTAAAGATTACATTGTGCTTTTTCAAGCATTCAAAACGAAAAACTTTAGACAGACGTGGAACACAGCGAGACAGTGCTTTATCTGAATCCACTACAACGAAGGACGTGTGTATGTGTGTGTGTGTATCTGTTGTATATGTGAAGCATAACAAAGCATTCCAGAACCCCTGCAGCTTTCACAGCAGGACCCCTGTGGTGGTGCACTGTCCTGCATATTACATATTGCAGTTCATTTTACTAACGTGATGTTGCTGCATGTTTCTGGGTAAAAAAGCTGCCAATGCTAACAATGCATGTGCATGAGGCAGTAAACAGGGAGCAGCGAGAATGTCACTAAGTCACAGGGTGGGCATTCCAGTCTCCATGCCTCAAGGAGAACCTTTCTCTTACAGAGTAAGAGAGCAATTCAGCCTGCATGCCTCAAGTCTGCCCTGGACTGGAGGGAGCATCCTTTCTCTTAAGGCAGGAGGGATTTCAGTTTTAATGCAAAAATAATTTACAAAAAGAAATAGTAGAGCTCACTGTTTTAGAAGACATTTCAGTACAATAAGGGGACCAGCTTTGAAGTATCAGATTATGGAAAGGGGTGTTTCGAATCATCTGGTTTCACGCGGAACCCATTAAAGGACTCAAAAACGACAATGACAAGAGGAATTAATAGATTTAGCCATCTTCGCTTGACAACAAGAGATATATTTAAATCGTTAGAGGGAGAAAGAAGGGAGAATTCCTTTGATGGGAAGGCGGTAGTCAAACACGGCAGCGAGCGGGGTTATTTAAAACTTGTTGATCCTGGTGATCGTGGAAAAACAGATTAACAGGGTGGAGGATGGGGCAGCTCAAGCAGGACAGGCATCTCAATAGATTCCACAATCATGTCACCATGCAACGTATCTGGAAGCACTCTGAAGAACAAATAACTTGAAGTGCTGTAGCGAGAGTCACGGCCAGCACTCACTCCCCACCCCCTATAACCTTCAACGCCAACCAAAAATAAACGAAGCCCCGAGCACAACAAAATGCAAATTATAAAAGAGGATCGGAAAGCTTTGAAATGAAAGCACCTCTTCATGTCCAATAACTAGGGTCCAGGGATGGGAATAAGCATTGCATAGCAAAATTCAGATACAGCATTTCACCACGTGAAGTGCATGAGAGAATAAGAGTACTACAATTTCATGACACTGCCAAGATGACATCTGTTGGAAATCATTTCCATATACTCTGCACTACCCATTTTAATTAGCGAGCGGGCTGGGCAGCTACACCACACTGCCTTGCTTAACTGTGCAAGGCATAGCTTACAATACTGGAGCTCCATCCACAATGGCAGCATGGCAGGTTCAGACCACAATCAAATGATATCCAAATCAGGTGAAGGTTGGGCTGGGAACTGCTTTTCTTCCCTTACATTTGCCATGTTTGTCCCTGAGTGGCCCACCTGGTGAAGGCACGGCTTTGGGGTGTGCAGGGAGAGGCGTGCGGTCAGGGGTGTGCAGGGAGAGACGTGCGGTCAGGGGTGTGCAGGGAGAGGCGTGCGGTCAGGGGTGTGCAGGGAGAGGCGTGCGGTCAGGGTGTGCAGGGAGAGGCGCGGTCAGCGGTGTCAGGGGTGTGCAGGGAGAGGCGACGGTCAGCGGGTGTGCAGGGAGAGGCGTACGGTCAGCGGTGTCAGGGGTGTGCAGGGAGAGGCGTGCGGTCAGCGTGCAGGGAGAGGCGTGCGGTCAGGGGTGTGCAGGGAGAGGCGTGCGGTCAGGGGTGTGCAGGGAGAGGCGTGCGGTCAGGGGTGTGCAGGGAGAGGCGTGCGGTCAGGGGTGTGCAGGGAGAGGCGTGCGGTCAGGGGTGTGCAGGGAGAGGCGTGCGGTCAGCGGTGTGCAGGGAGAGGCGTGCGGTCAGGGGTGTGCAGGGAGAGGGCGTCAGCGGTGTGCAGGGAGAGGCACGGTCAGCGGTGTGCAGGGAGAGGCGTGCGGTCAGGGGTGTGCAGGGAGAGGCGTGCGGTCAGGGTGTGCAGGGAGAGGCGTGCGGTCAGGGGTGTGCAGAGAGAGGCGTGCGGTCAGGGGTGTGCAGGGAGAGGCGTGCGGTCAGGGGTGTGCAGGGAGAGGCGTGCGGTCAGGGGTGTGCAGGGAGAGGGCGTGCGGTCAGGGGTGTGCAGGGAGAGGCGTGCGGTCAGGGGTGTGCAGGGAGAGGCGTGCGGTCAGGGGTGTGCAGGGAGAGGCGTGCGGTCAGGGGTGTGCAGGGAGAGGCGTGCGGTCAGGGGTGTGCAGGGAGAGGCGTGCGGTCAGGGGTGTGCAGGGAGAGGCGTGCGGTCAGGGGTGTGCAGGGAGGGGCGTGCGGTCAGGGGTGTGCAGGGAGGGGCGTGCGGTCAGGGGTGTGCAGGGAGGGGCGTGCGGTCAGGGGTGTGCAGGGAGAGGCGTGCGGTCAGGGGTGTGCAGGGAGAGGCGTGCGGTCAGGGGTGTGCAGGGAGGCGTAACGCACACACACGTCCCGTCTCTCCGGCACGGCCTCTTCTCAGGACGCCAGTCGGTGCCGACACTTCCCTCTCCTGACATGCCGGTCCCCACACGTCCTCTCCGCACGCCAGTCCACACACACGGTCCCTCTCCGCAAAAAACGCCAGTCCCCAAACGTCCCTAGCTCTCCGACCCACCAGTCCGCCACCACTACCCTCTCCCGACACGCCAGTCCCTCTACCCACGTCCTCTCCGCATGCCAGTCGCTCGGCACACTTGCCCTCTCCTCAATGCCAGTCCCGCTACACGTCCATCTCCGCATCACAAGTCCGCACCCGTCCCTCTCCGTCTAATGAAATCATCGACGGCAGCTCTGGGTGTGCAGGGAGGGGCGTGCGGTCAGGGGTGTGCAGGGAGGGGCTAATTATATGACAGTGATTTGACTGTGTTAAAGACCATTGGGCGGTGTGGTGTGTTTCCTAACGATGGGTTGGTGTATATTTGAAATGCTCAAAGATGGGAGGATGGCCACGTACTATTTACAGATTTGGATGCTTGGTATCAAGTGCTGATTGCAATGTTTTGAGATATAAATACAGCCATAAGGAGCATGCTTTAGGTACTTCGCATTGAAGAGTACAAATCTGCTTGACCACTGGATGCCTTTACTAATTTGAATACGACGACGAAGGACATTTGCCCTGGCTCCAGTCATTCTCCACAGGCGAGTTCATGTGATCGTATAAGCATGGTACACGACCTACAATGTTACACAACCAAAGAGTTACTCAAACCCAAATCCTTATTTCTATTCACCCTAAATAACAGCATGACTAGGTAACCCATTCCACACCCTCACCACTCTCTCTGTGTGTGAAGATGCACCTCCTTCCCTCTGTCTGTCCAAGCCTATCTAATTTCTAACAGTGGCTTGTGTGTGCTTAAGGTACTGGTTTAGGTTACAGCCACTATGTCCACTCCTTTTAAGATTATAAAGGCTTCAATTCCTCCAGGACCGGGTGCAGGGCTGGTTTGAGTCGCTAACTCTGCGTTCTCCTCCTTTGATCAGCATTGCCTCATATTGTTTCTAAGGGGGGTTTAAAGCCCCCTGTTTTTCAACGACTAAGCTGTTAAGAGTGGAGAGCCTTTGTAGTAGCCAGCCCCTCTCTGTAGCTCCAGTCCACAGCTCCTCTCCTTGGTTCTTGTGTTTATTTAGGCTTTTCCCATATGAAGTCATTATCACTCAGAGCCAGATTCCTTACAGCACACTTCTGCAAAATCCCCATGTGACCAAGCGAAGGATCGTTCAATAAGAGCTATCTGATGGTGAGTCTCGAGCTCGGAGTCAGAAGGCAGCAGAGCTGTGGAAATGGCGAGCAAGGCCACCTGTGGCAGTCACTGCAGAGACGAGCGCTCGCTTGGAAGCAAAACAAGAGCGCAGATTATTTTTCTAGGCGTGTGGAGCCAAGCGAGCGAGAAGAGGGCGCATTCCATGGCTAATGTGCCCACGTTCTGGGCATTTCTTCTGTAGAAGCTAATTCACGGATACACAGCTGTCTTGCAATTTGCTGCTGTACGTCACTGATGAAACAGGACCAAAACCTGTCAAGACAAGACTCCCGTGGAGTTTAACAGCAACAGCTGCCTCATTTCAGTCACGCTCAGTCATGTCGTTTTTGTTCACATAGTTAGGTTAAGAGCGGCACCCAACAATATAAGATCAAAATGGATAGAAAACTCAAGAAGCAGAGTCATACCCATGCCTGGAACCAAGTCAGGAAAACAAGACCGCACTTGGTACAGCGATACACCTTGAACTGCTTTCAATCCACAATCCTCTCATTGACAACCATTTCTAGAACGAGTCCATAACCTTGCCCAGACCTGCGTCGGATTCTGAGACAGCAGCATGTGTTCCTTTCGGCTTCAGCAATGTGTTCCACTCTGGCGCTTCCTTTATTAGTAGTGCAGGACCTGTGTACGGCCATGACCTCGCTGACCTCCCGCCTCGCCCCTCACTACACCAGCCTACCCTCCACTCACTGGGGCAGAACACACGCAGGGGCATTGCAGCTTCAATAACCAGAATCACTTCCACACAGAGCAGGAAGTTTCTCAAATCATGCATGAGGACCAATGCCATTTACCTTGACCTTGTTCTAATAAACAACAACAACGCTGCCTGTACCAGTTCTGCTAATACTACTACAGCAACAGCTCTTAAATGAAATGCTCGTTGAATCAGGCGCTGGGCGTGCTGCATGACGAGAAGCAGGGTACATATATACCAGACATAAAAGAAATCAAGAGAAATAAGTCTCATTTAATAACACGAGCCGCGTAGACGACCCTTCAGTCAAATCAGTTTAATGGCAGCCTGTACCCTGCAGATTAAAAAAAAAGTACTTTTGCCAGTGCAAAGTAAACGCTTTTGAAGAGTTTCATGTTCCTCGAGTTCCCCTGGGAACCAGACCCTCGCGGGGCAGAGCAACGAGACGGGGGTTAGCAGCTAACAGTGACGGATTAGAGCGCGCTGAGCCCCTGAAGAGCTGCCTGCTCCTGCACAGTGCTGTCTTTGTGTTTCCACGCCATCAGTGAGCATCCATCACCCTTTAAACTGACAGCACACAGCAGAGGCACTTAATCCTCCAGCGCAGGGATGAATTACAGAGTGGAGGAGCCTGCACTGAACGACCAGCCCAGAGACCTCCACTGGCACTCGTGGGGTGAGACTGGAGAATGACCTGTTTGCAAATGTCTCACAGAGCTGTTTTCCAGATTCATTTCTATCCTGTCACACACCCCATTTTAAATGCAAATATCATCAGATAATAAGCTGTTAAAATAAATAACAGTGTCAAATTCATGAGCACTGAAAGGAACATTCAATGACTAACGTTTTGATTGAAAAAGACTTTGTTGAAACATTTGTCATTGTATTTATCAATGCCCAAAGATGATGATACCACTACTAATAACAATATTAATAATAATTCTGCTATAGAAGGAAGATTTTCCAATTAAAAAAAATATTAAAAGACGCAAACCGTCTAAATTATTTTAAAACTACATAAAAAGTCAAATACAGTGGCCTAGCACCTCTGTGATGGTGTTAATTAAATCATGTGCAATATGCATCCTCCAGGATTCACTTTGTGAATAAGATCTTCCAGCCAGCAGTTTATAAATAGATGAATAAATGGATAGAATGCCAAGCCGTATAATCGCTCCTGACCAAAATATAACACATAAACACAAAGCCGTCATGCACAAAAATATCTGCATGGTTTATGACGGCACTGATATTAACCTGAAGCATCAATTATTTAGCAGTGTCTAGATATCAATTCAGATACAATAACTAAACTAGTGCTTCAACTTTTTCTCCTAAATGAAATAAACATCATAACATCTCTCCCTGGTTAACACGGACAATGTGCTTCTCTAATGGATCTGGCCTCGTACCGACTGCACTGCTGTAAAATCAATATCGAAAAACTCCCTAAAAAAACCTCAATATGTTTACACCCCCTAGGTTTGAATGCCACAAGCAACCCATGCAGTAGTCTCATCTTCTGAAACAGAGCACAGTTATTCCCTGAACCGAGCGGTGCTGAAAATCCCTGAGAGACCAGGAATGAAAGGAGATGTGAAGTCTAGATGTGCGGCAACAGCTAGAAGAGGGATCAGGTTTCCTTGGACATTTCTATATATAACCCAGTGATCCAATGCCAGGCAGAGGGTTTAAATGCCACCAGCCAGTTGGTGTGAGCAGTTGTTGTGCACAGAGCGAGCGAGCAGTGGCTTTAGAGCTGAAGCACAGGAGTGGAGAAGCAGAGAAGCTGCAGCCATGGAGCTATTCGAGACCAACCCCTACTTCTTTCCCGACCAGAGGTTTTACGAGGCCGGCGAGAACTTTTTCCCATCCCGGCTGCAGAACAGTTACGATCAGTCGGGTTACCAGGAGCGACCGCTTGTGGGGCTGTGCCCTGACAACAGGCTGCTGCCTGGACCCGGCTTGGAAGAGAAGGTCTCGCCAGCGTCCGGTCTCTCCCCACAGGAGCACTGCCCCGGCCAGTGCCTGCCCTGGGCGTGCAGGATCTGCAAACGCAAGACCGTCACGGTAGACAGGAGGAAAGCCGCCACCATGAGGGAGAAAAGGAGGCTGAAGAAAGTCAATGAGGCTTTCGAAGCTCTTAAGAGAAGCACCCTGATGAACCCCAATCAGAGGCTGCCCAAGGTGGAGATCCTGCGCAGCGCCATCCAGTACATCGAGAGGCTGCAGACTCTCCTCGGCTCCCTGAACCAGCAGGAGCATGAGCAGAGGAACCTGCATTATAGGAATGCCAGTTCTCAGAGGGTGAGTGCACACGGCAGGGTACAGCACAGCTCTCAGAGGGAGAGTGCACAGGGCAGGGTACAGCACAGTTATCAGAGGGAGAGTGCACAGGGCAGGGTACAGCACAGCTCTCAGAGGGAGAGTGCACAGTGCAGGGTACAGCACAGTTCTCAGAGGGAGAGTGCACAGTGCAGGGTACAGCACAGTTCTCAGAGAGAGAGTGCACAGTGCAGGGTACAGCACAGCTCTCAGAGGGAGAGTGCACAGGGCAGGGTACAGCACAGTTCTCAGAGGGAGAGTGCACAGCGCAGGGTACAGCACAGTTCTCAGAGGGAGAGTGCACAGCGCAGGGTACAGCACAGCTCTCAGAGGGAGAGTGCACAGCGCAGGGTACAGCACAGTTCTCAGAGGGAGAGTGCACAGCGCAGGGTACAGCACAGCTCTCAGAGGGAGAGTGCACAGAGCAGGGTACAGCACATCTACATCATGGAAATCACAGGGTACAAATGAAATAATTGTACTTCTATTCGAATGGCTTCTGGTAGACTTTAGTCGAATGAAATGTGAATCTAATTACATGAAATAGGTACTACATTTTGTAGTTTTGTAGTTTCTTTGATTACAAGATCTAAATTATGTTCATAGAGTTTTTTTTTTTTAATATGCTGTCCTAAAATTCTATGTGATCCAAAACTCCTGGCCCTAGCTGTACAGAGAAGCTGGAGGTTATCAGGGCTGGCAATGCCGCATGATCCAAACTGCAAGGGCAGAAGACGAGGGTCGCTTTGCTTTCCTAGTATCTGATCAGCCCTGATCTTGCTAATGTTAGGTAAACCAAGAGCAGTGCTAAATCAGGGTCACTGAAAACCTGCCACATTCATTTAAAAAAAAAAAAAAAAAAAACTGTTGCCGTTGTATTGGCCACTTTACAGTAGACAGCTAGGTCCTGTGTCTATGGGCTCATCATACCTGAAATGTAACAGCATGGAATTATCAGAGTGGAGGTTATTGCCAGTCCCAGTCCTGCACACCAGTGCGGTTAACTGATTGGACTGTGATTACTTTCCACTGTTAGAGTGCGCCGACTGTGTGGACTATATTATTATTTAAAGGGGTCTCACGTATTGAACAGTATTTTTGCGCACTGCTTAGGACATCAGTAAACAAAGGATATATTTAGGATAAAACCTGACATGTGCATGAAGCAAATGGTGTTGCTGAAGATGAGACTCGGGTGAAGACGTGTTTTTTAAAATAATAATAATAAACTGGGCCAGCGAGATTTCTTTTAAAAAGGGCAAAATAAAAACGAATGCTTTGAGAAACATGATTTTGGACATTCATCGTTTTCAAGATGCTTACTTTAAAGTTGTATGGGTTTATTAAAAAGTAAAAGATGTTAAACACACACACACACTCAGGGGTTTACCTTTTTCGGTTTCTTTTTTTCCAGATGTCCTCCTCTAGTGAACGCGGGTCCAGCAGTACGTGCTGCAGCAGCCCGGAATGGACCAGCAGCTCAGAACAGTGCAGCAACACCTTCAGCAACATTACCAACAACCATGAAGGTAAGACTGGTGCAACAGCAACCCGTGCGTGCGATCAGGAACGTGAGAACTGAAACATGTTCTTCACTGCCACAAACCGAGAAACTAAACTAAAAAAAAAAGAAGGATTTTATTTAGCACTGTCGTGGTAAGTCACTTCATGTGTGGGTCTTCTACTAAGTGAGTCGTGCTTGTTGTTGTCCTTACTGTAGCTCTAAATGTGCACACATATTTTTGGGCACCAGAGCAGAGGTACCATATTCACAGTGGTTCAAGAAGAACCCTTGCCAAAAAACAAATCAAAATAAATATTATCGTCGTCTCTAGTGCAGCACGCAGTACTTCGCTAGCACACTAATGGCTCTGACACGGTTAGC
Organism: Polyodon spathula; assembly: GCF_017654505.1. Lineage (NCBI taxonomy): Eukaryota > Metazoa > Chordata > Actinopteri > Acipenseriformes > Polyodontidae > Polyodon > Polyodon spathula. The sequence goes on along the minus strand of NC_054558.1, from coordinate 1,716,997 downwards.
CAGCAGTCCCTCGGGCTTGCTAGATTTCTTGACGCTTTGCTGATAGTGGCAGCTGTTTTCATTAGTTTGGGTTGGCAGAGTCTCTCTGTTGCGCTGCGGGAGCAGGTACTAATTAACAGGGCCCTTTCCATTCCACTCACCCTATCAGCACACTGCATGCATCCATTCCAACTCACCCTATCAGCACACTGCATCCATTCCAACTCACCCTATCAGCACGCTGCATGCATCCATTCCAACTCACCCTATCAGCACACTGCATCCATTCCAACTCACCCTATCAGCACACTGCATGCATCCATTCCAACTCACCCTATCAGCACACTGCATCCATTCCAACTCACCCTATCAGCACACTGCATCCATTCCAACTCACCCTATCAGCACACTGCATCCATTCCAACTCACCCTATCAGCAATACTGCATGCATCCATTCCACTCACCCTATCAGCACACTGCATCCATTCCAACTCACCCTATCAGCACACTGCATCCATTCCAACTCACCCTATCAGCACACTGCATCCATTCCAACTCACCCTATCAGCACACTGCATCCATTCCAACTCACCCTATCAGCACACTGCATCCATTCCACTCACCCTCACCCTATCAGCACACTGCATCCATTCCAACTCACCCTATCAGCATACTGCATCCATTCCAACTCACCCTATCAGCACACTGCATCCATTCCACTCACCCTATCACTGCATCCATTCCAACTCACCCTATCAGCACACTGCATCCATTCCAACTCACCCTATCAGCACAGCTCGAGCAATCTCATTTCAAATAAGGAGCCTGTGATAAACGGTTGTCTGGGTGCAACATGTCTCATAATGAGCCAGTCCTAGTTTTGTTATCTGTGTGATTTGTTAGACGTTTCACACAGCAATGCCTGGAAAGTTATTTCCCGCTTGGAATGGTATTTCCCATGTGCAAGCAGAGTGCCTTGCCCGCCAGTCCCATAGTTTCAGTTGTTTGGTGTTTAAAAAGCCCTCAATGTGAGGTTCACCTTCGATAGCTGCACAGTGTATAGTGTGGAAACAAACGCTACATACTGTAATGATTTGTGCCGGGGTAACAGATGGCATCTGTTGGGCATGCAGTAATTAGAGACAGGTGTGGTTGCCACGTGTGGGTGGGCTCTTTAAGTTAAAGATTGCACTGTTAAAATGAATGATCATGGGGTACAGAGAGGAGACAGGCTACACTGCAATCCTTTCTCATTACAGCAATCAAACCTGGCAGGCGACTGTAAAATACTCTCCAAATCCAACGGTGACTATAGACCCTGCAGGCTGTCCATTGATAAAGCCATGCACGCCTACACACTCCATTGTGCAAGCTCGGACAATCAATGCTTCACTTCTGCGACTGAGTGAGCCCTTTCTATTTTCCAGATCTTTTGACCGAAGACTCGTCGGCAGAGCCGAACCTCCGCTCCCTGTCTTCAATAGTGGACAGCATCGCCACCGAAGACACCCCCGTTTCATATTCGGGGGGCGTTCCCACCTAGAATGAAGAAAACGGATTGAGGGACACGGAACCGAGACCACTGGCACATCTCAAAGCAAACCATTCAGGGTTTGTTTATCGTAGGAGTGTGGCCACTACGAAGAATGCACAGAACAAGGACACGGATATGTCATTTAAAACACGCGATCATACATGATGAGAGTCAAAAAACATGTCAGGCCAATGCCGGCAAAGCAGATTGTTGAAACATTTCTCTACTTCATTGAAACCCTGTCCTGCACTATCCCAGTTACTTCCCTGTTAAATTAAGGACGCTGTGCTGTTTTAAAAAAAAAAAAAAGAATTTTTAAATTCTGTAAGCCCTTAATTTAAAACCCATAGCTTTCAATGCAAATTAATGTTGCCCTTTAAATAGGAAAAAAACAAGGGTTTTGTATTAGAATTAAATGAATGCATTTCTTATACATTTCAGACAGACAGACTTCAAAAGTTTCAGATGATCCCCCCCCCCCCCCCCCCCCCCCCCCCCGCTCCCCCCCCCCCCCCCCCCCTTAAGTTAAACTGTTGATTCGATGTATTCCTTTTCATTCTTGATTTTGCATTGGGTTTTTTTTTGCGTGTGTGTGAGTGTGTGTTCTGCTTTAAACTGTGTTTTGATTTGTGGGGCCAATATTTTATACAGGGGTTTGACCAATCAAAGCTTATTCTGAGCGACGCTAATGCTGTAAATAATGACTTTTTTTTTTTTTTTTTTTTTAACAGAGTGGATTTGCTATTTTTTATTTTGGCTAACTTATTTTCATTTTTATAATAAAGATGGTTGTGTATTTGTATACCTGCCGCACGCATTTCATTTCTCAAATGTTTACAAGTTGAAACCTCAAAACAAGTCTTCCTTCTCTCCAAGTGCAGCTGCGACACCAGAGTGTAACCATTAAAGCAGTCCCCCTGCAACACTGGCTGAAATACAATGTGACAAATGGGTTCAATTCACAACATCCTACATCTGAGCATGTGTGCAGCAGAACAGCGCTGCCAGGGAGCTGCTTCTGTACACGGACCCATCGCCGACAGCGGCGCGAGCCCAGTGCTGAAAGAACTGAAAGACCACAAATCTCCTTTCCTGTGTTTTAAAAGGACCTTGTTAATACAGTGTGATCTAAACTAATCTGAGCACGAACACTTTTACACACACAGAAGTTAGCTGTTGTATTAGAAGTTAGTTGTTTTATTGTCAGTTAATTTTGTATGAAAATCCTGGTCACTTTCATACCAAATCACGTTTTTACCATGAAAATATCCAGGACTACACAGAACCCAATTCATCAAACCCATCCAGACACGGGAGGAGAGCACTGGCGTGTGAGCTGAGCATCTACTCCTTGTAAAAACAAAACAGTGACAGTGAATGTCTCTACACATCCGACAAAAGAAAAACACACATTTATTGAAAACACCCAACAAAAGAGAGGAGGGGAGGGGAGGGGGGTTAGAACAAACAAACAAACAAACACACCAAGACAAAATGCAGTTTTATACAATTGTATATATATATAATTTAACTCACATACACACACAATTTAAATTCCATATCGATATATCTATAAAATCTTTCAGTCATTTGATTTATATACAGGAAAAAAAATACAACAAAAGGAATTACCTTGCTGAACAGGGGGGGGGGGGGTCCCTTTTATACACACTGCAGATCTCTCACACCCAGGACCAACACCACAACACTACAACCAGCACAGTACCAGGAGAGACGGAGCAGTTTATAACAAGATATCAGAACAACACCACATCGACATCACTGGAACACTACTGGAGAAGCGGACGACTCCTGCTTGGCGCCCCTCAGCCCCGCAGTCACGTCCTGCTGTGCAAGCAGCAAAGGGAATCATACTGCTGCCTGCCCAGCGAGCATCCTCCCCAGCCACAGGCAGCTCACTCCCGGAAGGCTGCAAGCATGTGTCCATACAAGTAGTGGGATTGCACTGGGAGGAGAAGAATTGGAGGAGATGTGTTACATTCATTCACAGGCTGGTGGAGTAGCATCAACATCAGACCAACGCTTTCAACACAATATTGGAGGTGGGGTTTTCGTGGAGGTCCAGCCATGTGCGGCAGTGCCATCTACTGGCGGTTTAAAGAATTACTTTTACTTGTTCACCCACGTGTGGTCAGGTGGGTTTCAGAGCAGACTGACCTCTTAAAACAGAGACCTGCTGTGCCTGCATCCCTGACTGAATCAGCCTCGCAACAGGGAGATGCAGCTTCTATATAACACAGTGTCAGCGATTACACAGACTCAGTGTTCGCTGAATACTGCACGTGTTTTTTATTTTCATTTTTTTTCTGCCTCTTCCCACTGGACGCTCGCTGGGTCATTTCTACCATCTGTGGGAGTGGGAGAGACAGAGCTCTGCCAGCCTGCAATCAGTTAGATCTGGATCAGCTGCAGACGGAGACGAATCAGTCTGCTTTCACATTAAAAAAGACGCAGACAACTTCTATCGAGCGTCTTGTTAAACAGGGCCTGTGGGAGTCCGACAGCTGCACGACATTGCTGTGATCGAATCCAGGCTACAGTCTGCTAATATTCCTGGTTCCGACCCGTTACTGCCACGCACGGCTTACTTTTACTGCTCCTCTACTCCGGAGCGGCCCGGAGGCAGAGCAAGCTTGTCATTTAGTTATTGTTTTTGTGCTGTTGGCTGTTTTTCACATTTTCTGACATGGTCTAATGCAGGCAGGCAGTTTTCTCTCCTCTCGGCTTGCCAACGTTTCTAAGATGATGATGTGAGGGAACAAGCTGTTTCATGCATCGATGCCAGTGCTAGATATCCAGAGAGTGTGAGACAGCAGCACACGCTCTCCGAATAGGAATTAGAGGCCAGGGAGGAGGAGGATGAGATGATAAATATACACCTCTGAACAGAGCGCTGTGCTTAACTTAAAATCAAACACAATGGGAGAGAATTCATTTTTTTAATTATTGTTACCTTCACCATCTTAAAACAACAAGGTGTTTTGGTCACCTGAACTTTATTAGCCAGTGCAGTCATGCTTAAAATGAAACTGCTGCACATCCAAGACCTCCCGTACGCAGCGAATGGAAACGCACAATAGAGAAGAAGATCTATGAAATTCTTATTAGCAACCAATTTAAAATCAGTACAATAAATAATCTTCACAGCAACACCAATGCGCTTACCTTGATCGCCCGTGTGCTCCTGCTAGTTCGGGACAGTTAACAAGAGTAAGTCCGAACTGTCGAGCTGTCTAATCTCTGTGGCCCTGCCGATCCTGCTCAGAGTCAGTCACAACAAACAAAGCAAAAAAAAAAAAAACACAAACAACATGCAGTGAGTGAAGCAAGCCAGGTCCAGACACACTGCAGCACAGTCAAAGAGCTTCTTCAAGCAGAGTTAACCCTTTAAGAACCGGCAGCGCTTTCCCTGCTAAAACCTGGAACGGTGATTTTTTGCATCTCCAGCTAGCTCGCTAGCTACTGGCTCATAATAACATTCAGTTGTGCTGGGATCCTTAGGTGTTCATTACTTTAAATAATCTCTTTACGCTATTCCTAACATCGAATCTCGGACCTGTTTAATATCCTGTTACTCGCATGCTCCCTCCTCCTCTGTGCTTTATTCTTAGATCGTTACTTACTATCCTGCAAGGGTGTACAGCGGCAGTGTCTACCCCATATGCATCATTGAGTTCTTATAGAGGGGTTTCATTCACTAAAATCTAAGTTGCCCCAGTTGCAGAGGGGCTAGAAAAGAACAGTCGCTCGCCCCCTAGTGGTCAATTTTAAAAGCGCTCAGCTTTTCTGCTTCTGTTCAGAGGTTTCAAGAGGACACACAAGCCTGGTAAATACAGCAGTGATCCGAGCAGAAAAAGCAATAGAGAATTGTACTAGACTTGTGTAAAAGTGTATGCGATATTCCAGAGCCATGGTAGACATGCAGTGAAGACTTCTTACTGTGATCCTGCTGGAGCCCTTTGCATTGGGCCCTACAGAGCAGCTGATTCATTAAATTCAAGGGAGTGTCCCTTTGATTACAATCTGCGCTCGACTCTGTTAAGCAGATTTCCCTTTAAAGTTCTGCTGTTTTTCTCTTCCAGGCTGAAAAAGCATGAAAACTCATTTGCAGCTCATGTGAGGAAAGCGATGCATTTTCCAGCTTCTAAGGCTGGGGCAAATAATTGAACATATAAAATATACGCTGCTTGCGCTGCTTCCAGAGACACACACATAAAACCACGTTCAGTCCTGCAACAGAGTTTATAAATGACAAAAAGATTGCATGCAAAGGAAACCAACGCAAACACCACGTCCTTTTGAAAAAAAAAAAAAAAAAACACATTCTTTTAAATGATCTACAGACAGTGGGGTGGATGGGGAACCACTCAATTACTGCACAGATCAGAAGCCGCCACAGCAGGTTTTTCCACTCCTGGTCTTTGTTCCAACCCTGTTCTGAACTGTATAACTGAACCTGCATCCAGATCCTGAAGCAGTTCATCTCATTGTAGCTGTTAAACCTGGAGTGGATTGTCCCTCCAGGACTGGGATCGGACACACCTTACACCGAGAGATTTCTTTACTCTGATACACTACGTCATTTTCAGATAGAAGCGCACCCTTCTGCAAACGTTATACAGGGTGACTGTGCACAGCGTGTCCACTCCACATAGCATACTGTATGCCACACTCTTGTGTTTTTTGTATAGCAGTGTAAGAGATTTGCACCTTACATAAAGGAGCGAAAGCCCAGGCAGCTCAGTCATGCATGCTGCTATGCAGTGCTGTGACTGCACTAATTATACGGGTTTGTCAGCTGATTCAGAATTAATATGCAAGCCTGAAACGCCCTACGGCTGTTGAATACATTCATTAAAAGAGTGTTTTCAACAGCAGGGATATGGTATAAAAGAGTTAATACGGAGGCACAGAAAGAAATCAAACTCACATTACGGCTTGCATTTCTGATGAGGTTTTTTGTATAGCACGGAGTGCCATCTGGTGGTCAAATGCTGTAAATGAGTTTTCCTCTAAAAAGGGAGTTTATGCACTGATCTTAAAGGGAAATTAACATCTGAATTGTCTGCACACCCTGACATGGCGTTACTGTACAACCACAGGCAGCTTTGAAATGATCAGAAAGGGGGTCATTCAAACTGGTAACTGCAACAAAACAAAAAAAAAATGGATACAAGCACACAGACACAAAATAAAATTATAAAACAGTAAGCATTCACAAGGCAGCTCCACTGGGGTAAGTGTGGCAGGGCGTGGGGCTCTCACTCACCTTCGGGGGGCATTTTCTTGGGCATTGTGGAGACAGAGGAGGGCATGGGCACGGCAGTGACTCTGAACCCCGCTGGCAGAGTCTCGGTGGACCCGGGCATCATGCTCAGGCCTTGACTGTCGCGTGGGCGAAAGCGCTTCCGCCATGACGGTGTTCTCCGGAAGGACTTGTCATCGCCCTGCACGTGCAGACAGAATGCTCAGTTCAAGAGACAAAGCAGGGAATCACGTTTACCACACTGCCCATGTTACTAGAGTCAGCACGGGATCTTTCAGCCAATCAGAGCACACGTTTCGACTCCTGTATTCCACAAGGGAGAAACCCAGCTCGAAGTGGGATACAGACTAGCTTCTAGTAACAAAGCCAGGTCAATCTCAGTGGGAAGTTTTTCATTCTCGTACTCACCTCGTCCAGTCGCCTGTCCGTTCCCAGGGCCAGGAGATTGTTGAATTCACGTTCCAAAACTTGCCTTGCCTTCACCACAAAAACAAAGAAACACAGATCACGCTTCTACAGTCTCCCCCTCAGTAACTTTCAATGTGGATGTTCTTGCTGCTAGGGTTAGGGTTAGGGTTAGGGTTAGGGTTGTGTTGGGCTAAGGTTAGGGTTAGGGTTAGGGTTGGTGTTGGGTTTAGGGTTAGGGTTAGGGTTAGGGTTAGGGTTAGGGTTTGGGTTAGGGTTAGGGTTAGGGTGTTAGGGTTAGGGTTAGGGTTAGTGTTGGGTTTTTTTTTTTTTAGGGTTAGGGTTAGGGTTAGGGTTTTTTTTGGGTTAATAGTTAGGGTTAGGGTTAGTTTTTAAGGGTTGGGGTTAGGGTTAGGGTTAGTGTTGGGGTTAGGGTTAGGGTTAGGGTTTTTTTTTTAGGGTTAGGGTTAGGGTTAGGGGTTTAGGGTTAGGGTTAGGGTTAGGGTTAGGGTTAGGGTTAGGGTTAGGGTTAGGGTTAGGGTTAGGGTTGGGGTTAGGGTTAGGGTTAGGGTTAGGGTTGTGTTGGGTTGTAGCTAAGGTTAGGGTTAGGGTTAGGGTTAGTGTTGGGTTGTAGCTAAGGTTAGGGTTAGGGTTAGGGTTAGGGTTAGGGTTAGGTTAGGGTTGGGTTAGAGTTAGGGTTAGGGTTAGGGTTAGGGTTTTTTTTTTTTTTTTTTTTTTTTTTTTTTTTAGGGTTATTTTTTTTTTTTTTTTTTTTAGGGTTAGTGTTGGGGTGTAGGGTTAGGGTTAGGGTTAGGGTTAGGGTTAGGGTTAGGGTTAGGGTTAGGGTTGTTGGGTTGTAGCTAAGGTTAGGGTTAGGGTTAGGGTTAGTGTTGGGTTGTAGCTAAGGTTAGGGCTAAATTCTGTATCTGCTTAGCAATGTAATCTGGAACAGTGTGAATAGATTCCTAAAAGGAGCTTCCTCACCTGTGTGTTCTGCATGGGGATCTGCAGGATGAGTGCCAGGCTGCTGTAATCAAAGTTCTCATCCAGAGCAATGAGGGCCCCATGGACCCCGCTCTCCAGGAGATTGGTCCCGTACTCACGGAGCCCGATGGACTGCACCCAGTGTATCACCTGGTCGTTCGTCCACACCATAGTATCTGCACACAAACCAGCAAAGCCACACAGACCGTCACTCAGTGCACGATCAGGGTGAGTCTCCACACCTCAACCTGCCCTGCACTGGAGGCAGCACCATTTACACAGACCGTCACTCAGTGCACGATCAGGGCGAGTCTCCACAGCTCAACCTGCCCTGCACTGGAGCCAGCACCATTTACACAGACCGTCACTCAGTGCACGATCAGGGCGAGTCTCCACAGCTCAACCTGCCCTGCACTGGAGGCAGCACCATTTACACAGACCGTCACTCAGTGCACGATCAGGGCGAGTCTCCACAGCTCAACCTGCCCTGCACTGGAGCCAGCACCATTTACACAGACCGTCACTCAGTGCACGATCAGGGCGAGTCTCCACAGCTCAACCTGCCCCGCACTGGAGGCAGCACCATTTAGAAGCCTCGAGAGACGCCAGCACATTGTAAAACTCATCTTGTGCTTCATGTGAGGATGAGGAAGCGGATGGGCAAACCTTTGATTTGGAGCTGGCATTCCTGCCTCCTCCTCTCCAGCTCCTTCCTGTCATAGTTCAGCCTCTTCAGGCACACGATGCTGTACTGCAGACTGGCCCTGGGTGCGAGAAACTCCCTGGTTACTGAGCCTGCAGCCACACAGGAGCCCTTGTTACACAGTGAAAGGAAACAAACTCATTTCTTGCCTGCAAATGAGTGCACACAATACCAATGGCCGTGTTGGTCAGTTTCCATTTATTAATTCCAATATTGAAAAGCTACCCATCTGTAGCGTAAATATTGATCGTTGGACATGACACATGTGGCAGCTAGTTTTAAACAAAAGGTAACGATCGGTAATTCTCTAGGAGACAGCTCGGGTAGGGAGCTGGTCTGTCAGGAGAGGATTCAGGGAGCTTGGCTCAACTTTGTGAACCCTGCTTCCACTAGATGGAAACAAACATGTTTCTTGGCACGAGTTCTGATGTCTGGATACGGAACAGGACGCAAGGTCACAATGTACCCCAGTTTGTCAATCCTGTCTGGTCAAGCAGGAGAACTGCAGCTGGGCTCCAGTGTGGTCTGTTTAGCCTTTTGTGGATCCCTACAACAGGATCTGAAAGGCGGTGCTCACCGGTGAAAGCTGTCGACCATCTTGAGGTGTGTGCGCAGGTCTTTCTTGGTCAGGTGGTCGAGCATGCGGGCGTCCACCAGGCACTCCATGAAGTAGCTGCGGTACTGAGGCAGGCCCAGACTGGGCAGCCACTCATTCCCAATCCACTCGTGATTCATGTCTCCGTACGCCAGCGTCTGCAACCAGACACCAGGTTCAGGGAAACGCCAGCACAATTCTTATTCACAGAGTCACTTAGCAGACGCTTTCATCTTGTAGGGTTTCTAAATTCAGCAGTGTGGAGGGTTCTGGATCAAATATCTGGACTGGACTCTCAATCTTTTTATTACATCATTAGTTTTTTTTTCAGAAAGAAAACATTTACCTGATAAATTTCCATAGCAGTGAATACACAAGACGCTTAATTTCATGTCCTTCCCAAAAACACATAGAGAACCTCCAGACTCACCTGAGCCCAACTGCCTCCTTCTTTCTCCTTCTTGTGTGGTGAAGGCATGTCAGTACAGAAAGACAATCAGACTAAATGTCAGTGTATTAACCAGGAGTCTAATCAGGGATTTCATTAAAATGACAGCATCGCCACAGCCAGGTCATTGTCTATAGAGATTTAAATGTTCGGGATTAGCCAGGCTCTCAAAACCCATTTCTTTACATTGCTTCAAAAGCCTTGTTTATCTATGCTTGTTTTGCATACATTTTTCATTATTATTGGATTATGTTTTTAAATAAATCAGTAAGTTAGTAAGAAAAATCTTTGACAAACTCATTACATCTTCTGTGTGAATACTAACAAAATGGCCGTCAATGAGATTTTACTAACCGCTTTGGTAGGCGTTGTCATGGTTTCCATCTCCTCATGAGTCACCCAAACATTCCCAGAAGACTAAGGAAGAAAGAAGAGAGAGACAGGAGACTGAGTGAGAGGGCAGGAGGGTGAGGAGAGGAGAGAACCAGGACACTGAGTGAGAGGGCAGGAGGGTGAGGAGAGGAGAGAGAGAGGAGAGAGAGTGAGAATACTGCGCACTACTCCCGTCCTCATAGAGGTGTGAGAGACATGAGGAGAGGTCCTACTGTGACTTCACAACTCCGGCCGTCCTACTCGACTGACTTACTGAGGAGTACTTCCATCACTGTACTCTGACATCAGGGAGCCTGCGTGCGAGGGCAGGAGGAGATGGGTCCTACTCCTCGTCGTGTCACACCAGAGGAGCCGTGGAGACTGAGTGAGAGGCTGAGAGGGCAGGAGGATGCCAGGAGACAGGAGTGAGAGGGCAGGAGGGTGAGGAGAGGAGAGAGACAGGAGACTGAGTGAGAGGGCAGGAGGGTGAAGAGAGAGACAGGAGACTGTGTGAGAGGGCAGGAGGATGAGGAGAGACAGGAGACTGTGTGAGAGGGCAGGAGGATGAGGAGAGGAGAGAGACAGGAGACTGAGTGAGAGGGCAGGAGGATGAGGAGAGGAGAGAGACAGGAGACTGAGTGAGAGGGCAGGAGGATGAGGAGAGACAGGAGACTGTGTGAGAGGGCAGGAGGATGAGGGAGAGACAGGAGACTGTGTGAGAGGGCAGGAGGATGAGGAGAGACAGGAGACTGAGTGAGAGGGCAGGAGGATGAGGAGAGGAGAGAGACAGGAGACTGAGTGAGAGGGCAGGAGGGTGAGGAGAGGAGAGAGACAGGAGACTGAGTGAGAGGGCAGGAGGGTGAGGAGAGGAGAGAGACAGGAGAGTGAGTGAGAGGGCAGGAGGATGAGGAGAGAGAGAGACAGGAGACTGAGTGAGAGGGCAGGAGGGTGAGGAGAGAGACAGGAGACTGAGTGAGAGGGCAGGAGGATGAGGAGAGACAGGAGACTGTGTGAGAGGGCAGGAGGATGAGGAGAGGAGAGAGAGAGGAGACTGAGTGAGAGGGCAGGAGGGTGAGGAGAGGAGACTGAGTGAGAGGGCAGGAGGGTGAGGAGAGGAGAGACAGCTGGTTGGTTAACAGCAGTATGGAAGCCTTTGAACACCCTGCAGGTGACCAAGGGAAGTGCAGCGCAAGCTGAAAGCAGGGCTTGCAAGCAGAGATTTTTCGAAGCGAGGGTGCAGCAGATCTCATGTTTTAAAATAAAACAGACGGTGAATGGAGATGCACAAGCAGGCAGGATTGGTGAAGCTCAGCTCCAGTCCCAGGAGGAGCTCCTGGCTGCTGTGCAGCACTCACAGTTCTGGAAGTGAGGGGGGCGGACGGGCTGGTCAAGGAGACCATCTCCTGGATGGCCAAGCGCAGTTTGAGCCGGTGGAGCGGGTTGCTGATGCCAATCTCTCTCTGGATCTCTGTGTCGGACAGGGCTGACATGATGGCGCCACTTTTCACATTGGCACGGCAGGCAGCCACGTACCAGGCTGGCATCCCCACCCACAGCTAGAGAAACACGGAGAGGGCAGTCAGAGACTGCAAGGAGGACAGCTGGGTGAGAGAAAAGTTAACTATGCTGTCTGGAGGGATCATCAATGTGAATCACAGACTATAGGGGTACCTGGTGCTGTCTGGAGGGATCATCAATGTGAATCACAGACTATAGGGGTACCCCCATGCTGTCTGGAGGGATCATCAATGTGAATCATGCGAATCAGGACTATAGGGGTACCCCCATGCTGTCTGGAGGGATCATCAATGAATCGAATCATGCTGTCTGGAGGGACTATAGGGGTACCCCCATGCTGTCTGGAGGGATCATCAATGCGAATCAAGGACTATAGGGGTACCCCCATGCTGTCTGGAGGGATCATATCTATTCCCCGAGGAGACCGAGCAGGCTCCCCGAGGAGACCGAGCAGGCTTTGTTTGTATTGCTTCCTTAAGTGATGAAGACACACATTTATAAACAGCCTAACGGCTCTGCAGCACCTTACCTCGAGCCAGGACACTACTGTCGGCCCGTCCCACTGGGCGAAAGGCAAGCCCTTCCTCCGAGCGTCTTCCAGAAGCTCATGCCTAGGAGGAGGAGGAAGGCATTGAGCTTGTGGTACTGTAGCGAAGCGTCCCAGTGGCACTTACACTCTGCACCCCTGCTTTATACTGGGGATCAAGGAGCAATGGCAGCACATGGGCAGCTACACTGGAGGAGTGCCACTGGTAGGATGCTACCCTACTGGTACCATTGCCATCCTTGACATTCCAATAGTGACACAAGGGTACGAACACACAACACACACTGTGATCTGTGACAGCAGCATAGATCCAAACTGTTTCCTGGAAACGACCGCCGGACCCTGAGGTTTGAGATCACGGCATCTTAGACAGTAAGTAGCTTCAGACAGAACTGCATTTGCTTTTTCTGTCCTGTTACTACACTGTGGGCTATGCAATCGTTCCGAGCGGTTCTGGGTTCTGCAACAAAGGCAATTCACTGACACTTCATTCTGATTACTCTTCATTTTCACACTGTAACAAAGGCAGTCAAAACGAAGAACAAACTCAAAAAAAGAAAACAGCTATGAAGTGAAATGAAAAACGCAACCAGACGATACCAAGGGAGCTGCACTTACCTCTGTCTGGGTGTCGGGGAATGGGAGGGCGAATGCAAAAAGAAAAGCAGGCATTGTTTTTAATGCACTGGTTGAAAACTCCCGCTGTGAGATCCTTGCACACATTAGCAAGCACTGCAAACGTTAGGCGGAGACACACAACAGAAAGAAGGCAGTTTTCAACCAGCGTCTCACACGTACGGCAAGACACACGGGGAGCCTCGCGAAATAAATAGCAAGTTTGACATGAAAAAGAAAGCTCAGAATCAGTGGATTAAACACAAGCATAACAGTGCAGTGCAGTGCGCGGAGCTAGATGGAAATGCCATTTAATAGCTTTTAATAATGAATGAATTAAAAAAAAAAAAAAAAAACTGGAATTTAAAAAAAAAACTGCGTTCCCAGCTTCCCCAGTCCCAGGAAATCCTGGAACCCGATCTCAAAATCTGAAACGAGTCCCAGTGTCACACACACAAGAATCTGCACTCCTCAGCACTCTTGTACCCGAGTCCCAGTGTCACACACACAAGAATCTGCACTCCTCAGCACTCTTGTACCCGAGTCCCAGGAAATCCTGGAACCCGATCTCAAAATCTGAAACGAGTCCCAGTGTCACACACACAAGAATCTGCACTCCTCAGCACTCTTGTACCCGAGTCCCAGTGTCACACACACAAGAATCTGCTCTCCTCAGCACTCTTGTACCCGAGTCCCAGTGTCACACACACAAGAATCTGCACTCCTCAATCCAATACAGTGACCAAACCCAATGCACCAGGCCAACATTGGTACTCCGAATCGTTATCAGCATTTCCTGCAACATCTTAACCCTAATAAGAAACACCCTAAGACCCCTTGCAAAGCCCTGCAATGAAAGGTCTGATCAGCTCGTCTCTGGTTTGCTATGTCTATCGCTGTTCTCCTGTGCTATACTCTACCTGTAATCCCAGCTCCCTGCCCCCTGCCCATCTGCAGGAGCCTGGCCTTCTCCTTCTTGCCAAACAGCCGTACGATTGAGACCTTGATGCCCTTCTTCTTGCCCCCCCTGTGGAGGGAGTCTTGGCTGCTGTTACGACTGCTGTTCTGGTCGGCTGGCCTGCAACACATTTCTCTTTTATTGTTCTGTGTGTCCAATTATTATTCCCCCCCACACCCTGATTTTCTCCCAATTCGGAACAGCCAATCGCTTTTCCCCTCATCCCGTTCTCCGATCCTACGACCAAGCCAGCGAGCTACCGACCTCTGGAGGACAAAGGCCAGCCCTGTAGATGTCCACCTTTGAGCTCACTGGCCACCTGGCCAGTAGGGTGCGCTGTAGCGTGACGAGGAGAAACAGTCCCTGCGGATTAGTCTTACTAACCCCTGTACGTCCCACAGCCAGGATGCAAACCTGCGGTGTTTGACTCCAAGCACCATGCGGATGCTCTTCCACCAGGCTGTGCTGCTTGGGGACCGCGTCTGCAGGCCAAGAAGCCGAGTGCTATGCAGGTCCAGAGCAGTAGGAATCAGTGTTTGGAAGCAGCCTGCTGAGGCTGCACTGGAGTGGAAGGAGCTGGAAGGAATGCGGCTGGCTTACCCTTTGCCGTCTTCCTGGCTGGTGGAGAGCAGGGACTGGGACATCTGCTCCAGACGCAGGCTGCGCGGGGAGGGCGGGGGCGACATCTCACACTTGATGGTGGGCTTGTCCTCCCGACTCTCATCCCAGGACACTGGAGACTGGAGCACAGGGTCCCCGGTTACACTCGAACCCAGCCCTGCTCCTCTGAACAACCGGGGGGGAGGGGAGTGACTGCACCTTTAGAATTCCCTTCAATACTGACTCGGGTTCAATACTGATCGAATTCTCCAGCTCAAACCCAGGTCAGCATTATAAGGTGAAGTCACTTTCAACCTGTAGTGCAGAAACATTGACGAACGGGAGCAATGCTGAGGCTTGCAAGGACAATTGCACAGACACACACACACACACACACACACAACATAAATGGGGTATGCAGGAAAGAACTTACCATGTGCAATACTGTATGTGTGCTTTGTGTGTGTGCGTGTGTGTGCGACAGGATACAGCAGCATCCACTGCGAGGGCCTCAGAGTCAATCAATGTCCGATGTAACAATTTTAAAACAGGATTCTGGAGGACCAGAGCCCTGTCTCAGCTGAGTTCGAGCTGCTCTGCTGCAAAGCTGGTGCACAGCTTTTAATGCAGAAGTATTGAGATCCAGACTCCACGACTCAGGGCTTGATTTGATCAAGCCTAAACTCGAGCATTTTACAGCACCGGTGAATCCCACTGCATTGCATCCCCCACCTATCCGTGGTCATGCTGCGATTCCGATGGATCCTTCAGTGTTGTAAAATCCAGCTGCAGCATGGGTCATCCCTGTGGGATTCACCTTGATCAAATCAGAGTGGAGTCAGTGGAAAGATCTCACAAGCAATGGGTTACAAACACCAGACAGGGGGGACAGGGAGAGAGAGTTCATGACTGGTGTATGACAAACAGAAAAAAACAAAAAGTAAGAGCTGCACTTACATGTACTTTCCGACGATGTTTCCTTAAATCGCTGGGCTGATCGGCAGCAAGAGAAAAGCAGACACATGCAAACAGAGCCATTGTTAAGCAGAGTATCCTGAACTAGAGCGTGTGTACAATACAGCGGGTCTGCCCCCCTCATTCGAGGTGAAACCCTACAGGGAAAGTCACAGATAGGGACTCATCCAACACTGAAGGGATTCCTAAGAGCTGGAAGCCGAGTTAGTCCTGACAAAATACTGGAAAAGACATTTGTGAAAACCTTTTTTTTTTTTTCTTCTTCTTAATAGTAAGCCTGGTATACGGTCTAAGTGGAAACAGTAGAGATTAATAAAGGACATAACAGGATATAAAAAAATAAAAAAAACACATGTAGATGATAAACATTAAACCCTGTTGGGAATCCTAGCAATGGTGTGCCCTGGACAGAGCTGGTAGCTGGTACTGGTTTCTGAACTTGTCAGTACTGCATTTGAAAAGTCTGCTTTCCTGTTAAATTCAGTTAAAAATACTCCCAACCTGTTCCGATTCCCAGCTAGCAGGGGCATGCTTTATTTTTCTTTCACTAAAAATGGGAGCCAGTGTTCAGTGTTGGCTGCGGTAGAAATGCGACAGTGCTGTGAACTCACCAGAGTCATGATGCCCAGCTCGTGAGCAGCTGAGCGAGACGACAGCTTGGGCGTGGAGCGGCCGCTGACGGGGGGGGAGGAGCTGGCGAGCGACAGGGCGGTGAGCGAGGTGGGGATGGAGGAGCGGGGCCGCAGGGGGGGCATGTTGAGCCCCTCCATACTGCCACTTGTCACCCGATTCTCAATCTCCTCGGCACGCAGCTCTGCCGACTCCTTCTCCTCCTGGATCATCCTAACAAACAAAAACACAGTGAGAGCCTCAGAGATCACAAACACAGCAAGAACCTCAGAGATCACAAACACAGCGAGAACCTCAGAGATCACAAACACAGCGAGAACCCCAGAGATCACAAACACAGCAAGAACAGAGATCACAAACACAGCGAGAACCTCAGAGATCACAAACAGCAGCGAGAACAGCTCAGAGATCAGAGATCACAAACACAGCGAGAACATCAGAGATCACAAACACAGCGAGAACCTCAGAGATCACAAACACAGCGAGAACCTCAGAGATCACAAACACAGCGAGAACCTCAGAGATCACAAACACAGCGAGAACCTCAGAGATCACAAACACAGCGAGAACCTCAGAGATCACAAACACAGCGAGAACAGAGATCACAAACACAGCGAGAACCTCAGAGATCACAAACACAGCGAGACCAGAGATCACAAACACAGCGAGAACCTCAGAGATCACAAACACAGCGAGCAGAGATCACAAACACAGCGAGAACCTCAGAGATCACAAACACAGCGAGAACAAACACAGAGATCACAAACACAGCGAGAACCTCAGAGATCACAAACACAGCGAGAACCTCAGAGATCACAAACACAGCGAGAACATCAGAGATCACAGACACAGCGAGAACATCAGAGATCACAAACACAGCGAGCAGAGATCACAAACACAGCGAGAACCTCAGAGATCACAAACACAGCGAGAACCTCAGAGATCACAAACACAGCGAGAACCTCAGAGATCACAAACACAGCGAGAACCTCAGAGATCACAAACACAGCGAGAACATCAGAGATCACAAACACAGCGAGAACATCAGAGATCACAAACACAGCGAGAACATCAGAGATCACAAACACAGCGAGAACCTCAGAGATCACAAGCACAGCAGAACATCAGAGATCACAAACACAGCGAGAACCTCAGAGATCACAAGCACAGCGAGAACAGAGATCACAAGCACAGCGAGAACCTCAGAGAATCAGAGATCACAAACACAGCGAGAACCTCAGATCACAAACAAGCGAGAACCTCAGAGATCACAAACACAGCGAGAACCTCAGAGATCACAAACACAGCGAGAACCTCAGAGATCACAAACACAGCAAGAACCTCAGAGATCACAAACACAGCGAGAACTCAGAGATCACAAACACAGCAAGAACCTCAGAGATCACAAACACAGCGAGACCAGAGATCACAAACACAGCAAGAACCTCATGGATTTGTTGTTTCCCCGAGTTTGCTGCCCACCTGATCTCCTCGTTGATGGCGTCCAGCTGCTCTTGCAGCATCAGAGCCAGGGTCTGGGCGTCGGAGTGACCGCTGGGTGAGAGCATGTCCACCGAGCTGAAGATGGTCTCGCGGTCATCGTCGTCGATGTCCGATAGCTCGGGGTCACTCTCGATGGGCTGGGTCACGCTGGCCAGGACACTGAGAGGCTGGGCGCGGTCCCATTCCTGATCCATGATCGGCAGGATCTGATGCAATCAAACGAGCAGAAGCTTTCACACCTGCCTCTGCTAAAGAACAGCGTTTCTAAAAGTCATGTCTCTGGAGCTCCTGAGTCACTGGAATCCTTTCAGAGCTGAAGTGACACTGTCAGTCAGCTGTGTAGCAAGCTGAGATGGGCTGAGCCGCCTCCTCTCGTCTGGAACTTTGCTGGCGTTGTTTCTCAAGGCGCTACTATTCAATTCAGCTCTCAGAGGACACATCACTGCATTATCAAGGCAAAGCTGGAGTTTGATTAAGAGTCGCTGTTCCCTGCCAGCTATACACCCGCTGGGAACTGCCAGTGGTTTATTAAATTGCAATACTGAGGGGCGACCGTTCCTCAGAAGAGTTCATTCAATATTACTGAAGGAGTTCCTATGCACTACAGCTAATGAAAGGCAAGAATAAATAATATACAAGGACAAGAGAGACAACGCATTTGTATTTGTATTTGATGCATGGGGGGTGGTTGTAAATGTACACACAGATGTATTCATCATTTGAACTGGTAAATCACTAAACACAACGAAAGCCTTTAACACACTTTTTTAGCTCAAAGAGCTACCCAAGCCCTCTTATTACAGTAAATGGATATTTACTATCAATAATAAAAACTACTACTAATGTAATTACTCATCAAGCCCGGGTTACAGGTCTAGCCTCCCCTGCAGAGATGCATGCTATACTGGAAAGTAAAATAGAAACTAGAAAGGAAATCAGATTTGTAAAGAACTCACATGTTGCGGATGTCCATTTATAGAAGCAGAAATCAATGGAAGCACAAGACATTGGTTAGAGGTGAAGAGAAGATAACACAGACACTGGGGCTCTTGGTATTGCACAGCCACAGTGCAGCAGCATGTGCATGCATCTAGAAACACACAGGACAGAAGCCTGATTCTGAGACTGAGAGGGAAGCATGCTAACAGCCTGATCCTATTCAATGAAGCACTTCTCTCTGTGTAAATGTAAGCAAGCAAGCTGGAAACGTTCTTTATACTTACATAGCACATCAGGTAACCTGTAAGGGTTATAGATGTATTTCACTGGCTACAGTGCAGATCCAGTGTATGGCCAACAAGCTGCATGAAGGGTTATGACTAGAGGCAGCCAAATCTACACAGAACGGAATTCCTAGGAAATCTCGGAATTCACAGGCACCCCGCGGAACCCGCTAAAGTGATCCGAGATACAGAGCTGGGTTGTTAGGTTCTGGTTTCGATTCATTAATTCAAGGCTGGAGTCATGTGACATGATGTTTGACAGTTTCTAAAGAGATTGCTGACAGAAATGCCTGCTGTGTTAAATTGGAAACGCTGAACCCTGACACTGCTTGATACGACTCTGTTTACATGAGAGGTCGTTATTAATACAAATACGAAAACAAAGGACGCCCAGCATTGCGTGGTTTGGGGCCCCTGGAGTGCCTCTCTTATGACCGGGGCAAGTAGCTGCACCTTGGTGGGTTCGTCCCGCAGAGCTGCCAGACGTCCTTTCTGCGCCCGCCGGATCACTGCCGGGGTGCCGAAGTGGTCAACCTGCGTGTCCCCTGCCGAGCTCAGAGAGAAGCGGAGATCCGTGGCGCTGCCGGCGAGAGAGCTGCCGACAGGAAGACAGAGAGAGAGAGAGACACACCGGACAGAAATGAAGGCTTCCGAACAGCACAGACCAAAACCTATTGAAGGAAAACTGAGATTCCAGGCCATGGGTCTGGAAATAAAACTCTTAAAAAGGATTCAACGATTCTACAGTAAGAAAAAACAATCAAATAAAACTCTGCGTTTACCGTGGGTGCACAGTGTCCCCGAAGACACCGCTTCGTCTCTTCAGCTGCTCCATTTCCACACGCAGTTTTTCAATTTCAGCTGCCAACCTTTCCTGGTAACAAAGTTGAACAAAAACAAAAACTGCACTTTAGATTTGAATGGGAGCAGACTGGTAAACTGAAGCCTTAATCATTTCGGGTCCCTGTTTGATCACTTCCTGTGCTGTAGGTTACAATCACTGGAGGCAGTCCTGCTTTCCTATACCCGTACGGAGCTGAATCGGACGAGTGGCTCCTAAGATATAGCCTTGGCTGTCATTCCCTATAACCAAAGTTATAACCAGCTGTAAATACTATACCTTGCTATGGTAAGAGTCTTCCAATTGCTTCTGTGTGTTTTCCAGATCTTGAATCAATGTGTTCTGTAAAAAGAAAACACATGATATATTTATAAATAAGTCTTATAAAGGCATGTCAGAATAGCTGTGTAGCAGGCACAGTCTATTCAATGATCACAAGCCAGTTTACAAGGCTGAACAGTTAATTAGACACCCCTGTACAGTACAAACCTACCAAAGCCATCAGCACACGTTAGCACAGCGCCTTGGGGCTTAACCAGATTACCTTGCCAGCTTGGTGCTGTCAATGGTAGTGGAATCTAGCTGCATTAATAAAGCAGCTGTTCTCATTTCAGAAACGCGCGGGACGTTGCAGGGTTCAGATTGAAGACAACGCTGTGACGATTGCACTGCAGTGCCTCCAGATACTCACCTTGTCCTCCAGAGCCGTCATGCGCTCCTTCAGGTGCAGCTGCAGCCTCTCGTTGGACTCTGTGAGGAGCCGGTCGACGGTGTCCGAGAGTCGCTTGTTGTGTTCTTCGTTCATCTTCTCCCTCTGCCTCGCCTGCAACAGGGCAGCGTTAAACTACACGAAGCAAAGTCAAGGGTTTTGCACTCTCTGGGGGCTGAATGTCTGCACACAGTTTTTTTTTTTTTTTAATCTGATTTCCTTTTACACATGGTATAAAACAAGTTCTAACATCAGTTTTAATTTCAGTTTTAAATTCATTTTAATAGAAACCTGCTACAGTGTGTCCTGTGCTCACTGGGTGCTGTTTTCCAGAGCAGCCACTAGATGGCACTATTCATCACAAACAGCGCCTCAGTATCTATTGACATCATACATTCACTTCCTGCGTAGCAGTGAATATGACCCCCCTGTACACTAGTCCTAGACTGGAGAGTGAGTATGCTCAGGAAGGACCCTAATAAGTGCTGCACAGGAAGCGAGCTTGTAGTGTGGTGGCAGTGGAGGAAATGATAGCTTACCCGGCCCAGCTCCTGGTTCTTCTCTTCAAGCTGAGCCTCCAGCTGCCGGGAGCGCTCCTCAATACTGCCATGCCTCTCCTCAGCCTGGTGACGAGAAGAAAAGAACAGGTGCCCGCTTAGAGGGGGCTTCTATAGAAACTGCAGTACCTGCGCCCGCGTGGCCCCTGCTCTTTCAGCACTCAAACCTACTTTCGAAAATGTGCATGTCCAACATTTCGAGCAGCCCTGCGTCCTCAGGATAGCTCTTCTTCCACTGTCCCCAAGTGCAGCAGGTACACCCAGGTGTGTGCTTTAACCTGTCTCCCTGCAACACTCCCTGTGTTCAAAATACCACACTTGGGACGTCACAAAAAAATCAAGAGAGAACGCGTAAATCCATCCTTCTTAATCTAAGAAAAGGTAGAGAACACGCGTAACTATCAATTGTGCCACAATTCACAGTCAGGGCTGTCAGAGACCAGAGCAGCGCCTGACTAATCTACACTGTATATGGGTCTTTTTCAAGGAGACAGATTGGTTCTGCCAAGTCTTTGAAAGAGAGAGAGAGAGAAAGCTGCTGACTGTCTCTGCATGGATTTTGTCGGCAGCTAAAGCCTCCAGTCACGGAAGCTGTGCTCATTAATTTCAAATTCTCCACCACGGTTTTGTAAGACTTCTAAAACTGCATGAAAAGAAAGCTAGAGACAGGATCCCTGAACGTTGGTGTGCGGCGATTTCTTTCTTCCTCTGTGCAGAGCACGAGGACTTTGTGAACAGAGGGTGAAACGCTTCTCTGAAAAGCGCTGGGGCTTCAAACAGCAAACACCTCTACAGCCCAAACATTTCATTCAGAATCACTGCGCCTGCAATGCGTTGGATCGAGGTCTTTCCTGTGGTGTGAGCTATATATATATATATATTATATATATATATATATGTGTGTGTGTGTGTGTGTGTGTGTGTGTGTGTGTGTGATGTGTGTGTGTGTGTGTGTAATTCAATTAATTTTGAAAAATAAATCCGTTAGGCCTTTCTTGCATTATTATTAAATCTATTTTTTAATTAGTCATTTAGCTGACACTTTTACCCAAGTAAAGTAAAGCCCATCCCTGCAAGGGCCAGCGCTCTGCTTGCCTGCCCTGCCCTGTACTTGCCTTGGTCAGGGCGGCCCCTCTCTGTGCTAGCTCCGCCTCCACCTCCGGCAGGGTCTCGGCCTTGCGTATCGTCTGCTGCAGCTTCTGCTCTGCCAGCTCCAGCAGCTCCTGGATGTGCCTGGCCTTCTCCTCGCTCTGAGAGACACACGCAGAGCACAGCATGGGCAGGAGAGTGGGAGTGCAGAGACAAGCACCGCTCACACCCACACACGCAGAGCACAGCATGGGCAGGAGAGTGGGAGTGCAGAGACAAGCACCGCTCACACACACATGCAGAGCACAGCATGGGCAGGAGAGTGGGAGTGCAGAGACAAGCAGCGCTCACACACACACACACACACGCAGAGCACAGCATGGGCAGGAGAGTGGGAGTGCAGAGACAAGAACCACTCACACCCACACACACAGAGCACAGCATGGGCAGGAGAGTGGGAGTGCAGAGACAAGAACCACTCACACACACACACACAGAGCACAGCATGGGCAGGAGAGTGGGAGTGCAGAGACAAGAACCGCTCACACCCACACACACAGAGCACAGCATGGGCAGGAGAGTGGGAGTGCAGAGACAAGAACCGCTCACACACACACACGCAGAGCACAGCATGGGCAGGAGAGTGGGAGTGCAGAGACAAGCACCGCTCACACACACACACAGAGCACAGCATGGGCAGGAGAGTGGGAGTGCAGAGACAAGAACCGCTCACACACACACACACACAGAGCACAGCATGGGCAGGAGAGTGGGAGTGCAGAGACAAGCAGCGCACACACACACACACACAGAGCACAGCATGGGCAGGAGAGTGGGAATGCAGAGACAAGCAGCGCACACACACACACACACACACACACACACACACACACACACACACACGACCACACACACACACACACACACACACACACACACACACACGTTTGATCTATTTTTCTGCTTTTACTATGAGTTTAATCACTGAGCTTGTTACACTGTTGCTGATCCAGCTCGTAGTAAAACCCAGAATGGGTGAAACTGCTCTACAGCAGGAGTCTCACTCCCAGCCCTGCTCACCTGTCTGTAGAGAGACTCCTTGTTGACCAGCTCGTTCTCCAGCTTGTCATTGAGGTCATGTATTGAAGTGGTTTCTCTCTGCGCAGCCAGGTAGCGTTTCTCTAGCGTTGTAATCCTCTCCTCCATGTCTTCCTTCTGAGCCAGAGCCTAGGACACAGGCACACAGTAAAGCAAAACAAATCCACAAGCACCCGTCCCTCCAAGCTTTCAAACCACAGAAGAAGTGAGGCTAGGTCTCAGAATCTGCACCCTCACCTCACGGATGTCCCGCTGGCACTTGCTGCTCATCTCCTCGCTCTTCAGCAGGTCTTTGTGGGCAGTGTTGAGGTCAGCCTCCAGCTCGGCCACGCGGGCGGTCAGAGCGGCCACGCGCTCTTTGCTCTGCACCAGCTCAGCGTTGCTCTTCTCCAGCAGCTCCTGTAACTCCAGAACCCGGCTCACCTCGTCATGGGCGTCGATGGAGCCGTTCGGAAGCCTCTAGCACAAGACAAAGCAGACAGCGACACATTTCATCCTGAACCACTGCAGGGCCATTGACAGGACGCAGCCTTTTACTGCCTCTCCTCAAGCGTGTGTATAGATATATATATTACACACACACACACACATAGTGTGGCAATCCCTGCGTTCCTTACCTCTGTGTGTCCTGTATAATTGTATAACTGTATAATTTTCTATCGCTGTTTCTTGCTTACTAACTATTCCAGTGGTAAAAAAGACTCTTCAAGTCTGCCGGTGAGCAAGTGAGATGGGGAAGTATATCAGCGTTGCACAGGTTTGAACAATGCCCCACCCATTGGCGGCAATGCACGGTCGCAACAGTGATATGCTTCCCCGCTTCACTTACAGCCTTGAGGAGTCCCATCAGAAGCCAGAAGCAGAACTAACAGCAGAGAATCACACAGAACACACACAGCAGGGTATTGAACGAGGCAGAAATGAAAGGGATTGCTTTAACTATCTCTGGCTATCCCGGGAACACCATGAAAAATACAATGCAGGGGAATTCAGACACTAAACCGCGATGCATCTTAACACTGCTGCCCTTCAATATACTTCCTTCCACTGTAAAGGAGATTTGACAGACAAGCATGAGCTCCTGCTTCCTTGCAGTCAGAACAACATGAGTACAAAGGCGGGGGCCTGGCCCGCCTCTGTGGTGTCTGACTTTGCCTCTGCTTATCAGGGCAGGTTCTTTTTTGCCGGTTTCGATTGCATTGCATTGTGTGCTGTAAAGAAAGCCGTGCGCACTAGCGCATTCCCATCACTACCATTAACCCACCTTCCAGGTTGGCTTGGGCACTGGTTCTGTCCCATCAACGTGATCTCCTTCGGGCTTGTCCTTCCTCTGGGGGTGCCCTTGTCTTAGCACTGAAAGCTGGGAAGCAACACGAGAACATAGAGGAGGATTCAATCAGAAAACACAGCAAGGCATTCTGGTTTTGCAGATTTATTCAGATCCTGGGACTAAATCACACTATGGTCAAAGCTACAGTGTGGAAGCATTACAGTGCATTGCCAGTGGATATCACTGAGCAATGGGACTGCTGTCATGTAAACGGGGGGGGGCAGTTCCAGATGATGCGTGCCTGGATCTCAGCTGCTCTCGATTCCAGGTTTTAGACACATTAGTGGAACTGATGCTGCTCAAGCGCTGCACCTGGCATGCTGGGGGGTGTGTTTTTGCTTACGGTGCAGTTTCTTCATCCAGCAACACAGCGCTAGAAATCAAATCACGGAAAACTCAGCAAATACCCCAGCACTGCTTCCAAACGTGCCAAGCACATCTCCTGTAGAGGGGGGTCCAGGTGGAGATGTCTACACTGTAAACCCTCTGCTGTTTAGGGGAGACACCTTTCCAATAAATGTTTATTCACACGTGTCAGGTCAGAAATATACATAACAGAATACAGATAGTGGAGCTGCATGGAAGGGGGATTAGCAGGTTCTCGTATCAAAGGGCTTGCTCTGTATTTCAGAAAAGAGTTTAACACCCAAGCTCTTACTGTGTGTGCGTGCGTGTGTGTGAAGGCTGCTCAGGGTTTAAGTTGAAATGAGATCGAATATGGAGCAAATGTTTTTGGTTTTGGTTTCAGGGGGGACCGGTTATTGGTTGCACTCAAGTGTACCAGATGCACTTGGAGTTCAGACATGATTCCGAGAGCGCTAGTCAGGCAATGATGAAGCTTTTTAAACTTCCGAGGTCGAATAAATAAGTCACCATGATGCAACGACTGAAAAAGATCTAAGAAAAAAAAAAACCAACAAGCATGCATTAGTTAAGAAAACACTGACGTGTCACATCCCTTCTAAAAGTTCCCCGTAATCAAAGCCTAACGATGTGTAATGCAGCCCAGTGAAGGCGTAACCACTGTGCCTGCATTTGTGTTTATAGAGCTTTCATCTCACACAGAATCTCTGCCGAGGGATTAGTGAAACGCAATGGGAATGCGAGGCTGGTGCTGCGTGGAATGCAGCGCTGTACAAGCTGCATGGGTGTGCTACCTCTTGGCTGGCGGCTGCTAGCTGCCCCTCCAAGGTTGTCACTCTCTCCAGAGACACTCTCAGTCGCTCACGCACCTACAGGGAGGGAAAGAAGTGCCGGTTCATTAGAGGATCAGGGCAGGCTGAAGAGTCGGGTTATACAGGTATAATCAGCAACCCACTTCCTAATACTGGTAACAAGGATCATGCCTGGAGTACACTATTAGGATTAGCAAGAAGCACACATGTGGAATCTACACCAAAGACCTGAAATGTGCAAATGATTACACATAGCGATGTCATGCATTGAGAAGACTTTATTATTTAAATTAAGCAAGAGAACAGATGTATGTGAGACTCCAAGACAGTTAATCAATCAAATCAATGACGATCAATAAATCACAGTAAACAGAAATAACAAAGGTCTATTTAAAATGCACAGACTGGCCCACAAAACTGGACAATTTAGATAATTAAAAAAAAATCTAATAGTCACAATGCATGGAAATCGATTCATATGGTCATGTGATGTGTTTCACTAGAACTATGTGTGTGCAACTATTCAGCAACGGGACAGGATCTCAGTGACCGTGGGTGCTCACACAATCGCCACTCAACACAGTGGCAGCACACCTGAGAACTACACAGTCAATGCAATAGTGTGACAGGTAATAAGACTTGTGACAGCGTTTCTTCAGCTGCACCCACTTGAAGGTCATTTCTCTTCGCGTGTCGGAGTCAGTATATCAGCTGTACATTAGCGGAAGAGGCCGGGCCTGTTTCAGTGAAAGGACTCCTCATTCTCCACATCTCTCACCTTCTCATCCAACGCTTTGTGATGCTCGAAGAGGGACTTCAAGGCTTTCAGGACCTCCACCTCGCTGGAGACTCCAGAGGGAGGCTGGGCCTGTCTCTTCACCACCGTCATCCTCAGGGAGCGCTCGTGTCTCGAGACGAGGCACTCCAGGTGCTCCAGTAGCAGCTGTCAGGAGGACGGACACACACACAGAGTCACAATGAGAGCGCTGGCACAGTCCAGCTATCACAATGGGGTTACACTGCCGCATCACTCACTCTCGTGTTGTTCCTCTCTGCTTTCAGTTCAGAGATCTCCTCTTCTTTTTCCAGCAGCTGTTCTCTGCACCCGTTCAGCTCCTTCGTTAGGGTTGCAAACTCCTGGAAGCACAAAGGATCCTGCAGTGAGCAGTCTGCCTGCAGTCACCCATTACACTGCTGGCATCCAGGGACACAGCGGTCCACAGTCATTATCACTGCCTCGAAACCTGAGCCAGTCTGGAGAACCCCAAGTGCCCCTCGCTCCCTTCAAATCACGAGACAATGGGACCTTTCAACACTGCCAGCCCTGCCTATTCTACATAAACAGAGATGACAGGTGACAAAGTTGAAAGGTTACATTGTCTCGTGATTTGAAGGGAACCAGGGGCACTTGGGGTTCTCTAGACATAAATATAAAGCAATTGCAATGAACTACTTGCATTGCAATGCCAAACAATAGACAATGATACAGAACACAAATAATATTAAACAGGTAAGATAATGTATATAATAATTATATACTAGCAAGGTAGATAACATAAACTGAACCTTTCTCATTTTCTGCACTGCAGTATTCCCTTGGTAATGTGTATATGGAGGACAGCATCACACATTAATCTCACAAAATCAACAAGTCTGTCATTAATATGCTGAGCGCCGTACAGTACAAGAACTATATATATATATATATATATACACACACATATATATATACATATATATACACACACATACACACACACACACACACACACACACACACACACACACACGATTCATCTGGAAGAGGTTTGCTATCCTGGGGCTTTAAACGTGTAGGCTTGTGCTCCTGCAAAACGTAACAGTTCTATATCTGAACAGACTGGCGCACCCCAGGGCCCTGGACTCGATGAACAGGGCTGCTCACTTTAGCCTTTCAGAGGGAAGCTCTGTGCGGTTCAGCGGCTCCGTCACTACCAAAACAATTAACAGAAATAAAACTGATGGAGAAATGGTTGTTTTTTTTCAAGCTGGCTCCCTGTTGTAGTGAAATGAATTAGATGATGCTGCACCCAAGTTAGAGGGTTTTGAAGTAGCCCCCCACACCCCCATCGTAAAAGACCAGGATCCCTTTCTGTGTGCTTGGCAGCTCAAAGCGCTGCCCGAGCCAGCTACCCTGAGCAATCAATAATCCAGCAAGCAACAGCTTCCTGCCCCCACACTCTCTCTGTGGAGCACAGCACCTCACAAACAGCCGTGCAGCTCCCACTGGCACGACTTGCAACAGCCTGGCTGGTGAAGACACTGCGCTGTGGTCCTCTTATAATCCACTAAACCCTCAGCTTTGCCGTGTCTCGTCATGTCTGTTACATCAGTTTACACACACCATCACTCACTCCTGACACACGGCACACCACCCCCTCTCAGTGCGTTATGAAAGTTTGTTCAGGAGTTGCTCTTGAGTTCAAGCTGCCTGCCCCAGACATTAGCAGACTGGATATTATACCGTTCCAGCGCCACCTAGTGCACAGTCAGCAGCAGTGCGCACAAAACCACAGGAACCCTGATCCGAAGAGGAAGACCATTACCCTGCCGTCACTCCGGCTTCTACAGGAGCGAGTGTGGGAGTCCGCTGCAGAGGAGCGAGAGAGCGAGAGACACAGGGGGCTGAGACGCCAGCACCGGAACCCGGGCTGGATTGATTTCCAACAGAAAAGAAAGAAAAACAAAAAGGTGCAAAACCACCATGTCCAAAAAGACAGCTAACAACACGAGACGCAAGACCGAGGTCCTACTGCAAGTGACTCTGCAGCAGCAGCTGTTGCTGCACTGTCCATTGCCTGGTCCCTGTAACCCACTTTGGATAATACTAATGATAATAATAATAATAACAGATCCTCTAAACTTTCCCAGGGCTAGTTTCACCTGCCTGCTGTTTGTCACGTCCTGACTGTCTTCAGCAGCAAACATGTTCTAATTGGGTCTCAACAGCACCCCAGAGACTGCTCAGCACAGCACTCAAAGACGCACGTTACAGCAGCAAAACGGCCCACATGTTTAAAACCCCGTTTAATATTTGGGTTTAATTATCTATGGTTGTTTTACACTCGTCTCCAGACCCCAAGCTTACAAGTTTTATTTTATTTTTTCTGAATTATTTATATTTTTGATTAATATTGAAATTGCACTGTTTTTAGAGATTGATTTGGAGATCACCTGCTTTTTTATTATTTGGGGGTTCTGGAGTTCAGAATAGTGACTCTTAATCGTGCCCCAGGTGGACCTCTGTTCCAGACGCTGCGCCGCGAAGGCGGAGTCTTTTCAGAAGCAGGATCCTCTCTGCAGGGCTATATGAGGTTGTTTTTTTTTTTTCTCAAAAGTTGATTAGATTGAGCAGTGGTTTATTGGTCCACGCGTGCTCCGCAGTTTGACTGTTTTCACCCTGCTGGGAATCAGAAATCCTTTCCACCTCTTGCACAGACCACACTGTTTGGGGCAGCCCTGCGGGGTAACGGATGAGCCCAGACCGCAGCGTCGGGAAGGCAGCTGGAATTATTTATCTTCCTCCTCGCTGCAGCTGCCCCAGTTTAAAATTAGCACACATGACCACCGAGTATTTATAGGAATAGGAGCTCTGCACACATTTTAGGGCTCTTGCAATTAGCCGGTAATAGCTTGCTTCATCCAATATGACAGTTCCCAGAGGATTAGGAGAGACCATGGAAAAGGGCTAGGGCTGTATCATGCAATACAGCTTACACATTAAGTACATTGTAACTATGCATAATAGCGTTGTACATAAATACACAGTAATTAGAGACACTTCATCTAAATTGTTACCATATTTTGCACACAGGATTCTGAATTCTATAAAGAATGCTACAGGTGAAGTTTGGAAAAACCTAACTGGAATATCATTCAAATACTGGTTTATTCCCCTAAATCCCAGATCACAGCAACGGCAACACAATGGATCTGGAGCGCATATCCTGCTACAGCAGCACGCTACCTGCTCACCAGCTCTTAGAAGGGCTTCAGCTACTTGCAGCAATGGTAGGGTATAAATGACATTTTTGTAGAGACAGCGTTTTACTAGAAAACCAATAGAGATGATATTTTGGGCTCGAGGCAGCAGCCTTCTTGTGCAAGTCAAATTATTCTGCAAATTGATTCTGCGTCACAGAATCGAAATACAAAGGAGGCGATGCAGGCTTCGATTCCTTGCGATATCCCTGCTCGCTGGCACTGACTCGATGCAAATGCACAAATACACAGACAGCTTCGCACGAACCTACTTACAACCACTGTTTCATAGCAGCATCTTTTATCCGTGCAGGTTTAAAAACAGTTTCGCAGCTATAAAGCGGCGTGTTTCCCCACAGTTACGTTCGGTTATAAAAACATGACCCCTGGATCACTGCTTTAGGCTCCCGTGCTCTCTGTTTCTTGGAAAACAGACCTGCCTGGCTTTGCTCTTTGTTACCGCCTCGGAATTGGGTTCGAGCAGCTAGAACACACACCGTACTTCCTCAGTGTTTCATCAACAATAAACCCGCATCCGGCTGTGCACCTTGAAGACTGACTAGCCTCACCGCATTCACAACCTCGCACACCCCTGTGCAGCTGGTATTGCATTGCACCGAGGCGCTTTGATCTGCTAGCTGTGAACTACCGAGATGAGTGGTCTGTGAAACTGGGCTTCATTGATTATGCACAACCTGGCTTATTAAGTAATTATAAAGAAATACAATCGCTAAATATTTCATTGTTAATGCATGAATCACGTGTTAATGCGCGCACCTGCCTGCTACGCGGTACTCACTGCGGGTAATAAAGAGATTATCTTTTAAAATAAGTGTTTTTTATTCGGTTATCGTTCTGCAAATCACCCCTTCATACAACAATCCCAGAGCCGTCAAAAGCACGTTCGTGTTTTAATTTGCAATAACAATACAGATCTATATAGCCTACCACCGCACACTGGAAGTCTTCCTAATACAAGAACGCAGAGTCGAACTTGTCCTTTACCTGATACATGCAAGTGTTGAAGTGCAGCCCATTTTGCAGACGGATTTTCACAGAGGTGTCGACGAGGTCCATGGCCAGGCAACCATAGCCGCCCTGCCAATAAGCGGGCTCGTAATGGCTAAAGCGCGAAGAGGTTTATTTAAAATCAGAAGCCGCGGTGTCCCGTTCCAAATCATTCAGGGCATGTCACCACACTTCCCAATACAGACACAGGCACTGGCCGTGCAGCAATAAACACGCTAGCAGCGAGATCCGAGCAGTCACTCGGAGCAAGTGAAGCGGTGCGGTGTGTGTCTGAAGGCGGGGTGCAGCGCTACCCCGCACGGTAACAGTGAGTGAAGTTCTCAGCCCGGCACGTTCAGAAGTGGCCCAGCTGCGGCCCGATATCCACGCTGTTTAAAAGACGGCCAGGTGAGGGATGGCCTCGCATTGCACTGGCTGCACGACACGCACAGATAAGCAGACGCGACGTCGTGGTTTTTCCCCCCTGTGCTATTTCAAGCATAGCTTAAATTTAGCTCGACAGCAAAAGTCCACCAAGTAACTCTGACTGAAATAACCCAATTAGCACATTCTGGCAAGCGCTTCTTCACACTGATAGCTGTATTTATAGAGGAAACGCAGGCAACCGGAGAAAACAGCACCCGTGAAGTCTCTGGATTTAAAAAAGAAACGAGTGACGAAACCTACACGACACAGCTCCCGTGCTGTATTCCAGCACTGTTGAAAAAGATGCATTCAAATGTGCGTGTTAGTGAATGTGTAAGACACGCTGAAAAAAATGCAATTCGTTTTTTACATGTTTTGTGAGCTAGGACAGATGATACAAAGCACTTCAATACTTATTGGTATTCTGGATTCCACTCCGAGCCTCGTATATACAGACACATTATAGAGGTTTATAAATTTTCCTGAGGCTTCAGCACGAAGCATCACAGCGCCATCGACTGGGCTCAGTTTGCACCGGGTTACACAACTCTGGCCCGCTTCCTGTCAAAATAATGTTGTTTTCCCAAGAAATTCAGACACACACACAGTGATTACATTGGCTGTATTCAGACTGGGGACCGTGTCACATAAAAAAAATGCAACAAACATCGTTTTCACTTGCAGAGGGAACTAATAATTAAAAAGTGGGGTCGGTTTTAGTGCCGCACACTCACACTAAGTTATCGTGCACAGTGCAGAATCATTGGTCAGGCACTGTTTAGATTACATTTCAATTAATAAAGTAAACATGAATATACTGGACTAGGGGGTAAATTGATTGTTAAAAAGCTGATTTTTGCTGGATAACAGCAGTAATGGGACCGAGAGATTCCCGGAATAGAGCTGCATCATTAAACAGACAAGACGCTGCTTAAAAGTGCGCTGTCCGTGTCGTTGCTGTGGGCAACATGTTTTTAAAAATAACCGAGGAACTGCGGAGCGTCTCTCCATGGGAAATGAACAATGGATTCACTACTTAGTTACAGAAACACAGTAACAATAAGTGTTACAATAACACAAGCAAATCCGAAAATGAAAGAAAAAACGCGGTCAAGCGCAACACAAGTAGCAATCTATGTGTCGCACAGAAGCGTGTCCCACACAGGCTCTCTGGAGCGCAGCCAGCGCTAGGACCTTACTGCATGTGCGTCTGTATGATACGAAGAGCACGGAGAAGGGCTGGTCCAGGAAGTTTCACTCTGAAACGAAACGAGAGGCTTCTCATCTTTCAATACAGAAACATGGCCAGCACAAACACCGTGGAGGAGGAAACGGCTTTAGTGGTGCAGGAGCTCTTCGACCGGCAATTAGGTAAGAATGTGTTATATTAAACACCAAACCTGCGTGCGTAGCATACTGTGATTAGGCAGGACAATTGATTGCTGGAGGCCAGTCTAGCATGTCTCTGGACTGTGGGAGGAAACCCACGCGAACACGGGGAGAACATGCAAATTCCACGCAGATAGACCCCCGAGGCCGGAGTCGAACCCGGGACCCCGGGACCCTGGAGCTGGGAGGCAGCAGCGCTAACCCCCGCGCCGCCAGATTCTCTGCTTACACTCAAACTGAAAAAAAAAAAAAAAGATGCCTTTGAAAACACACCCCTGAAACAGCAGGCCTGCTCTGAAATGACCTTCGATTTTGTGGTGGTGTTTTGTGTACACAATCCACTGTTTGTGTTACCATGCAGTAACAATTAACTGTTTCAGTGCCACAGTGAAGGTTTCATTACTAATGGACGATAGCATCTCCACCCGCAGTCCTTTTACATTGCAGAAAATGGATAGCACTGTGATACCGCTACACTTGAGATAGGGTGCCCGCTGAAATCTGTTGTATATATTCCTTTATATAAGTTGACCACATTGGTTTGTTTTTTTTTTTCAGTTTTTTCCTTTGCTTTTTCTGTGCATTAATCTCAGTTTGTCCTGGTTTGCCATGATTATTAATATGGTTTAGCATGCCAGGCTGGTCTTTACAGTGTTGTCCAGATTATTATTGATTTATTGATTGATTTATTTATTTTTTGCTTGATGTTTGCAACCCATTTGATCAGATAGCCATGCCCCGTGCTTCTGCAGCAGCAGAGTTGTATATCTGTTTGATTCCTACCCTCTGGAATGAATTCCCAAGTGATATTAGGAGCATCCCTTCTCTCTCTTCATCTTTATCGGAGAGCACGACCAGTGTGTGTGGACTAGATTCAAAACTAACCCACCTACATTAGATTCAAAACCAACCCACCCACTCTGTTGTATTCGCAGGGGCCATCACACCGATACGCAAGATTGTGTCCTGTCCTGATTTCAGACCCAACAAAAAATCCACTAAAAAAAAGGGTAAGATACTAATTCAAATTTCATTAAACCTGTTTTGCTGTTATGAAAAACATAAAAACTATTCAAATCCCGTTGCCACTGACTTTCACTTGGATTTCAAATCCGTAGAGCATATATGGAACGCTGCCCACCATACAGGGATGTCACAAAGGCTCCCATGCACAGCACAGTACAGCAGCCCGGCTCATGTCAGACCTGTTCAGACTCTGATAACTTATTCCTTGTGTGTGCCTTTAGTTTTTACCAAGGTAAAGGCTCC
Organism: Polyodon spathula; assembly: GCF_017654505.1. Lineage (NCBI taxonomy): Eukaryota > Metazoa > Chordata > Actinopteri > Acipenseriformes > Polyodontidae > Polyodon > Polyodon spathula. Next base: position 1,683,209 of record NC_054558.1, on the reverse strand, counting down.
AAAACTGCAAAAATGCAGTGTCTACAAAGCACAGATTGACTTGGTTAGAAACCAGCTGACCCTAACAGTCCCTAAAGCTCCCTTTATACACACTCTATATACTATACACTCTGTACACACGTCTCCCATAATGTCTGTGTTTTCAGCAGATGACGAGTCATTCGATGCCACACTGATTGCTGAGAAGATTGAAGAACTGAGTGACTTGATTGACAAGTCGTTCGTTCAGTGCCATGTGGATGTGCTGGTGGAAAAAGCCAAGGGCGCTTCTCCAGAGCAGGTAATGGAAAGCTTCGAATCTGATGCTGTTTCAACATCGTCTTCACTTTGATCGTGTTCTGGAATGAGGAAGGTTGGTCACACCCAGCACTTGGGATTCTCCAGACAAGCAGAGTTCTGAGTTGTCTTCATTATATACCTCTCTCTCTCTCTCTCTTTCTCTGTTGATTGTCTAAAGTGATGGTGTCTCCAGCCTTGCAGAGCTGCAGTATTTCAAACGCATTTCTCCATTTCTCTCAGGTAATAGCAGTGTTCTCACAGACAGTGAATGGCCTTTGCAAACCCTCGGAGCTGGACAGTATGAGCACACTGCAGGTCGCCACGGCGATGGCTTTATATGCTTATAAGAAGAGTCCAGAGCTGTCCCCGTCTCTCCGCCAGGCGATGACACACTTCCTGAACACAGATCTGAAGGGCTGGGTTCAAAAGCAGGGTGGCTGGATGAGCTGGGTGAGTGCCAATCACTGGACTGGACTGGAGGGAGCACCCTTTCTCTTAGAGAGTGAGGGGGGCAGCTCAGTCTCCAGGCTCATGATTTGACTGGAGGGAGCACCCTTTCTCTTAGAGAGTGAGGGAGGCAGCTCAGTGATTTGCTCATGATTTGACTGTACAGAGAGCAGATCTTGCTGATGTGCTTGCTAACTGTCTCTTGTTTCTGTTTTTAGGCTTTGAGAAACGCTGACTGATGTGAGGATGAGTCTACTCCAGGGTCTGTGTTCTGAATTGTTCCAATGCTGTGTTAAACAGCAGCTTGAAACCTTGTTCCAGGAGACCTGGTTTGAGGGAACTCTGCCGTACCAAACCCCAAGTCTCCCTGCCTGGTGTGCCATGCAGGGGCTTGAAACCCAGTCTCCTGAAACCACGCTCCACGCTGCAAAGAGGCTCCGTGTTCGCTCAGGAACACAGGGAGCGGAATACGAAACTGCAGGATTGGAACATTTACAGGGCTAATGCACAGCCCTACTGTTAATACTACAGCACTATCAGTCATGCGCTTGACAGCTGGTTTAGCTTGTTGCATATAACTCTAACATATCTGCTGTAATCGTAAGGAGTTTTAAAGTTAATGTTGAGAGCTATGAAAATGTACTCATGTTTTGCTTGTTTTCTTTGTGCACATTTAAACATTAAGATAGTTCTATAACTTTCTAGCATCCAACCACCCCAGTGTAGTTACTGGGGGTGTACTTAAAGGGTTGTCTGAAGACACTGTGTGAACTGTGAGAAGAGTGAGTTCTGTGCAGACTAGAGTCAGTGCTGAGCTGCGACAGCCTGCGAATCCTGCATCTCTTTGAGAGAGGCGCACTATCACCACTAAATCTATTGGGTCCCCCTTGTGGCAGAAGGCTGAAATTCAGTTCAGAATATACAGTAAAGTACAGGTTTGAAATGAGGGATAACTGCAGTGTTTAAACAAAAAAATAATAATAAAATTGTCTACACAATGTTTAAATGATTAAAACATTTAAAAAAAAAAATAATAATCATTTTTCTGCTCTGCGTTTACTTTTCTTTCCATGTGGCTGAAGAAGAGCTTTTTCTCCAAACCTGATTTTATTTTATCGTTTAACCCTTGTGTGTACATGTGTGATGTAAGTAAATGGAGGCTTCGTCTGAAAAAAAACCCATACCTGTAAAAAAAAAAAAAAAAAAAAAAATGTAGTTTGTTGTCTCGCTGTCATAGACCCTTTTAGAGAGGTCTGTACCACTACAATATATTATAGCTCTTCAAAAACTATTGTGTTAATAGTAGACAGAGTCAATTACAATGGAGGTTTTGACACAGTTAACAAAATCTTTGTAATCTACAAGAAATTCCACCTGGAAATCTATATGGCAGATCCCCGTTGGCAAATCAGATCAACAAACACACACGCATGTATATATATATATAGAGAGAGAGAGAGAGAGAGAGAGAGAGAGAGAGAGAGAGAGAGAGAGATCGAGAGAGAGATCTGATTGGCCAGGAGAGGCTTGAATGGTTTCTTACAGTGTAAGGCTTCATGGTTTAAGCTCCCTGGTGTTGAGCCAGGCTGCTGTTTGACATCACTGCATAGCACTGACTCCTCTCAGTGTGAGGGGCGGAGGAAAGGGGCGCGGCTGATCTCAGACACACTATGCAATCCCTGGAGCCTCTGCAGTGTAAGGGATACGCTTCAGGTGCTCTCCTGGGTGTCACAGGATTTCAAGAACCACAAAGCAAACAACCCTGGCCGTCCAGCAACATGGTAGACGGGTAGAGAAAGCTGCAGAGGAGACTGCGGTCCGGTTAACAGACAGCCCGGCGCTGCACTGAAACTCATTCCTCATTTACTGAAACACATCTTTTCCATGTGAAGCCGAGGGTTTGGAAATCAGAACTTTCCACAAGAGCAAGGGTTGTTGCTGTAGTCAAGTGCATTATTAATCAAGCTGTAAATACGAAGCGCTTCACATAAAGACCCCCCCCCCCCAGTCTATTAGTCAATCATTTGCATCACAATCAGCGTTTCTGTCATCCTGCATTAGTCCTTCACCCAGACAGTAGCCCTACACTGGACTGCAGCTCTGGAGAGTCGAGTAAGAAAGCACAGTGAAGGCTTGAGCAGCCCTGCAAGCTTCTGTGTGGCACTCCACCAACGGTGATGTCATCTTCTGTCACGCACGCACACACACACACACACACACACACACACAGAGACATCCACCTCCACTGTCTCCACGGCTGAATCTCCTTTTAACAGCTCAAATCCAATTTATCTCCTGGGAATTTCGAGGGCAAACAGGTGCTGATGAATCACTTGGCAGAAAAGATCTTCTCGCTTCTCGTGCGTTTCTCATTAAAGCACCAACCCTAGCTGCAGGTGTTGGTGCGTGTGCCTGCCATGCGAATGAGCTGAAAGGGTTTTAAAGAGCGACTAGTCCCCAGATCTGCACAGTTCCCTTAATCAGCTCCTTCTGCATGATTGAGAACAAGAGGCTAACCGTGTGCAAAGAGTGGGGGGCTCTAAATGACAGGCTGTGGCGTTAGCTGTGATTAAACACATGCAATATTGTGAGGCTGATCTGTACACTCTACCACAGAGCCTCTCTAGAACAATTAGACCGTTTTGCAGTCATGCTGTGCATTAGTTATGGCTGCAGTGGCTGTCTGTATTGACGATGCTGTTTCACAGACAGAAAGCTGGCTCAGGTTCTGTGCCTCTGAATTCTTTCACAGACCCCAGTAATGTCCACCGCAGTCCCTTGTTGCCGATTGCAAGTTAAGACAAGGCTATAAACTGATTTTCCTCCGCTGCTGCTGGCACACTGCCAGCTTGCGAATGCTGTTCCCATGGCGATGGCTGGGATGTGCTGCAGCAGCAGACCGGGCTCAAGAAACATCTGATTCCTCTCATCTGTTTATTCTGAAGCTCGGCGCTTTACCAGCTTGTTGGTGTGCAAAGAATGTGTCCTTCCCACACTTCTCTGAGCTTTACCATGCTCACCTGCGCCAGGCATCCACTGTGCTTTACCATGCTCACCTGCGCCAGGCATCCACTGTGCTTTACCATGCTCACCTGCGCCAGGCATCCACTGTGCTTTACCATGCTCACCTGCGCCAGGCATCCACTGTGCTTTACCATGCTCACCTGCGCCAGGCATCCACTGTGCTTTACCATGCTCACCTGCGCCAGGCATCCACTGTGCTTTACCATGCTCACCTGCGCCAGGCATCCACTGTGCTTTACCATGCTCACCTGCGCCAGGCATCCACTGTGCTTTACCATGCTCACCTGCGCCAGGCATCCACTGTGCTTTACCATGCTCACCTGCGCCAGACATCCACTGTGCTTTACCATGCTCACCTGCGCCAGGCATCCACTGTGCTTTACCATGCTCACCTGCGCCAGACATCCACTGTGCTTTACCATGCTCACCTGCGCCAGGCATCCACTGTGCTTTACCATGCTCACCTGCGCCAGGCATCCACTGTGCTTTACCATGCTCACCTGCGCCAGGCATCCACTGTGCTTTACCATGCTCACCTGCGCCAGGCATCCACTGTGCTTTACCATGCTCACCTGCGCCAGGCATCCACTGTGCTTTACCATGCTCACCTGCGCCAGGCATCCACTGTGCTTTACCATGCTCACCTGCGCCAGGCATCCACTGTGCTTTACCATGCTCACCTGCGCCAGGCATCCACTGTGCTTTACCATGCTCACCTGCGCCAGGCATCCACTGTGCTTTACCATGCTCACCTGCGCCAGGCATCCACTGTGCTTTACCATGCTCACCTGCGCCAGGCATCCACTGTGCTTTACCATGCTCACCTGCGCCAGGCATCCACTGTGCTTTACCACACTTTGCTATGCTTTTACTATGGCAAACTGCTGTTAGTGAAATGGAGTGGAAATCAAGTGATATTGCGTATAGAATATCAGTGATATGATTAGATCTCCATTGTAACATGTGGTGATAATAAGGGTGGCGTTGATACTGCTGAGAAGAAGCGGGTTTGGTCGTATATTTTAACTGCAGTTTTTGTCTGCTTCCCGATTGGTGGATGACAGTATTTTAGACTCCTCCCACAGTCAGTGATGTCCAATGGTGTTCTCTGAATGAGTAGGTACATGGGCACTGCAGTATACTGTTCCAGTATTTGAATCCCAGAACTGGGGTGTGTTTTTATCTATTCTATACAATCTCTGACAACGAAAAAAGCAGAACCTCTAGCTGCCACTGGAAAACAAACCAATTCCACTGAGAGCCCTCCGCTTCATGATTCCACAAGCAAACCAATTCCACTGAGAGCCCTCCGCTTCGTGATTCCACAAGCAAACCAATTCCACTGAGAGCCCTCCGCTTCATGATTCCACAAGCAAACCAATTCCACTGAGAGCCCTCCGCTTCATGATTCCACAAGCAAACCAATTCCACTGAGAGCCCTCCGCTTCATGATTCCACAAGCAAACCAATTCCACTGAGAGCCCTCCGCTTCATGATTCCACAAGCAAACCAATTCCAATGAGCAAACCAATTCCAATGAGAGCCCTCCGCTTCATGATTCCACAAGCAAACCAATTCCAAGCCCTCCGCTTCATGATTCCACAAGCAAACCAATTCCACTGAGAGCCCTCCGCTTCATGATTCCACAAGCAAACCAATTCCACTGAGAGCCCTCCGCTTCATGATTCCACAAGCAAACCAATTCCACTGAGAGCCCTCCGCTTCATGATTCCACAAGCAAACCAATTCCAATGAGAGCCCTCCGCTTCGTGATTCCACAAGCAAACCAATTCCACTGAGAGCCCTCCGCTTCATGATTCCACAAGCAAACCAATTCCACTGAGAGCCCTCCGCTTCATGATTCCACAAGCAAACCAATTCCACTGAGAGCCCTCCGCTTCATGATTCCACAAGCAAACCAATTCCACTGAGAGCCCTCCGCTTCATGATTCCACAAGCAAACCAATTCCAATGAGAGCCCTCCGCTTCATGATTCCACAAGCAAACCAATTCCACTGAGAGCCCTCCGCTTCATGATTCCACAAGCAAACCAATTCCACTGAGAGCCCTCCGCTTCATGATTCCACAAGCAAACCAATTCCACTGAGAGCCCTCCGCTTCATGATTCCACAAGCAAACCAATTCCACTGAGAGCCCTCCGCTTCATGATTCCACAAGCAAACCAATTCCACTGAGAGCCCTCCGCTTCATGATTCCACAAGCAAACCAATTCCACTGAGAGCCCTCCGCTTCATGATTCCACAAGCAAACCAATTCCACTGAGAGCCCTCCGCTTCATGATTCCACAAGCAAACCAATTCCAATGAGAGCCCTCTGTTTCAGGATTCCGCAAGCCGGTGCCATGGTAACCACTTGGTGCAGCTCAGATCTGGGTCTATTTTAAAGACTAAATGACAGGCACGTGGTTGTTGTCTTTCTGCAGTCCTATTTGTTTTGTCAAAAGCGTTTCTAAGATGTCAACAAGCTCTCTTTCATAACAAGGTATTTTAACCCTTTAGCTTCACACTGTCTACGCAGTTCAGAACCAAGCAGTGGACGCAATCTGCCTGTATCTACAGATCAACTAGATCAGTTACCTTGGTGCTACTTATCAAAGCTCTCTTCTTCAGACAGTCCTTCCTCTCTGAAAGCAGGGCTGTAGATATCTTTAATTTAGCATAGAAACCAGCTATCAGCTTTTCAAATGTTTGCTAAAACCTAGATCTCTTTACAAAACATTATCAGCTGTTGAGATCTATTAGAGCTATAAGGTTGTTACTTGTTTAAGTGCAATGATGCAATAGTCCAGTTCAATATGCAAACGCCATGATGACATCATCACAGCAAATCTGAGCTCAGCGACATCAGCAGCTGCAGCCAGGCTCTGCGCTTCAGCACAAAGTCACATCGCATCTCATCACAGGGCTAATTACTTAATTAAAAAAATTAAAAACACCAAAAACACAACCAGACAGCCACTGCAAAGCAGTTCAAGCTGTGAAGTTTCAGATCCATCACATATTCACAGACCCAGCTGTCTTTCCCTTTTGCTCTTGTCACATCACACAGTTTGTGTAGTTTGCATCTCTAACTCATGGCAAAGTGACAGGGCAGTGCGTCTTTCTTAATGATCTGTACTAGGAACTTGCCATGTAAAATAATTCTTAAGCAGGTGGCTGGGAGTCAACACTGTATCCCTGTCTGCGGATCAGGCTAATGTAGGGCGGGGGGGCTGGGGGGCTTTTAACACGCGGAAGCAATTGATCCAGCTGGCACTCTGCCCCTTATTCCAGCAGGAAAGAAAGAAACCGGAGCCAGGCTGAATGGCCACTTCACAAGCCGAGGTTAAAATCAGCAGGCAGGGAGTTTCACAAATCCACACACACACGACACGTTGCTTGGAGATAGAAAAGCTACATCTATTAAAGATAAAGCATTATATTAGCAGGGACCGTTAGCAGATCAAAGCACTGACGGTACCTGCAAGGGATTTGGAGCTGCCACTGCACAGCGCTCCTGATAAGGGACGACGCTGTCTGGATCTTACTGAGAGCCGTAACCCTGCAGTGGATCAGCGGTCTGTGCCATCACCTGATCCAAGCAGCTGCAGATCGAAGCATCACTGAAATGTTAAATTAGGACCTAACTAGTTACTGTAGTTGCTGTAAAAGACAGAAACAAGCTTTCAAAGACACCGGTAGAGATGCTGCTTGTGTGCCCTTCTGTTATTGATTTCACAGAGCACTGTTTAGATCAATTCTAATTTGTTAAGGGCCACATTAATACCTACAGATGGTTTCTATCCATTAACGTGTCAATGACACTTCAGAACATTTATCCAAGCAGTTTTAAATACAGTGCAAACAGTACGCTCACAAACAGAGCTCCAGACATTGTTAAACAGAGCACTTTTGATATTTGTTATGAAGTGGCGACCGGTCAAAGTTCCACCCCTATGCTGTAGAAATCAGAAACAATGCAGGAAACCACTGACAGTATTTGAAAGGACACATTCGCAGCATCAGAAAGCTATTGTTCACGAGACCATTTCAATCTTCTGCTCTGCCTCTGTCACTCCAAACGTCTGTCCACAGAAACCCTCGGAGGACTGGAGGAAACCAAAGCCAGGCTTGATGTGTGCAGAGAAGGATCCCTGCAGAAGATGATGCGAATATCAAATGAAGACTGTGGCTTCGCTGCCTGGGCCTGGGGAGTGTGCCAGCAGTCCTGTCTCGGGCTCCTCTTGGGTTTGCATTACTGGCAAAGGATTCAGACAGATTGATCATGCTTTGGATGTCAGTGCACCGTAAGCATTTTCTACAGAAGAGAAACACACTTTCTCAGGGCTGTCACTAGTGAAACACGACTCCTTTTTATTTGATGAAGCTGACCAGAGGTGGTGGATGCAATCCAGGGACACCATTTGAAATTGGATAACATTTAAATGGGAAGCTATTAACATTATTTACATAGAGTTGAAGAACGAGGGCTTGTCTATGCAGCGAGGTCTTTAGTAAGGAAGCTAGCGGTTGGAACACAGTAAAGTTCAATTATAGAAGCTGGAGATCAGTTGCAGTACACAGTCTACAGCTGGTAATATAAGAAGGAACGTTCCTGTAATGAAATCTTTGAGGAGGCCAGCTTGCTCCAGCATACCCAGTCGCTGCAGCTAGCGTTCGCCCAGGAGCAATGTGAAAGGAAAACACTTCACAATGTGACAGCAATTCCGCTGCAGCAGCACAGCGTCGTGCATTCTGCAGTCTCAGTAAGGTACCGAGTGTGCCTAAAGGTGGATCTGTTATACCACACAGAAAACCTGCAGAGTTATCTGGAAATAATTCTGGAAACTCTGACACTGGGTGAGTTTGAGTATCTTCTACAAGAACTGATACCTCAATCATTGCACCCCTGTTTTTTAACCCAATTTGAAAAGCCCTAAAGAGCCAACCTCTGTTCCTGCTCTTAACCCATCCTATTCTTACCCTAAGTGAGGGCCAGACTAGCCAGTCTCCTTCTGACCAGCAGGGATCACTGTAGTGCGATGTGAGCCCAAACCTAGCCCCGCGGGAGTGTGAAGGCGATACAGCGAACAGACGGTCCCTCAGTCAAGGTTGACAGCTTGGCATGGCTTCTTTCCAAGTTTGCATGACTGCTGTCCAGGCTGTCGTGCTTAACTAGGTGAGCCAAAAAAGAACCGTTTATAAAGCACCTTAAAAAAACAGAATGAGAGCAAGCATTTTAGCTATTTGTCGAAGCAGGAGGCAGTGACAATGCTATGGCAGCTTTCTGCTCCTTCTGCTGTCCAGTCCAGTGCTCCCGCAATGACAAGAATACAAACCCTTGGAAATGGACAGTGTGGGGGGAGGCTGTTCAAAAAGGGACTCGCAGGCAGGCGATCCTTTCAAGTGCTTCAGAGAAGGAATCATTCAGATGATTTCAGACGCAAGCTGAGGACAGGGCTGTGCCTCTACATTGATTAACAGATAAGAAAACTGCTGTGCAGGATGTAAATGGAGCTGAAACACAGGCCATGGAATGGGGAAGGGACTGAGAAAGATGAGAGAGCAGGAACATGGGACGTAAGGGCTTTTCACTTTCAGTGCATTTCTTCAATTCGCTAAATACATTCTACACACCACCCAGGTGACCTGTAAAGTGACATTAAAGCCTGCCAGCCTGACTGTCACATGCGAGATCACTGTTTGAGTGAAGCTCGTCATTATCGGCATATTATTGCACAGTATGTACACTCCATTCATTCACCCCCACTCCTCCACAGCAGATAGTGTGGAGCAGCGATCCAGGTGGGGAGTCCGGACCTGTGATGTTTGTATCACACTGGAAAGGTTTCGCAAACCTGCCAGGTCACAGAGACCAGGGAGTGAGAGCAGCAGGGGTAAGGTGAACAGGAAGAGGGAAACTATTCTAGGATTCAACCCTGTGAGGTAGACAAACAAACACAGTCTGAACAACACTGCAGCTGATCTGTACAAGACACACACACACACACACACACACACACACACACACACACACACACACACACACACACACACACACACACACACACACACACACACACACACACACACACACACACACACACACATACAGACAGACACATACAGACTCACAGGCACACACACTCACACACACACACATACAGACTCACAGGCACACACACACACACACACACACACACACACACACACACACACACACACACACACACACACACACACACACACACACACACACACACACACACACGCACACACACACACACTCACACACACACACACACACACACACACACACACACACACACACACACACACACACACACACACACACACACACACACACACACACACACACACACACACACACACACACACACACACACACACACACGCACACAGACACACACGCACACACACACACACACAGACACATGGACACACACACACAGACACACACACACACACACACACACACACACACTCACAGACACACTCACAGACAGACACACACACACACACACACACACACACACACACACACACACACACACACACACACACACACACACACACACACACACAGACACACACACACACACACACACACACACACACACACACACACACACACACACACACACACACACACACACACACAGACACACACACACACACACACACACTCACAGACAGACAGACACACACACACACACACACACACACACACAGACTCACAGGCACACACACAGACAGACACATACAGACTCACAGACACACACTCACAGACCCCATCTCAAGTTTGTAAACTGCAGACCTAAAATTATTGTACTCTTTTTCAAATCGCGTGGAGCATCTTTGGCGATACACTGTTCTGGGGTACCAGACCTGGCACTTCTTGATTGTCACCGGGCTGTCAGCAGACTGGCTCAGGGCACTTCAAGGTGTATTTATAACTCCTGTTATAGCGTGATGCTGTCTGCTACAGGGATCACATTACAGCAGCATTAACCCCACAAAGAAGCAGCACTGTCTTAATGGATTGCAAGCCAGACAGAGCCCTGTATGACAGCCATGCCTAGTGTTATTGCTTGTGCAATGAAACTCCTGCGTGGCACTGCCTGGTCAAATCACTCGGTAAATACACACATCTGCAGGATTGTTTCTTTGGTTTATTGTGTCTTGGTTTTAATTTTTTTGCTGGACCAATTATTGTGAGAGGAAAAAAAAAAAAACGTTTTCGGGGATTAGTGTATTAGAAAGTAAATGCAATTAAGCGATCGCCTGTGCAGCCGTGTTAATTGTGACAGCTTGAACACGCCATCGATAACGCGTTAATCGAAGCAAGCTAAACCATAGAGCGCGCTACATGCAGTGCTCTTATTATTATTATCAAGCTTGACAGAGCTGCTCAACGTGGGACCTGGTATAAAACACACTGTGGCGTCATAAACATAAAGTTATATATATAACATTGTTCTGTTTCATAAATAGAACCACGACAATAGATTAAATATACGCCCTGTTGCATGATAATAACAATTAAAGATTCTTACAGGTCTCTCTACACCTATTTGACCGGACTTTTTTCGTCACTCAGGAATCAGAAAGATGTGAGTCATGTGTCAATCTTGCTGTCCTTCATCGTGAACAGGCCAGTAATCTCTATAAGAATCGCACTGCAATCCTTTATTAATTGCTGTAGTGTTGCATTGTAAACCTGCAGCAAACTACGCAAGCGTGCTTCCCTGTAAATATTAGACTGGTCTGGAATTCGTTGTAAGGACTGATTGTGCACATGCAACGCTGACTGGGAGACCCTCGCGTGAACGAGCCGGCGATGACGTCATCCTATTAGGAGCCGCGTCTAGGTGATTGAATCAGCCCCCCCGGTCCCCGGTCCCCCCTGCGGTGGCAGGACATGCTAGAATGACACGGCTGCTCTTACCTGCGGCAGCGCCGAAGTGATCTGCCTTTGCAGCTGGTCTCGCTCATGCAGCGTCTCCTGCAGCTTGCCTTGGGTCTGCCCCAGGCTCTCCTGGCTCTCTCGCAGAGTTTCCAGCAGTTTCTCCCGCTCGTCCAGCATGTTCACCATGAGCTGTTCGAAATTGGACTCCGAATCGGAACCGTTGTGAGAGCCGCGCTGAGAACCCGCGGGGTCTCCTTCACTGATGGTGGGCATCACCTCGCACATCATGTTTGCAGCCGGAACGTGTACCGGGATTATTAGAATATATACACACCGATATATTCACCTGGCAAGGTCATAGGATTCTAAATTCACATTGTCAAGCACCTTGCAAGATATTAAATAAATGCAAAACTTTTGCAGCAACAGGATTAAAACATTCTATTTCCTCCCCCAGATCCTTCTACTCTTGTTCTAAATCAACGCGCTCTTTGGTTTTTTAGTTGTCTGTTTTTATGTTTGCATGTAAAAAGATAAGTGTTACTCCTCTTTTTTTTGGTCTTCTGATTTTCTCCGCCCAGCTAGCTATTCGCTCGGTAGTGCTGTTGTGAAACAGGACCAGTGAAAGCGTGCCAAGCCCTCGGTGTGCAATGCAATATTGTCAGATGCAAAAAAAAAAAAAATATATATATCTATATATATATATAATACAGCGCTTCACGACGCCTTGCAGGAAATGTGGTGACCGTCTTCCATCGATAAGCTCCTGTTTCCATTCATCCTAACGCCAGGCAGCAGAATCATAAGAAGGTCGATATTATTCCTGCCGCATCGTCAGCCGTGCCTCCGCCACCCCTCCGCTCGCTCTCTCCCTCTCCAGGAACCCCTCCTATCAGCGGTGCTGCTGCTGCTGTCACCGCCACACCGGGACACAGACCGGCGCTGCTGTTTCCTAGCAATTCACGCCCATTTTCCCAGTCTTATATCAGCCGAGCCGGTATTCTGGAGCACCATCACACGTCACGATCGCTGTGCCGTGCGTTAAAGACCCGGGCAAAAAACAAGGACCGAAATGATTGCCAGAGGTGGCAACGGTGGCGTTTAAAATATAAGCCTTACAGCGCCCCCTGGTGGTTATACATACAATGGGGTGAATTTTAAAACCCTATTTTTTTCTACGCCTTTTGGAGAGAAAACACCGGTTAAACTAGAAAAGGGCACATCTGGTGTTTATTGCAGCCCTTGCAATTAAATAACGCTACCTTTACTGTAAAATGACCCAATCTAAATGATGGCCACTTGACATTTTTGTATTTTTTTTGTCGGCAATATAGAGTCACCTTCAATATTAAGAATTTAGGACAGCATCTCCCGTCTCCAGTGTATCAAAGCAGCGTTTTATAGGAGACCGAGTAAGTAAACTGCCTTTATACAAAGCGTGTGGAAATAACCATGCTAGCTGCAGATCACTGCAATGATACAGTGCTGTGCGGTCAGTCGGTTGCAAAGCGATGGTCTGTCCTCTAGGAGTTAAACAAGAAGAGAGCTAAAACCGAGTCAACAATGACACGGCCGCTTAGGCAAAGGACCGGTGAAAAAGATCTCTCTCTCTCTCTCTCTCTCTCTCTCTCTCTCTCTCTCTCTCTCTCTCTCTCTCTCCTCTCTCTCTCTCTCTCTCTCTCTCTCTCTCTCTCTCTCTCTCTCTCTCTCTCTCTCTCTCTCTCTCTCTCTCTCCTCTCTCTCTCTCTCTCTCTCCTCTCTCTCTCTCTCTCTCTCTCTCTCTCTCTCTCTCTCTCTCTCTCTCTCTCTCTCTCTCTCTCTCTCTCTCTCTCTCTCTCTCTCTCTCTCCTCTCTCTCTCCTCTCTCTCTCTCCCTCTCCTCCCCCTCCCTCTCTCTCTCTCTCCTCCTCTCTCTCTCCTCCTCTCTCTCTCTCCTCTCCTCCTCCTCTCTCCCTCTCTCTCTCTCTCTCCTCCTCTCTCTCCCTCTCTCTCTCTCTCTCTCTCTCTCTCTCCTCTCCTCTCCTCTGATCCGCACGGTGGCGCTGGAGGGCCGGTTTGGGGAGGTCTCGCGTGGTTGTGCGAGGTGTGCCTCAGCTCCACGATGGCTGCAGATCCCGGAGGAGCTCGCTTCTGCTTTCCCTTCATTTCTCTCCGTTTCCCGGTGTCTCTGCGTGTCGTCGCGACATGGCAGGAGCCGCAGCCTCGGTAACCGGCCTCAGACCCCCCTCGCTGCCGCCGCCATGCCCAAGAAAGGGCGCCGAAAACGGCTGAAGTTCCGCGCCGAGGATGTTTGCTCGGAGTCAGGTACTGCAAAGCGCCGGCAGAGAGCGCGGCGAGGCCGCGGCCCCGGGGTTTGCCTGAGCCGGCAGCGGGCGTGTCGGGGCGCTCTGCTCGGTTAACCCGTTCCCGTGATCAGGAGCGCTGTAGAGAGGTGCATTTCCAATTACGAGAAATGGATCGACGCGTATGTTTCTTAAAGCTGACATCGTATTTGTTCTGCGCTGCGGAGTTGGGTGTGCAGGTGGCAGAGGGAGTGGTGCCGAATGGTATTCATTGCTAACCTGCGTTTGTTTTCTTTCCTGCAGTCACCGTGGCAGATTATGCCAATTCTGACCCAGCTGTTGTGAGGTCTGGGAGAGTGAAAAAAGCCGTTGCAAATGCAATTGAAAAAGAAGGTAAGCTTCTTCAGTACCGCCACTGCGAGAACCCCATGATGTAAGCTTTTGCTTGGCCAATGCTAAAGCCAAATCAATCGCAGTGTTTTGTGTTTATTGAGCCTGTCCGAGTCTGCTCGATCAGTCACTCACTGACACACACACACACACACACTCTCTCTCATGCATGCTCACTCACTGACACACACACTCTCTCTCTCATGCACCGTCGCTCACTCACTGACACACACACTCGCTCTCTCATGCACCCTCGCTCACTCACTGACACACACACTCTCTCATGCACCCTCGCTCACTCACTGACACACACACTCTCTCTCTCATGCACCCTCGCTCACTCACTGACACACACACTCGCTCTCTCATGCACCCTCGCTCACTCACTGACACACACACTCTCTCTCTCATGCTCGCTCGCTCACTCACTGACACACACACTCTCTCTCATGCTCGCTCGCTCACTCACTGACACACACACTCTCTGAGAGAGTAGTGACTGCACGTGTGAGAGAGAGTGAGCGAGCGACTCTCTGTGTGTGAGAGAGGTACGTCTCGAGCACTGACACACACTGTGTGTGAGAGAGAGTACGAGCGGCGAGTGAGTGACTGTGTGTGAGAGAGAGAGAGTACGAGCGAGCGAGTGAGTGACTGTGTCTGTCTGAGAGAGCTACTCAGCTGACACACACAGCTCCGCTCATCGTGACTGTGCCTGTGTCGGTGATCCCAAGTACACTCGAAGCGAGCGAGTGAGTGACTCTGTGCTGTCACTGACAGAGTACACAGCGAGCAGTGAGCGTGAGTCTGTTGTGTGTGAGAGTGAGACAGTACTCTGTGTGAGAGACCTCTCTCTCTCTCTCTCTCTCTCTCTCTCTCTCTCTCTCTCTCTCTCTCTCTCTCTCTCTCTCTCTCTCTCTCCCCCCCCAGCAGTCTGTGAGCATGTGTTCTTGGTGTTTGTTGCAGTGAAGTTGCTGTGTGGCTTGGAAGCCTCTCACGGCCCCGTAGAGGAGGTGCTGTCCTCCATCGCGGGGGTCGGAAGACAAGCCCAGGAGAGCAGCGACGAGCTGGACGCAGAGGACTGCACCGGCGAGCTCAGGGCTTCCAGGAAAAAGAAAAGCAAGAGACACAAAGGTAAAGCACCGGCTGAAACTCTGCTCGCCAAACCCTGCTCTCCAAAACCTGCTCTGCTCGCCAAACCGAGCTCTGCCAAACTCTGCTTGCCAAACTGTTCTTAAAACAGAGCTCTGCCAACCCCTGCTCTGCTCGCCAAACCCTGCTCTGCTCGCCAAACCGAGCTCTGCCATACTCTGCTTGCCAAACTCTTCTCAAAACAGAGCTCTGTCAAACCCTGCTCTGCTCGCCAAACCGAGCCGCAGCGACTGATCAGAGTCCATGGGGATCGCTGCTGCAGCTTCTGCTGATTGCACGTGCCAGCTCTGTCTGCTGCTGGCTTTAGATCTACATGCTGGGAACTGGCCCGTGGCAGATGCTCAAAACTCCCTGCAGTTTCTTACCGCCCCCCCCCCCCCTGTTATTGGTGGTTTTAATTGAAAGTTTACGTGAAAATGTCTGCATAGCAAAATGTGCGTCTCTTTTTAAAATTGGCTTCTGCTCTTGTTCTGGTATCATTCTGTTTAGTTTTGTTAGTAGATGCTGATGCAGGGGATGGAGCAGAGTACCCCGTTGATGTCTGGCTGCTGTTGGCTTCCTATATCCGTCCAGAAGACATCTGTAAATTTGCTCTCATCTGTAAGAATGCGTGGGCTGTTTCCTGCACGGCGGCGTTTTGGTCCAGGCTGTACAAACGGTAAGTTTCTGCCTTGTGTTGCGGTGTAATGATGCTTCAAGCCCCGAGCAGCTCTGTGAACAGCTGGCAGTCTGAGTGGTGATAGTTCTGCATGCGAGTGCAGAAGTACGCGTGCAGGCAGTGTTGCATCACAAGCTAATCTCTTGCCACTTGCTGTAGCAGAGTGTCAGTAAAAGCACTGAGCTCAGCTGCCCTTTTAAAATCTTTCTGTGCGGACCTCTTCCTGCCATGCCACTGTGTGTGTGGTGTAGGGTCTCCCTGTGCAGGTGTGTGTGTAAGACTCCATGTGTTAACTTTTAACTGCTGATTTATTGATTACAGCATTGTGAATGGCTGCGTTTCTCACAGCCCAGTAATGGACCCTCCTTTTTGTGTTTCCAGGCACTACGTCTCGGATGCACACTTGCCTGCGCGCCTCCAGCCAGACTCCATGGGAAAGGTGAGGGGTCTCCGTGCTCGCGTGATTCGCTCTCTGTACCACTTGTATGAGCCTTTCTGCTCCCGTGTCTCAAGAAGCCCCTCCATCCCAGAGTCGACTCCTATGACTATCCTCAATTCTAAGGTAGGAAGGTGGAGAAAGGGTGATGGTCGTTAATGAGAAGTCCAGATTTTCAGAGTAAGAAAGTGTCATTCTACTGTCCTTGCACTCGGCCCTGTTTAGTTTTGATCTTTTCACAGGCGTGCCAGTAGTTGGTCTCCTTCCTAAACTCTTTGAGGTTTTCTCCCTGGAAGCAGTTTTCCCCCTGATTTGGCTAGTGCTGTACTCGCTTCTTCACACTGTAGATCTGTCCACTCAAAACATCACACCACCGCATATAGAAATCTGTATTTATGCCCATTTTGTGTGGCAGTACAAGACAAACTATTTAATTGGCTTTTATAGACTCTGGACTTCTGTAATGACTTGGTGCTTGAAGACTATTGACTGTCAAATTGAATGCAAAGCCCTGTTCACAGCAGCGCCTCCTCTGTTTTTTGTTTGCTTCGTTTTACAGTGTTTGCTCTTTTGGGTCAACAAGATAGTTGGGAGCAGAGCAGAACCGCTGTGGGAATTCAATTTTAAGTTTCTAAAGCAGGTGAGGATTTCATAGCAGTTTTCATGCTTGCGTCACGGGTGGGGGTTTGTAACTTTTTTGCTTGTGCAAAAATAAACGTCGTAATGGGGTTAATTTTAAATTAGTTTAACAGTTTGTGCCAGATAGTTTTCAAAGCTTGCTAAGTTACGAAGAGCTCCCTGAGTAAAGATTAAAAGCAAATCTCATTGTCGCATGAAGCTTGCAAGTAAATTGGAGCATTACAGTTAGGTAGAAATATTTTAAAAGCAGACCAGATTTCTTCTTGCAGGCCATATGAAACCAGAACCTTGGATTTAAACGTCAGCAGACCCCCCCCCCCACCCCCGACGCGGCAGTGTGGCTGTGCACCCGGGCAGTGATTTTATTAATCCTTTGGGTTCAATAGTGTGCTTTGCACTAGTTTAATTCCAGAATGTGCTGCTGTGTTTCAGCCTCCCAAGTTGAAGAACGGCTGTGGAAACGGCCTTCAGTATCCGAGGCAGTACCAGGAAGTTCACAGTAACCCTGACCACGACTGCTTCCTGCTGCAGGTCACGACGCTGAATTTCATCTTCACTCCTGTGGTCATGGGCATGACGTTAACGCTGGTAAGCCTCCAGCGCAGGGTTCTGTGTGAAATTTGGATTTGTTAAAATATATGAACATTTGTCAGTTGTTTGTTGATAAGATATTCTTAATCCTCCCCCCTCTCCCCCCACCCCCCAGCTCACAGTGAACGTGAGTACAGACATGAGGCACCATCGCGCGCGCCTGCTGTTTCAAGACTCCCCGATGGTGAAGGGCAGGAAGCCGCGGAACGAGCAGGGGGTGCAGATCGTCCTCGACCCCGTGCACAGCGTGCGTCTCGTGGACTGGTGGCATCCACAGTTCCCAGCTTCCAACCGGACTTAACATCTCCTAACCACATGGTGCAAGGGCATGGAACAAAACCACGTGTGGAAAGCACTTTCCCCAACTCCCAGTTTGGTGCACGGAATGGAATCGTGGCCAGATGCTGTGTTTTGGTGGCTGGTGTGTGCTTGGGCACACACTCTGTAGAGTGTTAGATTTGCCCTAATTTGTATAAGACATACCCTTGGTAGTAAAATTCTGCCTCTACAAATTCAGTACTGTGTAATGTTTAATCTCTCTCTAGTAACGAGAGCATTAATGCAGAAAGATGGGCCGTGCACGTTACCTGGTGCAGAGAAGTCTTGTATAATGTTTTTATATATATGGGAGCTGTTTCATATTATCTGGCAGAATTGTAAATGGTTTAGTTCAAGCTTATCCCATCAATGTACTGTAAGAAGATACATTGGAAAAATGTGTGCAAGTAGATACAAACTCAGGTGTTTCACATGTGATTATAATAATCTCTCTCCAGGAGTTAAATGGGGATTTGGGTTGAGATTTATTTATATTCTGTTAGTTTTCATTTTCAAAACATTTTGCCTGTGACGTAAGCACAGAGAGCGTTGGAAAGACCCACCTGCAGCCAAGCTTAGTCTTCAGAATTGAAACATGAGTTTTGATTCACAGGTACTGAACTCTCTGTGGAAGAGGCTGTTTTCAAACTTAATTGATAGTGTCATACTAAAGCAGAGACACTAGGTGGTGCTATTTCACCTCTGCCCCTTATCCGCGTCTGTGCTGGTTTAAAGCAAGGCGCTTGTCCCTGTTGTGGCTGTGGAAGATGCTACTGTATACGCATTTCCATTCCGCCAGGAACAGCTAACACTGGTAGTTATCTTCAAATGAACATTACAGGCACCGGTACATTCTGCTTCACTGTGGATTTAGCGTAGAATCTAGACAGGTGCGTTGCGCGCCCCCTGCTGGTAGCAGACGCGTTTGCATGTCATTCCGGGTTTTCTTCTCCTGTTTCGCTTACAGGTTACATTCGGGTTTGCCATTTTGCCAGTGCAGTACATTATTGCATTTGGACATGTGGAACTCAGTTGACTGGGAGTAATGGGAACTGTAAATCTGTAGAAATAAAACTTGTATAAGCAGAATTCATTTTTTTTGGCTTGCTCCTTTGCTGTGTTTATTGTTTGGGTCGGGTGGGGATATTATTTTTTTTTTAAACGGTTGCTTCCCGTGCTGCGGTTTAGCACGTTATGTGCTTCCAGGAAGCAGCTGTTTTAAATCTGGTTTTGTTTGAACATGTTGCCTCTCCATCCAGTTATAAAAGGACGTCTCTCTGGCTGTCGCAGTGCAGGTTACTGCCCGGTTCAATCCACGCATTTCAAGACGGGATTAGCAAACTCTTATCTGAGCGCCGATGTCATCCTTGTAAATGTTATATTGCAACACTGAAGTGCAAACAGAGCTGTGCAGATTTCTAATTAAACTGCAGCGTTTTTAATAGTGGCAACGAGCAAGATAAAAAAAACAAAACAAAAAACCTTCTGATTGTGACCTAGCAAGGGAATCTGCGGGGCTGTAGTCGGATTATGATGTTATAACGCAGTTTGTCATGAGGGTGTTTCACAGTTATTTACTTACTGTCTATATGCTGTGAACGATCATGTCATGCCCTGTTCTGGATAATAATCTCAATAATAAATCTCATAGGGCAGGTAGAAAGTGCTTTAATTCGTCATATTTCAATACAGTGTGCTGTGTAATGTTTATCAGCTTCAGATGGTGATCTGTGTAAGGAATAATCGTGAGAGTGATTCCGTGGGACGGGATCCTTCTAGCTCTGGAAGATGACGCTGAAATGCCACCTGTTCTTAGTAACAGGACCATGTTGGCATGAACTGTTCTGTTGGTTTTCAGATAGGAAACAGAGCCGCTGACTAGAGAGGATTAGGTGACCATGGTTTCCGCTCTGCTCTCCCTCCGTCGGAGGATTGAAATGCAGAATTGTAAATATTTACAGGAAGAAATACTGATAATGTTATATTCTTAAACAAAAGTTCCTAAGAGAAGAAAAGACGTGCTTTTCCTCAAACTGGACTGTTTGTGGAATTGCGTTTCTAGTCCGTCGTGTCTCAGTCTGCAGTTCATGTCTGTTTGAATTGCGTTTCTAGTCCGTCGTGTCTCAGTCTGCAGTTCATGTCTGTTTGAATTGCGTTTCTAGTCCGTCGTGTCTCAGTCTGCAGTTCATGTCTGTTTGAATTGCGTTTCTAGTCCGTCGTGTCTCAGTCTGCAGTTCATGTCTGTTTGAATTGCGTTTCTAGTCCGTCGTGTCTCAGTCTGCAGTTCATGTCTGTTTGAATTGCGTTTCTAGTCCGTCGTGTCTCAGTCTGCAGTTCATGTCTGTTTGAATTGCGTTTCTAGTCCGTCGTGTCTCAGTCTGCAGTTCATGTCTGTTTGAATTGCGTTTCTAGTCCGTCGTGTCTCAGTCTGCAGTTCATGTCTGTTTGAATTGCGTTTCTAGTCCGTCGTGTCTCAGTCTGCAGTTCATGTCTGTTTGAATTGCGTTTCTAGTCCGTCGTGTCTCAGTCTGCAGTTCATGTCTGTTTGAATTGCGTTTCTAGTCCGTCGTGTCTCAGTCTGCAGTTCATGTCTGTTTGAATTGCGTTTCTAGTCCGTCGTGTCTCAGTCTGCAGTTCATGTCTGTTTGAATTGCGTTTCTAGTCCGTCGTGTCTCAGTCTGCAGTTCATGTCTGTTTGAATTGCGTTTCTAGTCCGTCGTGTCTCAGTCTGCAGTTCATGTCTGTTTGAATTGCGTTTCTAGTCCGTCGTGTCTCAGTCTGCAGTTCATGTCTGTTTGAATTGCGTTTCTAGTAAGTCGTGTCTCAGTCTGCAGTTCATGTCTGTTTGAATTGCGTTTCTAGTCCGTCGTGTCTCAGTCTGCAGTTCATGTCTGTTTGAATTGCGTTTCTAGTCCGTCGTGTCTCAGTCTGCAGTTCATGTCTGTTTGAATTGCGTTTCTAGTCCGTCGTGTCTCAGTCTGCAGTTCATGTCTGTTTGAATTGCGTTTCTAGTCCGTCGTGTCTCAGTCTGCAGTTCATGTCTGTTTGAATTGCGTTTCTAGTCCGTCGTGTCTCAGTCTGCAGTTCATGTCTGTTTGAATTGCGTTTCTAGTCCGTCGTGTCTCAGTCTGCAGTTCATGTCTGTTTGAATTGCGTTTCTAGACCGTCGTGTCTCAGTCTGCAGTTCATGTCTGTTTGAATTGCGTTTCTAGTCCGTCGTGTCTCAGTCTGCAGTTCATGTCTGTTTGAATTGCGTTTCTAGACCGTCGTGTCTCAGTCTGCAGTTCATGTCTGTTTGAATTGCTCTCTTTTAGCTTCAGGACTGTATTAACTGATAACTACCCAACATCTGAAAACGTCAAAAAGAACTCCCCTGTCTAGCTATTGTACCTGCCTGGCCGGTCTGTCTGTCTGTATTTAACCTTAAAAATAAGTGTTTGATACAGTCCTGTGGATCCCAGAGTACTGGGCTACACTGCAGTGTGATCACTTCGCCCCGAAGCCAGGAGACTACAGAATTGTCTTTGTATGTAAATATGTATTTGTGCATTTGTTTTGGAGTTATCTTTCTATCTGCCTTCATGTCCGTCTGTCTGTTCAAGTTCTTCAGACAACGGGGTATTTGAGCCGCCCTGGCTACACGGAATGTCTCCGCCACGCACACGCACACGCACACGCACACGCACACGCACACGCTCTCACTGCCCAGCGATCCCTGCAGCTCTGCTGCTAATGGTTAACCGCGGCCGGTCCTGCTCTAGCCGCTCCGGGCTGTTCTGCTATATTAAAGGCAGCGTCGTATTGTTTACCGAGCAGTAATGAGAATGATCAACATAAAGCAGTAAAAAGGAGCCCGGAGCGGGGCGGAGGGGTGCAGAGCCAGGGGCAGAGATGAGCGGACAGGAGCACTGGATGCTTCCTCTTCAGAGAGCGTTCTACCCCTTCCTCGCCATCGTCGGGATACCCTGTGAGTACCGGCCGTCCCGCGTCCTTCTTCAGGTGCGTGGGCGCTTCTAGCTTGCGATCTGGTCTGGGGGGCTGCTCTTCCTAAAAGCTCACCTGGGGCACCAGGTACCACAGCGGTATCGCTTTCCTTCTGTGGCACAGCAACGGTGGTATGGAAACAGATGCGGTTTAACTGCTTTCTAGATGAAGCTGGAAAGACGTTTTTTGGAAGAGCAGATTAGCTTAAAATGTACATCAAGTGATTTATCTGTCCAATATTTATCCACGTCCTTCCAGTGATTGCTGGGCAATACGCGTTGATGTGAAAATTACAAACTCGTGAATCTGCGGCCAAAAGTTTTGCCTCACCTAGAATTTTATGGCATTTTTTTTCTCTCGCATAAAGGCAGTAAAAACAAAATAAACGCTCAATAGCACGGGTTGTTCTTCAAACACACGTTTTTAAAAGCGATGTGTTTTAAACGAGGTCTCTTAACGTTAACACACGTGTTTGACGCTATTATTACACAGAGCGGTGCTTCTCGACCCCGGTCCTCGGGACCCCGGTGTCTTCTGCTTTTCCAGCTGAGCTCTCGCTTACTTAACTAAACCCTTACTTGTACTGATCATTTCATTAATTAGGCCTTTTTAATTGTTTCCAGCTCTTAAACAGTTTTCACGTTAACTGTAAAATCGGGTAAGTGACTTGAAAGCTGAGAACAGTTTAAAAAAAAGTATAAAATAAGCAAATTATCAGTTCAATTAAGGGTTTAGGGAAGCAACTGGATGCTCCGCGTAAATGAAAACCAGCAGACACAGGGGTCTCCAGGACCAGGACTGGGATCCACTGCCCTCGAGTAACTGCTTCCTGGAGCTTGATTGAAAAGCGCTGTAAAGCGGAGAAGCGCGCACGCAGGTCCCGGCACACTGTACCGGAGTGCTTACCATCGTCAATGTGCTTCATTTTATTCCAGCCAACATCGTGACCTTCCTGATCTTCTGGAGGCGGAACTGCATGCTGTCAAAGTCCAGCACCTACTATCTGATGGCGATCTCAGTGGCGGACACGCTGGTCCTCATTCTCATCGTCGTCATGGAGATGGTGCTGAAGTTCCACGTTGAGGAGCCCTTCTGGAGCAAGGACCCCTGGTGCAGCCTGAGGGACATCTTCAACTACGGAGCCTACAACGCCTCCACCTGGCTGGTGGTCACCTTCACAGCGGAACGCTTCATTGCCATCAACAACTGCAGCCTGAAAGCCAGGTTCTGCACCCCGAAATGTGCCGTTATCACCATCACCCTGGTGTGCTCCTGTAGCCACCTGTGTGCTGTCCCGTACTTCTGGTCCAACAAGTCCTACTTCAACAGGAGCGGTCACCCCGGGACTCCTGTCTGCATGCACGATCCGCACCTGCCTGGTTTCTACGTGCGCGGGCTGGTGTGGTTTCAGACCGCCTTGGTTTACATCGTCCCCTTCGTGGTGATCTTCACCCTGAATGGGTTGACTCTCCGGCAGATCGTTCTCAGCAACAAGGTCCACGCCGCGGCCGGGGTGCGCCGCCAGGCTCCCAGCCACTTCCAGAGCCAGAAGAGGAAGTCGGTGGTTCTTCTCATCACCGTTTCCATGACCTTCGCCTTGCTGTCCATCACCAGGTTTGTCACCCAGATCATCCTCCGCAGCGCGCACTACGAGATCGACCGCACCGATTACACCATCCCCATTAACGTGGCGGCTGACATCGGGACCATGCTGGACCTCACCAACGCTTCCTTCAACATGTACCTCTACGCTTGCACGCAGTCCAAGTTCCGCAAGGAGCTGGTGGACTGTGTCAAGAAGGCCATCTACCCCTGCAAGAGCTGCAAGCCCCTGCACTCGGACTACCCTTCCACCATCTTCCACCTGTAGCCTGGCTGCGGCAGGGCTCTGCAGTCTTTGCTGGAAGCGGCTGGTTTCTTTCTGTCTGTAGCGTGTCGTAGGGCCTCCATGAAAGCAAGCTAACTTGAGAGCTTGAATTTACTTGAAGGCGACCTGCGGTTAGTTTGAAATGTACTGTTGTGAAACCAATCGAAGCAAAACAACAACACGTTTAATTTGTGTCCCAGTGGCTTCTAAATCAAATCTTTATAGACGAACTGAGTGTGAAACGGAACCCGAGTCAAGCTGCAGACCACTAACTGATCTGATTAAACAGGCCTTTTAACACACTGAACTCCGTGTCAATGCTAGCATGTGAAACCATTCATTTACAAGACTCATCTCAGCTGTAATTCAGTTATAAAAACAATGTGATTATCCGATCCACCCCAATCCCAATTAGAGCAGAGAGCAGAGGCTTTACAGTCCCCAGTAACACAGTGAATCTGGTGTAATAAAGTGTTGAGCACAATGTCACGCAATATCAACCCTTATTAGGTTACATTACGTTATGATCCGTGACATTTCTGCACAAACCCCGTGTTTCTCTTCTCGCAGGCGTGCTGTGCAAATACCCTGAAACAGTAAACAGATAACCGGTGTTTGCTCTCCAATTACGACTTTTAGTATTCATTTCACCTGAGGTCTCCATTGCCTGCCGGGCTGCAAAGCAAATAAAGGTTACTAACCGCAAGAGATCAGTCCAGTGAAGATGCCCCCGCGGTCTCCTCTAGCTGTGCGCTCTCTCTCTCTCTCTCTCTCTCTCTCTCTCTCTCTCTCTCTCTCTCTCTCTCTCTTTGCACTTATATATAAAAATGAGGCTTTCATTTCTTACATGTATTTCTGAATTAATAAAGTGTGATTAAAACGATAATGACTCATGATTGAGTTTGAAAAGCAGAGGCAGCGTTGCACCCCCTCTTCATACAGACACCCACAGATCCAGCCCATTCAAGAGAAGTTCTGTAAAATGGACCTGTCTGTCTCTGTGTGCCTCTTTGTGTCTATGTCTGTATCTCTGTGTGTCTGTCGCTCTGTGTGTCTGCCTGTATGTGTGCATGCTGTATCCTGTATGCATATCTAAATATGATGTGCATTTGAAAGCCCTTCATTATTGCCTGATCAGTGAAAGCCAGCCTCTTCATTTGGCGCCGTGTCTCTTTAAAAAGCAATACAGCGGCTGTATTCCGGCAATGCGCGGAACTGACAGCAACTTCTCATGAGTGCAATGAAACCAACCACCAACCTGCGAGCATAACCAACGGGAAATACACCCCCAATACAGCTGCTTAAACCAGCGGGATCTGAAATCAATACAGCTGCTTTAAAGCGGGATCTGATACCCATTGGAAATACACCCCAATACAGCTGCTTTAACCAGCGGGATCTGATCAAAACCCATTGGAAATACACCCCAATACAGCTGCTTTAACCAGCGGGATCTGATCAAAACCCATTGGAAATACACCCCAATACCAGCTGCTTAAACCAGCGGGATCTGATCAAAACCCATTGGAAATACACCCCAATACAGCTGCTTAAACCAGCGGGATCTGATCAAAACCCATTGGAAATACACCCCAATACAGCTGCTTAAACCAGCGGGATCTGATCAAAACCCATTGGAAATACACCCCAATACAGCTGCTTTAACCAGACGCCGTTCAATACGAACGAGGAACCAGAAATGACCGACCACGCACTCTGAATCTGCAGGTACGGGGTTTTAGTTTTTGGTTTTTAAAAATGTTTTCTACTGGGAGATACTTTTTCAACTTGCCCGAGGTCTGTGTAGTTAGTCACTTATAGTACTGTCTTACTATTTGAAATGAATGTGACCATATTGAATGGAGTGTGCGGTGTACGGGCGCAGCCTATCTGGGTTTATAATAATAATAATAATAATAATAATAATAATAATAATAATAATAATAATAATAATAATGTAACTCTCAGGAGCGAACTCGCGTTGTTCGGTTGATAGCATGGCGCGTATTAGTTTGGTCACTTAGTTGATTCCTCGTATTTCCATTGGTAATGGATGGCATTGCTCAGGCAGTAAATCGCATGCGCAGTCAATTTCAGTTACATTATTATAATTCACAAACTGACGACTGCCTACCCAAAGTAGATTCATGTTACAATATATATCATCAGATATCAAACTGTTTTCCATGGAAACATTCATTAAAATAGACGATGGTAAATATATAATGTGTGTTTTTACTTTTCGATGGTAATTGTTCTCGGAGGCGTTGATGAACACATTGTATCTGTGCTGCTGCACTCTCTTCCTGTCCCTCGGCTATCATATTAACGCTGATAATAGTGTTTTTGGCAGCTCATTAAAAGGTAAGGCGCCGCAGGCAGCATAGCAAGCCTTGTTGCACCTGTCCTCATGATCGCTGTTTACGAGTCTGCGCTCTGGAGCTGCAGGCAATCCAGCCAGTACAGGTGAACTAACGACTTCTTTCTGAAAGCAGCGGCACTGCCGCCATGTTAGCAGACTGCAAAGAGCGCACCTGAACATTCAAGGGTTAATGACCTGGATCAGGGTTCAGCTATTCAGAGAGGCCGACTGACGACTCCGGCTTTGGTGGGGTTTTAGAGAGAAGAGAACAATGGTCTATCAGAGCAATGTAATTAAAAAAAATGTGCATTCTTAAACTACAAAAGAAAGCCGCAGTGAGTTTACACCCCCCTCCCCCTGTCCCGTTGCCACAGTGTTTTTTTATTACATTGGACACGCGGGGTTTGCATCCACAGCAACATCTCATCTGCACCACACCTCGTTACAAAGCAAACTAGAAGTTACTGAAAACAAGGAAACGCGTGTGATTCACAGACTGGAGGAAACCGTTGCAAAAGGTCCCTAAAGACCCTCCCCGGATTTGTTTTTGAGTTGTCTCTGAAGAGTTTTGTTGCAGTAAATTTTATTTTCTATATAGCTATATATTTTCTATATAATATTTACTGTGTATAATCTGTGTGTGTGTTTGAAGTGTTTAATAAGTTTCATTTTCTGTGTAATATTTACAGTGTGCAACGTGCATGCATGTGTTTGAAAACACATTGTTACAATTGTTAATCTATAAAATCTCTGCTTTGCATAACCAGTCATGCGGGTGTGCTGAGAACGTGTTTACATTTGAGAGACCTTGTAAATATTACATTGCAAGGTGTATGTTTATAACATTATTGTGTTTTTGTAATTAGTACTGTAATAGGGGCAGGAGTGATCTGCAGGCAGATAGGAGAGAGACTGGAGACTGTGGTCAACACGCCACTTCCAAGCACAGATTTTATTTACATATATATTTACAATAATGCAAAAAAACAAACAAAACAAAACAAGGTTCATCAGTGAAAGAGTGGGTCTGTGTTCATGTTCTGGGAGTTCCCTCACGCTCCGCAGTACTGATGGCTTGCTTGGAGGGTGTTCTCTCTCTCTGGGTGTTTGGTGTTGTTGATTGATGGAACTCCCCAGTTGGGATGGAACCAATTCCAGTGCCTCAGTTTATCAGGTATCATGCACCACCGTCAGTCTCCTGTCATTAAAATGCAATGACGCTGATGAAGCGCTGAGCGCAATAGTAAGAGCGCATGTTTCAAATGATTTTCAAGACATGCTTCGTTTAAATGAATGGACTGTCTCGCAGTGCCAGTGAAAATGTTAGGAGTTTCGTATTTTCATGTCGTGAAGGTCGCCAATTTTCTTTTTGTTTTGAATATTATTTTTTAAGTTGATAAGCATCTGCTTATTTGAGGGCTTTGATAAATGTCAATTTGAACCCCCCCCCCCCGGCTGGTTTCACAGACTCCGATTAGCACTAATCCTGGGCTACCTTACCAAAGGTAACACCAGGAAACGGGTCTGTGAAACCTGCCCTCTGCATGATAACTGGCGTTGAATATTGTCCTGAGGGTTGGATTGGCTGTGTGGTTTCGTTTCAGACGGGTTAAACTGTGTTCCTGAGGCGTCGCTGCAATGAGATGCTATTGGAAGAGATTTCTGATGACTTTGGGCTCCCTGTCTCTCTTCCTCCTCCTCCTCCTCCTTGTCAGTCTGAGGACTGAGGAAGACAGCTTTGCCGCTGTGAGTAATGAAGCTAAATTATTATCCATAACCAGCGATGGTCTTGCCAACAGCCATCCAGAAAGCGATGCTGGGAATCAGGTGCTGTGTAATTAAACTGGGCGTTGGAGAAGCACTTTTCTTGTATTGCACATAGGATGAACCCCCGGGGTGGGGGCGCTCCTCTGCCCTGCTCGACAGGGCTCTCATCCTCTGCTGAAATGTTTCATTACAGGAGGAGAGCAGGAGATGGGCCAGAGAGGTGGCCATGCAACAGATTTACTCCGAGAGGAACAGGAAGTCCATTTTTCAGCAGTCGTCCAACGAAGATTCTTCTGGTTCTTCTTTTCAGAATACCTGGCGGTAGGGCTGTCTTCGATCAAGAGGAAGCGAGGGAATTACCTCCTGGAGACGCTCAAGTCCATTTTTCAGCAGCTAAAGGAGATGGTGGTGGTCGTTCATCTGGCCGACTTCGACCAAGCCTGGAACAGCAAGGTGGTGAAGGACATCTCCAGGAATTTCTCCCACCATGTGCTGTTGGGACACCTCATAGTCATCCACGCACCCCAGGAGCACTACCCCCCCCTGCAGGGGCTCAAGCAGAACTTCAATGACGCTCCGAACCGCGTGCAGTTCCGCTCCAAACAAAACGTTGACTACGCCTTCCTGCTCAACTTCTGTGCCAACCTGTCACATTACTATCTGATGCTGGAGGATGACATCCACTGCTCCAAATCCTTTTTCACCGCCATTAAGAAAGTCCTGACCTCCAGGGAGGGATCCTACTGGGTGACCCTGGAGTTTTCCAAGCTGGGGTACATCGGAAAGCTTTATCAGTCCAGCGATCTTCCCAGACTGGCCCAGTTCCTGTTGATGTTTTACCAGGAGATGCCTTGCGACTGGCTCCTGGTTCATTTCCGGGTCTTGCTCGCCCAGAAGGACGTCATTCGTTTCAAACCGTCTTTGTTTCAGCACAATGGGTTTTACTCCTCTTTCCTGGGCACGGCCAACAAGCTTAAAGACGACGACTTTGAAGAGGTTTCCCTTGATCTCCCAGACAACCCTCCGGCTACTATCTACACCAACATCAGCACGTTTGAGAACTACAATCCCAACAAAGCCTACAGCAACGTGGATGAATATTTCTGGGGCAAGTCTCCATCGGTGGGGGATTACTTCACCATCGTGTTTGCCAAACCCGTGGAGTTGACGAGACTCCGAATTCGAAGCAGCACAGAGGAGAGGCAGTCGGATGTGCTTCATGCTGGAGAGGTCGAACTGGGAGAAGACCCAGCACAGATTAAAGAGAAGGTGGAATGTTCCAGCTACGTAAAACTGGGGCGATTTGAGAACGGACAATTTGAGAGCAAGGATATTGACACAAAGATTCATTCTGCAGTGTCTTGCATAAAAATAGTTGTAACGGAGAGCCAGAAAGAATGGCTTATCATTCGAAACACAAGCATTTGGACCAAACGAGTAAAGCATAGCTGAAAATATCTTCCATGTAGCTATTTTTGGTTACACCCTTTTTCCCACATGATGCAATTAATCTGTCAAGGTAGCTACGTCTTTTTGTAACCTGCATACTGTGCATTTTCACATAGTGATCAGTTTATTTGTATAAGGACATCTGGAAGGTGTAATTCTGTACAAAGTACAGAGATTGCTCATTAGAAAACCACTTGCTTCACATCTTTAGTTGTGTGAGTCACCAGACTTCTTCTTCTTCTTCTTCTTCTTCAGTCACTTAGCAGACACTTTTATCCAAAGTGACTTACAGAGACTTGGGGGTGAACTGTGCATCACAAGTGAAGCTGCTGCAGAGTCACTTCCAGTAGGACCTCGTTTTTCTGAAGGACGGGTGTCACCAAAGCTTGCCAGAAGAAGGAGAAAGCAGGTGTTTACTCTCTTTCGCACAGAGAGCATGTACAGGGCTGTACTGTGAAATGCATTCCCCCTGGAAGGAAGCCCTGCTCACTCACCAGTCACAATCACATCTATACGAATGCCAAACATCGCAAACATCCCAATGCCTTGTGCCTTCATGTTTTTTATATACAGATTGTCCTCCACTGTCTGTAGGTGCAACCCCAGAAAACGATTTCTGAATTTTAAAAACTAAAATCAGGTGTTTTGTCCTATTACATTACACAGCCGCTGAAGGAGGGCATTATGAAGGAAAAGGAACCGAGTCCACCCATACCTAAGTGTGAATTTGGACACAGTTGCATCTGTATTAGAAACAGGTTCTGCTACTGTGTTTTCTATTAGTAAAGGGTCTGAATGTATGGATTATATTATACTGTGCTTCTCGTGAGCACAAATTCTCATTCCATTCTACAAAAACACATTCAATGCCGACTGTTCTTTTGCTAATTCCAGAACTCAGGAATCCTTCTAATAAATCATTGGAATTGTGGAGAGCTGTTGGTGTTCTTTGTGTCCTCGTTCAGTTGATTAGCTCCAGCTGCTCTTGAGAGGGTTTCTAATTGCAATGTAATGTTTACTGTGCAACACAATAGGCATGTGTTGTCTTAAATCCACGCTGTCTGATTTTGGGTGTTGGGCAGCTACTGTGCGCGAACGAGAAAGCTGCAGTGACTCAGGGTTAAAGGAGAACAATAGTTCCTCTAGATAGTGAAGAAACCGGAAGGCGTGTTGCTCAGGAAATATGAAGTGGTTAAGCACGCCGCTGGGGAGGATCCAGCACAGTATTTCCAGCTGGCAGGGTTTAAATTGTCTCTCCCTCAGTGGCTCACTTTGTCAGGCTCTGCAATTTATACGCGTTATCAGAGCACTTCACTGAAAGTGGGGCTTCTCTCTACAGCCAAGCTTGCAGTGGGATGAGTTTCAAAAGTTCCCTGTGGGGTACCCTGGTAAAAGCACAGCAAGGTGATCAAACAGCAAAGGTCCATGCAGGTAAACCCTCTTAATAAAACTCCAGGGTGCAATCTCTTAGTGTGGAAAGTCAAACCCAGTCGTTATTCAGCTGGTATCACTTTGGCAAACAAAACAGGCAAAGATTAGAAGGTTTCTGTGCAGTGTTGCAATGGCGCATGTTAAGCAATGCAATGCTTACCACCTCGCCTTGCTTTGAACGCACAGTGCCGTGGTAGACTGTACTGACTGGATGCAATTGCAGAGCCCTTAGTTAACCCTGGGAACTACGGGAAACACACAGGAAACTGAACAATGACCATACAAATACATCCCATAGTACACGAGGAGCAAAACAATACAACTAAATACATAATGTAAAGCTTTTCTGACTGTGAGAACTTTGGATGTGAAACCGATCTCTCTGTAAAACCTGTATTGTATGTTTGCTTGTATGTGTTTTTGAACCTGGTTCAATTTCCTTTGAAGGAATACTCAGCCTTATAATTGACAACATTGCTATAACAAATGTTCAGGATGTTATTAAAGGCCAAACCAAAATGAGCACACATTTTCCATATTAATTTGGACAATAGGGCCATTGTAGCTTTTAGTGTGTGTGTGTGTGTGGTTAAAATTAGAACACACATGCAAAATAACTCTGTTAAAAAGAAAACAGTCTGGAAAAATCGTAGAAAAAAGTTTTTTTTTTTTTTTTTTTTTTTTTTTTTTTTTTATGGGTGTACATTTACATCAAATATTAAACTGGCAAAGCTACAGCTGAAGTTCTGCACTTATAGGATGTTTTATTATTTAAAGTATATACGTTTGTGAAAAGAATTGGCCACCCCAACTGCAAAACAAACAGAACGTCATCATTCTTCAGATTAAAAAAAAAAAAATCATTTATTTACGAATTACAAGCGAATTCCAACATTTACTATCCTGTCACCTTCCACCCAGCCCGCCTCCTGTGTTCAGCCGATAAAAACAATGCTGCAGTGACACCTAGTGGTTCTTTTGCATAGCTACACCTGCTGGAAAGTTTGTAACTAACAGTAACAGTCCGCTAACAGTGCCCTTTGTCATCGTGCAAAGTTGTACCCGTAATATAATGTGAAAGCCTGCGGTGCAATCAGAACTTTACACAGAACTGTATCAGGCGTATACCTATTATTTCCATATATATATATATATATATATATATATATATATATATATATATATATATATATATATATATATATATATATATATATATATATATGGAATATTAAATCATGTAATCAACAAACACGATAAAAAATACTAAATATACAGTACTTAGTACCCAATATTGGGCTTAATACAGAGGTACTGGGTGCTGGTTACAGAGCTGTTAAACTGGTCCAGGAACACACATGCTCGTTATAAACCTCTTCACTGTGCTGTTCTAACGCTGTTACCCTGTTATGCGTTTGTCTACACTCGTGCAAGCCTCAGTCGTCTTGCGGGGTTTTCATACAGCTTACCCACAGGTTTCCCGGTGAGACGCAGTTCTCAGCGGGGTGTATATTCTGCATGAAGCTCCTATGGGAAATGCAAAGGCGTGTTGCGTGAAAAAAAACCTGCAAAGGTGCAGCCTGCTGGCACGCGACCCTGCAGCTCACCTGGAGCGCGCACGGGGCTGAATTCAAACGCGAACGTTCTCTGTGTGGACTGTTGAGCTTCAAGGTTATCAGACCGTGATACTAATACTAATAATAATAATA
Source organism: Polyodon spathula (assembly GCF_017654505.1). NCBI lineage: Eukaryota > Metazoa > Chordata > Actinopteri > Acipenseriformes > Polyodontidae > Polyodon > Polyodon spathula. The sequence goes on along the minus strand of NC_054558.1, from coordinate 1,650,499 downwards.
ATAATAATAATAATAATAATAATAACAATAACAACAGCGTGATTCAGGGACACCCTTTGTCTCTTTAATTTACCTTAAATACAACGAGGCTTTTAAAGCACTCTGCAGTACAGAGGTCATTAAATATAGTGAAATAAATCGAGAGATTTATTTAATATTGTATTGTAACGTTTTAAATGTAAGGGAAGCGCTTTGTTATTTTTATTTGCTCATGAAATAATAATAATAATAATAATAATAATAATAATAATAATAATAATAATAATAATAATAATAAATAAGCATGCATGTTGACTTGTTTATTCTTATACATTGATAATCTCCTCCATGTTCTGGAGTTTAATGTCATTTAAATCACAGGAATTTGTGTTCATGGTTTCCACATTGTTTAACATTGTGTTTTTCTAGCAGTGCATTATTTCCAGGCTCAGTACACAAGCTGCACGATGGAGAAGGAGAGACCATTTAAATTGTTTTTACCTCCACGGATCAGTCTTGGCCCGGTGTTTGCTGTAAAACCTCAAGAAATGACGGAGACTGGAGGATTAACCCAGGTACTCAGAGGGGTGGCCCTGTGTAATTTCATTCACTTTATCTAAGAGCAGTCTGTGTCCCAGTAATGTCAGTGTGAATGGAAACCAGTGGTCACGTGCAGTAATTATTGTTCTTATTATTGCTGGCTTAAAGTATTTGTGTTTTTATTTGTATGTTTTTTTGTGCAGGCTTTTGGGAAGCACTTTGATAGTAATGACTCAAACCTGCCATTAACAAAGACAAACGCCTCCAAGTATTCAAAACCAGCCAGTCCAGGTAAATATACACGAGAATGAAGCACGTTGCACAAGCTAGGTGACCCCCACGCACAGCTTACCTTTAAAAAACCTTCTTCAGAAACCTGCCCATAATGTGCCTATATATAACTAGTGTTATTTTTCTCCCCAGACCCTGTTTTAAAGAAGATACCAACAATGCCAGAAGAAGTGGTAATTTGGAAATGCAGATTTGTATTTTATACATATCTTGCAATGAAGATATTCAGTATTTAAGTATTTGTGTTCACCCCATATCACAGACCACTACTTATGCTGTCCTCTTTAGCGTTAAATTTAGCTAGAACAATACTTTTCTTAAAAAATGCAGATAATTGTACACATGAATAAAATATTCTGGAATATATTGTTATAGCATTCATCCTTTATTTTTGAACTAATAAGAAAATCAACACCTCTTCTGAAGGTGGTGGGCAGAATTGTGTTCTGTTGATTTATTTGTTCACAGTGCACTGAAAAAGCCAGTCAGATTTATTCCAAGCTTTATGAAGAAGCTGAGAATATAAAGAGATGGAAAGTGGCCATGGATGCTGAAGTTATACAGAAGGATAAGAAATTACAGGAAAATAAAAGAACTATTGAAAACCAGCGCAAAGCCATTCAGGAGTTACAGGTCAATCACATTTTATTTTTTATTTTTTGTTTTCCAGAAAAATCCCTAAAATGACAGTTTAGAGTTTTATTCACCAGCGAATTATATATTTATATATTTGTCAAAGTATTGCTATTTAAGAAAACATGCTTTTATCTTTTCCTTTTTTAGTTTGGAAACGAGAGTCTGAGCATGAAATTGGAAGAAGAGATGAATGAAAATAAAAATATGAACAACAAGTATGTGATTTCTTAGGTTGTAATGTATTAATATTAACAGCAGATGCCATGTAATGCTGTGGCAGAAAAGATTGAATCTGCAAATGTTTGCAAATACTGTATATTGTAAATCTAATGCTGAATGGTGTTATCCCTGTTCTTTACAGAAATTTGGCCACCAGACATTTATGTAATCTGCTAAAGGAAACTTTTGAAAGATCAGGAGAGAAAATTAATTTATGTAAGTAAATATAAAATCTAATTTGGGAAAATCCTTTAAAACCGTACAGTACTACTTTAACATACTCTTGGAGTGCTCATTAAAGTAATAACTGCACTGTTTTTATGAAATTGTTAGACCAGTAATAATATGCATATATTCAATTAAGAACTAAACCAATGATCAGTATTTCAATCTATACCTTTATACTTTTAAATAACATTGTTGTTTGAATTTTAGATGAATCAGAGAGAGAAGAAACACATGACCTGCTTATTCAGAATAACAAGGACATCCAGGTAAAAAAAAACCCTCTTCCTGAGAATAAAACAACTCATAATAACAGTTTAATTGTACTGTGTTTGTAAATGATATATCTTTGATTTTTTTTTTCCCAGAGGATGGTACTGGCATTTGATGGCCTTCAAATCCAAGCTGAAAATGAAAGAAAGGAGATGAAGATTAAATGTGAGTTTTAAACTGATTAGATCATTATTACTGTGTGTGGAAAATGTAACAAACTTATAACGGATAAACAACCACTGTTTTTCAGTTCTTAATGATCACTTTAATTAGTTAAACAGTTTTTCTATATATAGTACTGGAGCATCCTGGGAGGATATGTGTGGAGAGGAATAGATTTCATTGAAACAATATGACTCCTTCATTTTTAATTTTAATTTTTAATTTTTAAGTAAAAGAGAGTAAACAGCAGAGTGAGGAACTCATAAGGGAATGTCACGCAGAACTGAGGAAGAAACAAGAACAGGTTTGTCCCTAAAATGGCTTTATGACCCTTTTCCATAACCCCTAGAAATCTCCACAAATGTGGTTCTTTTCTAAACGGGTTTGCTTGCATGATTGGCAACTGGTGTACAGCATTGTGCAAATAAGCAAACCTATATTAAAGGCTGACATTGTATGTGCTGTAAAGATCTGTGAAAGCCCTCAATATGCATTTATTAAGGTACAGTAGATATTTCCATGTATTACTTCACTGAAAACCCTGAAGAAAAAATAAATAGCAGGGACATACATGTTTATAGCCACAGTCATAATCCACAACCCTGAATAAACATGAGCATGCAGAATACTGCCACTTTAAAACGCATAACGCTTGTTTCAGATATTTAAAATAATGTCATTTGTTTACAGGTGTCGCAGCTTAAGCAGAAGTATGATGAAAAAGATAATGAACTTCAGCAAATATGGCTTCATTTTCAAGAAACAAAGCAGAAATATGAGCAGCTAGAAGAAGCAGCAAGTAATTATTCAGTTGGATTGTTTTAATATTAAGTTAGGCATGTTTAACTTGTCAATATGTGTTTTTATGGTAGAAAGGTTGTCCATAAGGTCTGAGAATCGGAATTCCAGAACAATAATTAAACTTATTTTTCATTGTCAGGAAAACAATATAAGGATCTACAAGAGTCACATAGAAAACAAGAGGTGCTTTTAGATAACCTGGAAAAAGCAGAAAGCTCCCTTAAAAAAACCCAGGTAGAGTCAACATGTGAGGGTTCAGTGGATGTTGTCTGTTGTTTGTTGGACACAAGATCATATACAGAGTTTGCTGGTAATGCTGAATTCTTACCTCTATTTAGAAACGTCAGCAAGTTCTCGAGACAATGTTAGAAACTAAAGAACAGGCACTTGGGCAAGTAATTGTGGAGAAAGACGCAGCCACGGAAGAGCTTAATAAAACGAAAGAATGTCAGGCAGCAGCGATTAAGAAGCTGCAGGATACAGTTCAGAGTTTAGAGACATCTCTTACAATGAAGAAACTGAGGTAAAAATGGCACACTTGGAAATGAAGATTTTGTCGCAAACATTTTTTGTCAGTAGGCTTGTTTTTCAGAATGAATGCTTCTCGCGTGTTTATGAGTTCTATACAATACAGTTTTGTTTTCAACCTTCCAAGTCCTGGCGTATGACAGCGATTTATTAGATCCCTGGATATCCTTCATATTGATGGACAGGATGTTACATACCATGTTTTTATTCATTATGCTTTAAATTAAACAAAACATGCTCTGTTTTCCTATTATTTTCAATAGTATTGTTTGTACAGGTCAGAAGAACTCGAAGAGAATTTTAACAACATTTTAGTGGAAGCAAATAAAAAAACTTGTGAATTAGGTAATCAGAAACATTTATTTTCTGAAGTTTCTACATTTATCTGCGCAATGGCTATACTTCTGTTGCCTTATGTTTATTTGTGTGTTTTAGGAGCGATAGAAGAACACAAAAAAGAGAAAGAAAAGGAAATCAAACAGCTTACAGACAAATTGGTAATGCTCCATATATTTATTCTGTTATAAACTGTGATTTTTTGTCAGAGAATTTCCTTGGATTTCAATTATTTATGTAATGATTCCATTTTAAGTTAATCAAGCTGTGATATATGTTTATTTTTTTCAAGTGGAGTATATGTTGATTGTTATAGCATGAGAGAATGTTCTAAGATACATATTTGTATATTGTGTGTCCCTTCATAGGGAATGGCTAGACAGTCCATAACTGCTTTAGAGGAAAAGTTTAAAAATGAAGAGAAAAAGGCTGGGAACCTGATAACTGAACTGGAGATCAAAAACACAGCCCTGTGTGAACTAAAGGTCTGGACACCTATCTGTTTTTAAAACGTGTTTTACAATATACTGCAACTGTGCTGCACAGACATTTCATAACACTTTAGTCATGATTCATTGGCATGTGCAAAAAGCAGTATAGCTCTATATTCTTTAACCACTAATAACAAACCATCCCTTATCTACAGTACAGTCGGTTTCACTGTGTCCTTCTTTTTACTTCAGGAAGCAGCTGAGCTTCTTTCAGAGGTAAATGGCAACCTTGAGAAGAATATAGAACAGCTGCAGAAAGATCAGGAAGGGTTAAAGCATGTTGTTCAAAATAAAGAGGTTTGTTTCCATACTTGCATCAAGTAAACTTCAGTTGTCTTAATAATTATTATCATTGTACATTTTAAATTTGATCACTTTTTTGTTTCAATGCTTAACAAAGTGATTTTCTTCTTTAGTCTGAAATATGTGAGATTCAAGAACAGTTATCTGCTGCTCTTGGAAAGGAGGGAGTCTCTTTGGAAGAAGTAGATAATTTAAAGATGATCCTCGCACAAAAAGAGTAAGTTATCTTGATTAACTTTGATTATTAGAAAAAATAGGTGCTAAACAGTTTAATTGTAATATTTCCTTTCATAAACCTTACTTGGGTCTCCACAATAAGCGCATGAATGCTTAAATATCTGGCTACATGGCCAATCCTTTCTTTCACAACAGGAAAAGCTATGAAGAGTTAGCTTCAAGTTTTAGCAAGCTTCTACTTGATCAAGAACAACTTTCACTGGAGAAAAAGAATATAGTTGTTGAGGTCAAAAACCTTGAAAAACAGCTAAAGGTATGCAAATTTAACTCAGGCTGTGCTAAATTGAAAGTCATTTCAAAAGTTTATGGTCATTGGAGTATGTTGCAGAAAACGTGTATGTAATTCCTTTGCTAAACATTGAGCCCCATATATTTATCATAAAACAAGTCTAGCAGCTGTAACCAATATATTACCACTTGACACCACACGATGGAAACAGCTCAGCTTGGCAGACAGGTTACACATTTTGCCAAGTTCTCCCTGATTAGTATACTTATTTCAATTAACCATACATTAAAAGTACCTTTGAATTTATTCTGAAATTCAGGCCAGTAAGCAAAATGAAGAAAAGGCTAGGAAGGAAATTGAGAAGCTAGAAGAAGAAAACAACAAACTCAGGCAAGTTTTTGTTTGACTTCTAGCTACAGTACTGTATTATGCATAGTACTGTCAGTTTAGAATAGGGGATGCTCAGTGATGAAATAAATCTATTGTTTTGCTTATTGTCAGAGAGGAAATTGAATCGTTAAAGGAAAACATTGAACAGAATGGTGTGGACACAGAAAACAAACTAGAAGAGCATGAAGAAAATGTAAGACTAGATGAGTATTAGACAACAATACCTGAGATTGCATTCTTCCACTGGGAGAAAGAAGTTCTCCTTGTGGTGCTTTAGGGACAGTACAATCCTACATAACCAAGCTCTGAGGTCTCTGGAAGGTACTTTAATGCCACATTGGAAATGTAAGATGTAGGGTCACATTTTAACAATCTCGATTTTTTTCTTTTTAGTAATAGCCTGGAAGCAAAGAGGAGCATGGATAGCTCAGTAATGAAATATAATAAAATACTATTCTGCTTGATTTATTAATGTCACATTCAGTGCTGCTTAATGGGAAATGACTTCAGTGACAGAGACCTTATCATGTGTATTCCTAGAGTCAGTCTTTATTTTATTTGTGTATTATTATCACAGAATAAAAGTTTGCACAACGAACTTTCTAAAAAGGACAGGCAGCTGAAGACAGTGGAGACAAAGGTAAAAGACTTCATGTTGATGCCTACATTAACATTTCTATGTATTCCTGTATATCTTATTGAGTGTGTAAAATTATGGACACAAGATTCACAGCAACATTTACAACCTATTAATCTATTTGAAATAATATCGTTTGTAACCCCTAGGAGGTTTACAGTGGTTTTATAGTGAAACAATAAGCTTAAAGAAGTCAACGTTAAAAGACACCAGGGTTTGAAATCTATACTGCTTTAAATAACCAAAACACAAGCCTTTTGTAAAATAATTGTACTGTCTGAGATAGTAAAACTGTTGCTTATCTTTTTAGCTAAACAATCTGAAAAAGCAAATGGAAAATAAGAGCAAATCTCACGAAGAGCTGCAGCAAGAGGTATATATTCCATATTCATTATAAACATCAAGGAGAATACAAATACTGTCTGTAGGTCACCATGATTATCTCAGTATAAGTATACTCTCACTGAATTAACTACATCTGTTTCTTTTACTAGATTAAGAATTTAAAAAGAAAAATGGCAACAGACAGCAAAGCGTGCAGTCAATTTGAAGCTGAGGTATGTACCAATGAAGAAGTGTTTTCATGCAGTTATATCTCCAGCTCAGCTGCTTTTCACTTTTTATACAAACTTATGATGCCACCCATTTAAATGTATGTTCTGGTATAGTGTGCAATGCTGCTAGGGAAGACAGAACCCCCAGTATCCCAGTCTCTGCTATGTGGACTAATGCCCTATCAGGGCTAAATTGAGGAAATCAAACTAATTGCATACCTGAGGCAAAATCAAATGCCACGCAAGGTGAAAAACAGGAAAGGCGACTGAACTGTCCTGCTGTGCTGCCCGTCCCCCAGAGGCTCTCATATTTAGTGAGATTATTATTATTACTCTGTTGTATTTTTTGCTGAAGGTAAATGAATTAAAAATGGAGCGTGAAAATGTGCAAAGACAGCATGATGATGAAATGAAGAATCTTCAGAAGGATTTTGAAGCCAAAACGGTTTCTGAAGCAGAACTTTATGAGGAGGTATTTTCTATTATTGTTGATTTTTATATCCACACATTTTCTGAAAACACTACGCTATATATTAGTGTGCTATTGCGCACATAGCCAGTATATTTTGGTATTAGTTTCTCAAATAATACAATAAAAAATTATTCTTGCAAATAAAATCATGACATTATAAACAAGTCAACGTTGGGAACTTCCACAGGTACAGAAGCTAAAGCTTACAGCTGATGAAGCAGTGAAGAAGCAGAAGGAAACTGAAATCAAATGTCAGCACAAGACAGCTGAAATGGTTGCTTTAATGGAAAAGCACAAGGTAAAACGTGTGATTATAGGTGATCGAAACAGGCACCGAGAGCTATTGCTTTTGGGAGAGGCATTTTAATGACCTGTGGTATTTACTCGTGTTTTTGTAAAATGTCAGAACCAGTATGATAAGATGGTGGAAGAAAAAGATGCTGAACTGGAGCAGCAGAGGAAAAAAGAAATGGAAAAAATTGCAAATAGAACTTCACTGGTAAGATAGCAAGCATCGCCTTAGTGAAATACCTGAATAATTACTGCAGAAAATGCCCACGGAAATAACTGCCTCGCTTTTGATTATTTCACAAACTGTGCTTTTGTATTCTCTTGACAGATAAAGTTTTCCTCCCTAATAATATATTTAGTACAATGTCTATGGCTGTACCCATTGCTGTGTAATATGCAGTTTCCTCAGAAAATTCCCATTTCTCAAAGAATAGTGTAAATATACATCTTTTTAACACTTAAAAATACAGCAAACATTTGTTTTTTTGACTCACTACCCGTCACATTTAGAAAAGTGGTAGCCAGTTTAGTTTGCTTCCAGTAAACGATTGTCAAAATGCTCATAAATGTTATTTCCTATTATATAAATAATATATAGATATACATTAACATTGTATTTAGATGTAATAGCAACATTTGTTTTTTTTAGGAACAGGAATTGTCCCAGATCAATAATGAACTGTCATATTTCAAACAACAACTTCAAACTGTGAAAAAAGAAAAGGTCAGTCTATATATTTTGCATACAATTTGATGCTCCGGTTTTATGATTTTAGATGCTAACTTCAAATTGTTGTTAATCTCAACTCATTTTTATGTAATACGTTATCTTTTCGTTGCAGGAAAAGATAGAAAAAGAAGCCAAAGTATTGAAAGAAAATATCGAGTTTTTGAAAGAAAAACTGAAAAAGAGGGTACAATATATTTTATTGAAAAATACAAATCACTATATAAATCTATATGACTTCCTGATGGGTGTATTTTAATTATCTAAATACTATAGGGACTTTGAGGAATGTTGATGTGCTATTAAGAGTAGAAAAAAACACCAGCAGTGTTTATATAAAGTTAAAGTTGATGGGTAAGATCATTAAAATACAATTTTTTTCTTCCAAATTTGTAGGATATTATGGAACAAGAAGTCAGAATCTTCCAGGAGAACCTGCAGTCTACAGAGGAAGAGACTGAGAGAAAGGTAAGATTTATGGATACAGCAGTTTCGACTAAATATACTGGATACTGATTGACTTTCAGTAATTTAAATGATTTATTTTTATTTTTTTTACTAACCTCTAATCCTAAAATTGTGTTACATTTTAGATGCAGGACACATACCCCCAAAAGAGCAGTTTTAGTTTAGGAAGCAGAAAGACTACTCCTTTCAATAAAACTGCGGGGAGTGCTTTGCTGAAACCTGCAAAGAAAAGAGAAAAGGTTGAACCTGCCATGCATACACCTGTATGGACCCCAGCCAGAAAAATGCAAGCTACTCCGAATGTAAAGGTGAAAAGAGACAATCCAGAACATGCATTCCAGAAACACTTTTCTGTTATGAATTTGCTGCTATGTGTTGTGGCTCTTTATTTGACGTACGTTTGTCTTCTTTCCTAAAGCTGTTTGTGAGGGTTGCATTGTTATTAACACACTTGTTTTAGTTTGGTGTACAGTAGCACTACAGCAGCATTGTGAAGGAGATCTGGTCATACCTGTTTTATATCTGAATAGTCTCTTTTAAATTCACGTTAAGATTGTGTTGTTTTTAGAGTTACACAATACGGACACCGCCTCCTTCTGCTGGGCAGTCAGTGCAGAAAGGAATATTCACCCCAATGGTCGATGAAACATTAAAGAAAAAGAGAAAAGTTGCCCTGGATCTTGATATGCAGTCTAACAGCTCTGAGAAGAGTGATTTGCTGGTAAAGGTCTATATATATAGTTTTGCTTCTATAAGGAGTAGTGTATAATTTAATTTAGGAGGAGGCCACCTAGACCTCTTTTCTGTTGAAGAATCTACATTTACCAAAGTATTTTTAATTTCATTGACTTCCCTAGATATATCTGTATATTTTAGGTACTTTTGTTCCAGAATCTTAAATTGCCAGGCGTTTGCTTACAGATCTTATCTTTATTTATTTTAGAGTGTTTCCACAGAGGTTGAAGCATTTAAAAGCCTATATGACAGTGATCCTCACGCTCTGCGCCTGTGTGGTGAAACTGGCAAAACGGTATTGTTTCATTTTCTTTATAGTATTATGAAACTTACTCTTAGGCTTAATGCTATATCTAGAGTATCAGCTGGCATGCTTGACTGCCTGCATGTCATGCCATTCTCTTGCATTTGATATTTTAGGAGCATTTTGCAATAAAGTCTCCTGGTATGGCTTTGAAACTAGCAGCTGTTAAAAAGATACGTGAGGCAGGGTGGACAGCAGTTACAAATCCAGAAAGGAAGAGGAAAATGAAGGCAGCTGAAAAATTCTTTGAATAAATTAACAGTCACTGATTAGTGACATTTATTGCATGTTTAAATGACCAATAGTATGAGAATGTTGTTGTGTTATACTGTTTAAGATTGTTCATAAAATCATTTAAAATGGCTTTAAAACTTAACGTTCAATTGAAATGGGTATTTTTTATATAAACAGCTTAAGTTGTTTACCATTAAGTCTGTTAAAATAACCCTGAAGAAGAAAGTGTTGTGTTGTTTTTGCAGTTCTGTAATTTGCTAAGGATTTGTTTCTCATTTGCGTGCACCTCATAAATGAATGAACTGGCCAAATCTATAATTTAAAACAATAACACAGCCATTCACTGTTAAGTACTTTTAGTTTAAAAAAATGTAATGTTGCATTTCTGAAACTGGTTGATCTTGTCATTATTTACAGTATACTTTCTACAGTATGCACCTTCAGTAGTTCTGTTCAGCATCTTTGAAATCCTGCATACCTGTTTGTAAGTCAACAATTTAGACATTTTTTTAGAAGACACACAATAACTAAGGACAGAAAACATTGCAAACAGAAAATAATTTCAGATTGTTCAATCTTTATAGGACTAAAATCTAAATGAAAGAAAACCACACACATTTATGGCCCAATTAAAAAGATAAGATCATCATAAAAGAGAAGAAAGATAATCTTTTACTGGTCTTAATTAATAGTTATTTATTTACTAGCTATTTACCAAAAGTGCTGAAGTTCCCTTGTTTGAGGATCTAATCTGTAAATAAGGTTCTAGCATGTGCACAGTATCAGATTCTAAACAATAAATACAACACTTGTGCCTTTTTCCCTTTTGGTGTTGATTTGAAGCAAAAAATAATAATAACTTTTTTTAGAAAAAAAGCAAAATTGCAGATGTGATCAGATATAAGGTTAAGTATTATAAACAACATACATTAGTTAAGAAGAGTTTTAAGTAATTATTTTAAGTAATTACAAAATGATTTTGTTTTTACACATTTAAGTGCAGCTGCTGTAACTTGTGTCAGTCTATTAACCTGAAGTGCTAATTAATAATTATTCAATAAGACAGTTTACATTTTTTTTTTTGTACAAATTTCATTTAACAGGACACAAAATATAACAGAGTTATCAAAGCCTATTAAAGATAGACATCTGGAATATGAACTTGAGATATATGTAAATGCTAAATATTTAGCAGCCCATAGTGATTCCTGGAAAAGCAAAAAGCAGAACATCTACATTCACATGGGTACATACACTGTGAGAACAGATGAGTCACTTGGTTCAGGCAGAATTCGAACCCTGCAAGCTAAATCTCCACATGTTATTAATTCGCTGAAGTGTATCGAGACCTTCTCGTAGTTACCCATAATGTGTTTTCCGGTTTGTAGTAGCAATGGTGTAAGTTGCCCTGTTTGAGAAGTTGAAAATCTAAATCAAGTGGAAATCATCATCACGGGAGAGGTTCCTCTGAAAAACACAAGATGACATAACAATATTTCCTGAGCATCACCCCTCCCTATTTTTTCATTATGGGCCTCTGCGATATCTTGAATAACGGACTACAAACAAACAAACAAAAAAAGATTAAGCATGACAGTTCAATAAGTACGTACAGTACCACCGAAACGTCAGCTTACACCTTCCTGTTTGGGTCTCGTGGTGGTTGCAGTCTGAAATGAATCAAACCTCTTCAGGGGGAGCCTGAAATGTTTCAAAGGTAGACCCTTCAATACTGGGGGGCCTGCCCTGTTCTTCTGGCAAAAATTCCAGCCGAAACTGAGGGGCTCTGGAGCCAAAGGGCCGATGCTCTGGGTGGAGTTCTTCGTCCTCCTCAACAGTCATGTTTGGGTTGTATATTTGGATGCCATCATACAAGCCTCCTGAAATGACCAGCGTATCATCTGGGGCGCTGTATCTGTCCACTGTGAAGACAAACAAGCAGGTAAAGTTAGATCTCCACCTACACATTGCAACTAGATATGCTAACATTTGCATAAACAAGTTGCTAGCAATCCCATTGTACAGACAACAACTGATTGCAAGTTTACTGATTGCTCAAAAACAGAACCCTGATCTGCTCCTGTAACCAATTCTGGGCAACTGCTTCCATTATAAAAAAAAAAAACAGCAACATCCTACAAAAGTTAGTGAAACGTAAACAGTGCAGAAGAAAGATTACACAATATTTTTCCATCTTGTTTAGATTCATACATGTTCCCAATCATAAGTTATTTTTTTGTAAGACTTGGAGCTTTGTATTTTCTAATGACTATGACAATGGAGCTTATTAACACAGCAGGGGGAAAAGCACACGGATGGAGAAACACACACTAGAAATAGGGAGCTCTTCTCTATAAACTCATGCCTGAACACGTTTACAGACAGGTAAAAAGTATTCCCGAAGATCCTAAAAGTACAAGCTTAGCTTTGTCTTGCCTCAGGGACATGATAAACAAAGCATACAATCCCAGTGAAGAGTCCAAACCACATACTACTAGCTCAAAGTCTTCTGAGTAACATTCTGAATAAAAGGATGCTAATGGTGAGCGGTGAGCGATCAGATATGAATTAGAATATACTGCTCAGTCTTGTAACCTTTATACTAGTCTCTTTAACCCTTTAGATTCAGCCAGTCCTTAGACTGTTCACCCACCAACATCTGTTCTCTAGAAATGTATGTGCTTTCTGCTTGCCTGATTACAGTTAGGTGGCGCAGTGTGTGTAGGGGGCAGTTTGTCCTGCCCTTCGGAGCAGTGTACAGAGCGGGGTGGTCCTCAACACTTGAGATTAGATGCGTGAGCAGCATTCAGAAGAGCACAGAACCCCAGACTGGCCCCGGAGGAGTGGAGAGTGTGCAGTTAAAGACTGACCTGTCTCGTCTGCAGTGTTGTACAGAGGCCGGTGTGAATACTGAGCGCTCTTCCTCTTGCACTTGTTCAGGCTGTACATGACGAGCACGAGGACAGCCACTCCGAGAACAGTGCTGAAGAAGATGGTAATCGCCATTTCTGAATTGTTGAGTCCAAATCGCTTGCCTTGAAAAAACCAAGAGAAAAGCATGCATTAACCTTACAAAAAAGTGTTACATTTATGTGCTGCTTGCAACAAGAATGCAGTGAAATTAGGTTTGCCAAAGATTTCTACATTTCATGACAGTGGTATTATACGATTGTCATTGTTATTAATTTATTTGGCAGATGCCTTTATCCAAGGTGACTTACAGGTTACAATGCTAAATCAATATTTAAATACTTTACAATTTACAGTAAGTGTAAATTACACCACTAAAATATAATATGAAATAAGATGCAACAAGTTAGGGTTACAGCAATTTGTATCTACAGATATAATATTAAGATGAGAGGAGGCCATTCAGCCCATCAGGGCTCGTCCTCTTCCTAGTAGCTGACTAATCTCAAAACAAGTCTGGTCTTATAGGAATCCAGTGATTCAGAATCAACAAAGTGGCTACAAAGGTAACCCAATCCACCCCCTCCCCACTCTCTGTGTAACCAAGTGCCTTCTACCCGCTTTCCTAATTCCAGATCCACTTAGCTTCCAACTGTGGCCTTCTGGTCCTGGTTATTGCACTGCTATCAAAGTCTTGGGTAGGGTTAGTGCAGCACAAACTGATTAGTCAAGTATTCAGATGAGCTCTCCACAGGAACCAGGTGTGGGCAGTCAGGTGAGGTCACTGGAGTTGATTGGACTAGTTTACCATTCCAAGAGAAACAAGTGAAGGGTTTGTGATGAGCGCTGCTTTTCTGAGACTGTGGAGAACAGTGATCCAGCCAAACCCAAGCAGCTGTGTCTTCACTCGTTTCTCTTGGATTGGTAAATTAGCCCAATCAGCCGAACACTCGAATAACCAAACACTCAAATAACCAAACACTCAAATAACCAAACACTCGAATAACCGAACACTCGAATAATTGGTCTATGCAGCTCCGGTTAGGGTTAACTTTGTCAAGCCCATTTTAAGATTTTAAACATTCAAGCACGCCTTGTCCACAGCTCCACAGATCCTCACCTAAGTTGTGAGTGCTGACGAGGGTCGTGTAGAAGGAGGCGGGCTGCACTGGGAGGCTCCCGGTGACACTGGGGGCTCCGCTTGTTACAGATTCATTCTGGTCTGGCTTCAGGCTGGTGGGGATCGTGCCAGCGCTGGTCTGAATGGCGTGAGTAGTGGGCAGTGTTGTGACAGGGGGCGCTGTGGTACCCTCTGTCTCATTCACTGGGGTTGTAGATTCATTAGCAGTAGGATACAGAGTAGTTAAAGTGGAGCTGTCTGTAGAAACAAGCGCTGTTGTTGCAGCCCCAGACTCGCTGGTGTTGACCTGGGGACCTGCAGATGGGGCTGTGGCTGGAACGTGCATGGTTCCGTTGGATGTGGTCGTCATAGCATTCTGTTGTGTGGCAGGAGGGGGAGCGGAGGTTAGACTTACATTGCTGTTAGATAGAGAGGTGGGAGGCAATGACAACAGCAGATACAATCCGACTACAGCGAAAAAAGGTCCAGGTTTTTGCCCAGGGGTCATGGTTTGTGTTTAAAACCTGAAAGAAAAAAGAAGTGCTCTGAATTTAATATGTATCCATCGTCATCATTATTATAAACACAAGCAATCAGACATTTGTTTTAGGAGCTCAGCAGCACTCAGCTGTTCAAAAACATGTAAACAATGACTAGGCAGGCTTCAGTACAGTGCGCGATCCCGGCTCCAAACTGCATAGCTTCAGTTCAAACCAAAATCGTTTCCAAACAGCAGCTCTCATTCCCGGAGTGAGCAGGCCTCCTTCTGAAGACTTGGCTGCGCCCTAACATACCTGAGTTTATAAAGCCATTTGGTGTCAAACAACAAAGAACAACAAGGTCAACAACAAACTCTTCATTGTGACAACTGCACCAGCTCAACTACCCTACCACACACAGTTACACAAGACCGCGTCGTGCAAGATTTCACTGTGAAAACAACAGCACCCTGAAGACACGGCTTGGACAGCACTTACCTGAAGCAGCTGCCTGTCTCCGCTCTGCTCAGTAAAATCGACGTGTTTTTACCACTTCCTTGCTTCCACAGCTCTGTTTTCGCTCCCTGGAGGGCTGGCTGGGAGTGGATCCTCACGTCACAGAGCAGGTAAGGGGGGAGGGGAGGGGGGGCAGGTCCTGTTCCTAACTTCCTGTGTTAGTCACAGCTGTTAGAATTACTCCTGTGCTTAAATAAAACTTCACTTCATGTCTCCGCTAGCAGTGTTTCTGTACCAAAGGGCAACTATATTGAATTACATTGCCAGTAAGACAGTAGTGAACCTGCACACAGATCTCCTGCAGTACCACACTATGCACTTTCATTGTGTGCAGTGTTTGCTCTGAATCCATTGTGCTGGTGCTGTTTGCAATGCTGCGGTCTGCTGATCATTCCAAAGGTGGAGAGAGCTGCCTGGAAACCCAAAGACTATGGAGACAAGTTCCCACCAGCCTCACAGAGGCTCCCATTCACAGCATGGGAAGCACAAAGCATTTGTCACACAATCCTGTGCATAGTATTAACAACCATTTCAATTTTTTCCCCCTGAGTTTACCTGTAAAGGTATCTAGATTTTGCACCCACTATAACTAATTCCCCTCCCACGCAAATGAGCATGCAATCCCATAGGCTTAAACCAGTTTTGTATTTTATTTGTAGAAAAACACAATACTACCCAAAATATGATTTCCTATTAAGGAGGACACGGCTTCCATCCCATTACAGAATACCCTGAAGAAGACATTGCAAGAAAAACCAGCCAGTGTGAGACTAGCAGCAGCATTCCACTAAACACCTCAATCCTGACTGAGCACCCCTCAGCACAGCAGGCTGCTCAATGGAAACGTGTCCCCAGCACACAGCCAGCTACAAATGCTATGGAAAATATGAAAAACGAAACACTGCTAAAATGGCACTGTATCGCTGATCATTTGATTAAACAGACGGTTCATGACAAGCACGTCCACCAGATGGTGCTATTGTACTACCTGCAGACCTATAGAGAGTAACTTGTCAGGCTTGGCTGCTGGTTCAGCCTGCTGAAACATAATGCATTCGTAAAGAAAAGCCATAGTGTAAAGTGTAATGAGAACATAATGAACCCTGAGAGAACTGCCAGACTCACAGTAACCCACAGTCTCACCATGTTCACATACAGAGAGCTGCCACACAGAGAGAGAAGAGAGAGTGAGGAGGCGACCAGCAACCACTGAGCCATCACTGATTTTATAAACTTCAACTAAAGCCCTTCTTATCTAATGCTTTATTCACCTGAAAACTGTCAAACTTACAAAGCTAGAGCTAACCCCATCGGGTGCGTATTATTGAAAGCGTTGTAAAGGGTACACAAGGACCTTTCTATTTGATTGTGTTACATGTTCCCGTGCGTTGCTGTCTGAAAGAGGTGAGAGTGTAAATAGACTCAGGGGCTCAGCAGCTTTCGTGGCATTGAGTTAGTTTCGGAGTTAGACAAGGGCTAGGAGGTGCTTATTCAGTTTCAGCTCCCACAGTTAAAAAAAGGACATTAGTTAGCTGCTAAATAACGAATAAGCAGAAACAGAGATAATGCATTCGTACACCACATAATATCTTTTCATAGTGTGTTAACAAAGTGGGATGAAGTGCATTTGGAAAAACAAGATCAACAAAAGAACAAAGAAATAAATATTCACGTCACAAAACACAAGACAGTGACTCACGCTTTTCTTCAAAGTTGTTTGGTTTGATGTCTATGGCTGGCAACCCTTAAAGTTTCTGTTTGTGTACCGGCTGCTAGCGGCAACCACCTGCCTCCTGAACCTGTTGTGAGAGGATCTCAGTGAAGCTACTACAGGCTGCTAACGCCACCAGCCTACCTCGTGTGTGCTGGTGAGGCCAAGACGGTAAAAGAGAGGCACGAAGATCTTTGCGCTGATGGTGGATATGAGGGCATAAGAGAAGCTGAAGAGCCAGAAGAGGGTGCCAAAGCGATAGGCTTCAGCTGGAGTGCCAATGACTGTGATGCGCGACATGAAGCGGATGGTCAGTGACATCGCCACCGGCACTGTGGTCAGCTGACACTCGGCCAGGAGGAATTCACTGCCGCGGCACTGCTCCCCCCCCCCCCCCCCCCCCCCACCAGGGCCTGGTATACCCCAATTCAAGCGACGAGCCAAGAGAGTGCCCACGAAAACCATGTAGTCCCACATCGAGAACTGAGCCCCCGCGAGCCATGTTGTGCAAGCTAATGCAAACCCGACCGATATCCCTTCTTGTTACTGACTATAAACTACCAGCAAAATCTTAACGGGTTTCACAGAACAGACTTTCTCTTATTGAAATGATTAGAAACATTTTTATTTCCAAGAAGAAAATAACACTAAATTGATTAGACCTGTTTATCTTGCAGCTGTCATTTAAAGCCTGTTTATGTTTGAGAAAAAATATGACCCCTTATAAGTGTAGAGTGCCTGCTTAATCGATTCACTGATAATATATATGAGCACAGTTTAAAGTAGGATTGATTCTGCCCCGGAGAGACACCCTTGTGTTTTAAAGAGACGGAGCAGGCAGCTCTGGAAGAACAAGAGCTTGTCGTCAGCACAATTTAATTAGGTTCAGATCCAACGAAGGCAGCGCAGGCTGCAAAAGCCTTCGACCCGGCTAATGCAAAATTAAATGACAAAAAAACCCAACAACATCGGATTGAGTTTCACAGGGAGCTATTGTGATATTGACTTTGTTTATATAACGAGACTGTGTGGTAGCTCTCTGGCAGTCAGATGGGCTCTTCGTTTGTTAGTCTGTATTAGTTGCTATGCACCAAATCCTCCTGTATGACTGATAATGTCTGTTCAATATGGACATGTGGTAATAGCCATGCCATTTTCAGTCACAATAGGCAAGATAGCAGATCAGATCTGCTCTGATAAATGGTTGATTAGTGTCACTGTAAGCAAAGTGAGCAGATGTTTTGTAAACATCCCCTTTTGAACTTCAATATCCTGCTTTCAGTTTTCATGATTATGAATCTTTCTTGAGACTCCTGGGTCAGCCTCTTGACTATTCCCAAGTAGGTATGCGCCCGAGATGAGCTGCTAAGCTCCTTGCATGAAATCCGATCTGCCCTGCTTGCCCAGTAAGGCGCGCGGTTTGGGCTGATTTTATCTGATTTTACTAAAAAGGGTCAGAGGGGATTATCGTCCTTGTATAAAGTCTCAGTGTGGAGAGATAGCAGAGTGTCAGACTGTCCCCTGAGCTCCAAAACACATACAGGTAAGTGGAGAGTGTATCATTTTTTTTACATGTCTTTTTAAAATGTATTGCAGTGTGTTTAGCCTAAGAATAGACTGTTACCTGTATTGAGAATCACTTGTTTAGTGTCTATTCTCTTTGCTTCGTATGAATCTTACTCGAATGCTTTACTGTATACTAGATTGTCTGTGCTTGCTGTTGCTTCTGCACAGATCATTATGTGCCACACTTGTTAACTATTCCAAGGCTTCTGAAAAGACTCCTCTGAGGTAACTGCAGGGAAGTGAGGTGGGGGTGCATATGAAGGCTGCACTGTATAGTGGAGCACACAAGTGATAACTTTCCCAGCCAGCATTATACAGAAACTCCTCTAGCCCAACGCTGTTTTTCAATTCAGCTAGGAAAGGTTCTTCTCTAGCAGCAGCCCAAAGTGGGCAAGAGGCATTCAGCAAACCACTGAAGCAGTGTCTTCTTTCTGTTTACCTGCTCTCCCAGAGTGTAGGAAATACACTGGTACACCACACCACAGAGAACAAATGCGGTTCCTCTTACATCCACTGGGGGCAGAGTGCGGCAGGGGCTGGTTACCGGTAATAGTTACACTATGCATTAGTTAAGATAACTGTGCTATACCAGGCTTGTCATGCTGCAGAAGTAAAGTGATGCGTGCAAGTCAGCGTTTTAATTATAGCAATCCTATCTAATGGCTTGGCATCCGCTGTCAAATTCATACCACTGCAATGAATCTTATTCCAGGGTCACTGTTGAGAGCTGTTTGGAACACACGTCACCCCGCCCCTCAGTGAGAAGGAAGATTAGAGCTGTGAAAAGGGTTTGTGTCTGTGATGAACCCAACCCTTTACACAACTAGGGATCAGCCTGGATTTCATACAGATGACTCTTCATGTAAGGGAGGTGCGATGTGAAAACAAGTGAATAGTATAGAGGGAAATCAAGCAGAATGTACAGCGATGTTTAAAAACGAAACCCACTCAAATTCAGATGTTTCGACTAGAAAGACTTCTGTGAAGTATCATTTATTTCATTATTCTTAATTCGGCTCTATTAAGGGTTTATGATTATGGATGAAGATGACACTAAAGTGTTAGTTTAGGATCCATTCTGCTCCAATAAATAATGCTGAGGTTACATTTCCTTATTGCATATCTATTACTGACTACGCATTTACGCATAACATGAACTTCTGCACATGCTTAACTGTTTATGAATTAAATACCTATTTCTAGATGAACTAAGATGTCACTGAATAGTTCCTTTCGCATTCTAATAACGCACTTGTTCTAATCAGTTCCCAGTCAGTTCCATGTTCTACACATTTGGCTCAGGCGTTGGCGTATCGTTCTGATGTCGCTCATCACTCATGAGGAGCGGAGGTAATGAATGCATTCGGACCTGGTTTTATTTTCTCGTGCTTGCAGGATGAGTGCTGCTGTACTGACGTGCGCCCTCCTCTGTCTGGCAATGGGCAATGCCTGGTCCCTGTGTGAGCCCACTGCATACACGCTCTACGTGGAAAGAAACGAGTGCCCCTACTGTGTGGTCATCAACACCACTATCTGCGCTGGCTTCTGTGTCACACGGGTAAGAGCGGAGAGCCATTCCTGCTTGCTAACATTGACCCAGCTGCCTGTCTGTATCATACTGTAACTCAGACAATGTGAAAGCCTTCTCCTCGAAACACAACCCAGTAATAAAAACAGCAGATAGGGCTGGCGTTTGACCTCCAGAGCTCCTGGCAGTGAAGAACGGTGTGACCTTCAGCCATCCTATAATGTTTCAGGGCTTGTAATTGCATTTCAGGACGTGAACCTGAAGAGCCTTCTTCCCAAGTCAGCTGTGTCACAGAGGAGCTGCACCTACCAGGATCTGAGCTACCACACGGTGACCCTGCCAGGCTGCCCGCTCCACAGCAACCCCTCGTACTCCTACGCCGTGGCACTGAGCTGCCGCTGCAGGAAGTGCAACACAGACTACAGCGAGTGCACCACGGAGACCCTGCGCCCCAGCCAGTGCACCAAACCACCCCGTGAGGCCGACAGCTACCGCGGCCAGAGCAACTTCATCCAATAGGGGCCACGGCCGCCGGGCAACACACTCGCATAGGGAGGGGGTTACAGGGGAGAGGGCGAAGGGGGCATGACAGGGGCCAAACATACAATATTTTCTATGGAAGTTGTGCCACCTTTAATAGAACTAGCGTTGTGTATGTCATCTGCAGAAATGGACCGGGCCGCTTTCTTGATTTTCCCACTTGTGTTCTAAGTAGGCCCACTTGTGAGTTTTTTTTGTTTTGTTTTGTAAAAGCACATTCCTACGACGCTTCAAGGCGTCTCACACACGGTGTTTCGTGTACGTGTTTCATGTATGAACAGTGATCTTACATTCCTTGCATGTTTCAATGTGCGTTCAATAAATCCTTGTTGGGAGATAAAGCCTCTGTTTTATTTCACTGAGCTACGGTTTCTCCTTCCTGTTCTGTGGGTTGGACACAGGGCACTGCAGCTTGAAAAACACAAATAGTTCAACGAAGTCGTTTTCAATTCACAATGTGTCTACTTATTACAAGAACAAACTGACGCACTTTCCCAGGAATCCCTCGCTGGGCTGCACAGAGTCCCAACGAAGGACCAGTAAGAGACCATGTTCACAAGAGGAATTTCAAAGTGCTGATGAGCTCAATATAAACTTTTCACTCAAGTTAACCATTAGCCTGTCCCACTACCCATCATAAAACTCCACCTCAGAGTTTTTCCAGTGTATTTGCACAGTATTTTTCCAGTGTTTATGCACAGTGTTTTTGCAGAGTTTTTCCAGTGTTTTCTCACAGAGTTTTTGCTGTGTTTTTCCAGTGTTTTTCCAGTATTTTTGCAGTTTCTCCATTATTTCCCTGTAGTTATACTTTGCATTAATATACTTCAGTCTGGTTTACCATGTTTATTAATCTGCTTTACCATACCTTGCTAGTCTTTGCAATGCTTACCCATGCTTTATCATGCTTTCACTGAGCTTTTCATGCTTTTGTGATAGTTAACTATTTATCCATTACTATTAATTACTATTATGATTAACTCTGACTCACAGTCAACCCAAACCCCCAGCACTTTAACAGTCAAATATATTACTATAAAAGTTGTATTTCTATTTCACTATTGGCCTAAGGGTTCGAATCTGTTGCTATGGAAACCAGGGAGGAGTGCAGAGAACAGATGGTCTATTATTAAGGTCCATTGCAAATCCGGTTCAAGGTGGGGAGAAGCAAATGTGGGAATGAAAGAGATGAAGGACATCAGAAATCCTGGGAAAACTGGGACAAGAGCCAAGAGCAGCAGTGTGCTCAGGCTGCTGGAATAGTGGGAGTTTATTCTCTTTGGGAATTTCTGCAAGTAAATGATTAGAGAAGTCTGTTGTCTATATAAAGCTGTTGTGGTTAATCTTTTTCAAGTGTGTGGCTGCAGGCTGCCTTTCTCACACTTACTGGAACTAATTGAAGTGTTTCCATTTTTATTTCTGTTTGGCTGCGGATTATTCCACGACCATTGAACTGCACAAGGTTAACTCGCTGCTTCTGTGCTCAGCTGAGGGGAAATGAAATCTTAACGGTCTGTCGTTTGGGAACCACATATAACAATGTGACGAGTGAGCCAGTAACAATATATAGCAATGGTGATGGTCACCAAGCCACAGCCATGTCTAGAGATTGGAGACATGACCAGCGTTATCATGTAATAATGCGCCGTGCCCAGGTGCTTACCCAACTTCTTTGGCATGCAAATTCTCAAGCATCATGTTCATGTAAAATATTCCACATTCTCAGCTGACTTCCTCTTTACAGTGCAATCATGTGGCTAGGGTTAGATTAACAAATGTCAATAAGTCAGGGGAGGAGAGAGGGGATTCCCCAGTCCCAGGACAGTTCCTTCATTTATCTCCCCCCCCCCCTACAAAATCCAATGAGCCCACCCCCCGATGAGAACGTACCAACATGTCTGTGAAGACTATATATGGATGACACCCTCTCCTCCCTTCATAATCCCTGACCCCACGCTTAGTAGATAATGCATCCAGTGCTTTTCCATTCCCAATGTAACTTTCAAACAGCCTCCTGTCCAGTGTGGACGCCACTGCTTTAAGAAGCTCTGAGCAACGTGTTTCCATTGTCCTGCCAGAAAGCTGCAGGGTGCTCAGACCGGTTCAACAAGTAAGACCGATTCAACGCCTATTTATAACAGGTCAGTAATTACAGTTACCTGTGTTTCCTTATCTGTGAAGAGTGTGGGCTGAAGCTGCTTCACTGTGCTGCGAATCCACTCCTCCTAGGAACCACAAAACCAGAAAAGCGAGTTTCAGGCATGAGGGAAGCAACCGTGTGACCCTGACGATGTGCGCTGGCAATGCTGTTAGTAAGCAAATGGAATGTGTGCTGCCACTGCCAGGACTCTTGCTATGGCACACCGCCCAGCTCCACTCCCCTCCCCAAGGCTAGAACGGAATACCATTCCTGCTTTCCAGAAGGAATTTTAATCTTGTGAACAGCCCTGAACAAAGCTTCTGAACAGCAGTGTGTGCAGCAGAAATAGATGTCCTTATTAAAGCCCTTTAAACTTGTCCTAACCTTTTAACATCATTTCTGTCGCTCTTTCGACGCGCTTTTTACGTTCATTCATGATATGCGCATGTTTTAAATAGAAACTTTTGCATCCTGAATTGCCAAGTTTGAAACACGAAGCGCAAAATACAAGCGAAGACAAACGAATCAGTGAGAATATTGCTTGAGCTAATAAGAGGTCTGGAGAGCTGGGCTGAATACCAGCTGGAAAGTTTGTTCTCCCCGCGGGCCCGTATGAGTTATTAATATTTACATACATGCCAGAGGTTTGCGAGTAATTGAAAAATCAATACAGAATGAAGGGCTGTATTCATCCGCGTTAAACAGGCTTTCTGAATAACCTGCCCTCTATCTGCGATTGTTACACCCTGATTTCACCCCTATAGTAAATGAGTTTAGGGTTAACCCCGGTTTCGTTTATTCCTGTCACATTACACACGCTGCAAAGTATTCAAGCGCTGACAGCTGACCACGGACCGGCCACTCCCAGAACCGGGCCAACGCTAGTATGCGGTCCGCGGAGACCTGATTGGTTCATTCTGTGCCTGCGTGTTGTAGCCCCGCCCATCAACTTCGGTGGAAATTTCCATTCACATCTTCAGAGGCTTGGAAACGTCAGCGCGACTCACTGCAAACCTTTGCGCTTTGAGGTAAGGACGCGTTTGTGCTGCTGTCTTAAAATATTATTGGACTTTGTTAAAACGTAATTTGTTGCTGGTATTTGAAAAAAAAAAAAAAAGTCGGTGATGTTGAGTTAGGATAGCGGCAAAGAGCTAGTATCACAAATAAAGCTATATGTATGTATGTATGCATGTATGTATGTATGCATGCATGTATATTTGTAGGTGCGTTGTAGGGTGGCGCTTGTATTGAAATGTTGCTTCAGGTTAACCGAGTGGAGTGTTTCAGGTTTTAAGTTTGTTCTTGCCGTTCACTAGCCTGCGTGCGTACGCTTAGAGGAAGTGCGTCTGTTTCCTGCGGTTCCAACTTTTTAAAATCCGCCCAAACTTTCTGTAAATATTACAGATTGATCACCTTTAATCGCGGTAGTCGTGGTCTATAAATCACCTGCTGGTGAAGTTTTTATTTCCAATGCTCTTGGTAACCGAATCCGCTCAGTAATGAATGAACTCTTCCCGTAACCTTGAAGCGCCGCCGTGTGTCACATGACTGGCGAAATACACTGAACCTGTGTGTGTGTGTGTGTGTGTGTGTGTGTGTGTGTGTGTGTGTGTGTAAGTGTGTGTGTGTGTGTGTGTGTGTGTGTAAGTGTGTAAGGAGGTCATTGTATTTCCAAACTCTGTTTTTGGTTGCTGGACGTTATATCACCAGTCTGTTGTTATTATTATTATACGTTATAGTTGGCTTCTGTGAGCTGTTTCATGACATTGATTTAAATTCCCAGTGTAGAAGAGTATTGTTATATCTTAATAAGCTGGCATTGGAGGTCGTCCTTTTGAAAATCTGCTTTGAGCTCTGATCCTTTCATAGGAGCCTGATCAAGGGCTGGGGCTCCCCCAGCTTTATACTGTCGAGTCCTAGGTTTTGTATAATCGTGGTGCGCTTGGGCTGGAGGCTTGCACGAATCCTGTGTAGATCAGACACAGGGTGAATGCCACAGTGCCACAGTCTGAGTTTTACTCTAACGGGAAACCGCAGCTGAACGTGTGTGTGTGAGAGAGTGTGTCACTGCAGTTCAGCACCCCCCCTCCCCCCCTTATATATATATATCTCCTATTTGCATTGGCATAAACTGATATGACATAATCTGATTCTCTTGTAGCAGTCTGCTAATCTGTAGAAAAACAGGAAGGATCAGTTTGCTGTGACAAATTGAAATAGGGTTAAAAAATGAACAATTTTGATCATCTGTTTCTCGGTTCAGTGAAAGATCGTTCTGTGGTTCATAAACTTCATTCTAACACAGTTGACAATGAAGGTCATTTAGGTTCACTGTTAAAAGCACTGTCTTTTATTGGCGACATCTGTATGGGGAGAGCAGGATCCTGCGTTGTCGTCTGGCCAGGGCTTTGCTATACGAAAAGGCATCTTTCTGCTTGCTGTAAGAATTCGAAGACAAATCTCTGGGGTGCGAGAGAGAGTGAGCCCCACCAGGGTGTTGCTTTCCTGCAGTGTGCTCAGGTTTCAGCACAGTAAGGAATCTACACTCCAGTGTGTGAGTGTGCTGCTGTAACTGGAGAGAAGGGCTCTGAGGGTGTTCTGCGTGCTGTGTGTGCGTGAGCGCTGCTCTCGAAGCAGGGATTTTGAATATATGCCAGGAGGCGGGTGAACAGCTGATAGTTCTTTTCTCTTCTCTCTTCAGAGACCAGTCAGGACTCGCACTGCTACACTCCAGAGGCAGCTCTTCAGCACTAGAGACCAAAGCATTTCGGAAGACAGCAGAGTTTATTTTTTTTTTGGTAGCTTCTTTTTGCATTCATTTAACCTCGTTAACTACAAATTCCTTTGAAAGATGTCCCAGAAACAGATGAGGTGAGTTTAATTTTTTTTTTTTCTGTCGCTTTGCAGCTGAGCAGTATTTTCTGGGTATTGCCTAATGATTAATTAGGAACGTTTTTATTTTTTTGCTGTTAGTTAAAATATCTCAGTGAATAAATGGTATTTTCCTAGCAGTAAGAGCTAGAGAATCTTTATTAAACCGAGGCGTGCTTTAGTGTTCCTGCTGCAGCCTGAGGTGAGAAGCGTCCTCTAGCGGATTTGCATTGTTGCGATGCAGGTAAATGATGTAATACAGTGTGTAGATTTCAGCATGGTGGGAGATATGAAATAAAGAGTAAATTGCATACTTCATCACATTTCAAGTCAATCCCAGCTACCTACCCCTTCAATACGGCGAGTTCAAATCGCACTGCAGACAGTTTTGCTGGCAGGTCCAGGCAGAGTGGGATCAAATCCTGCTTCTCAAGCAGCCCACTCTCTGATGACCGTCTCTGATTTCAGCAGGCAAGCCGCTTCAGTGTGGCTGTCAGATTGCAGAGTCCATGTGATTTTCTTTATTTCCCATTTTGTATTATTTAAAATGCATTTACTTTTAATCGATGGCTGAGGGGTTTGCTGCATGTATTTGAAGACTGTTGCATGTTGGAAACGGATTTCTCCTGCTCTTTGCCCCTACAGCCTTCCTGCCAAGCTGATCAACGGTGGTGTTGCTGGTATTGTTGGCGTCACCTGTGTGTTTCCCATCGACCTGGCCAAAACCAGGCTGCAGAACCAGAGGAATGGCCAGCAGGTGTACAGGAGCATGTAAGTGAAGCGTCACTTGCTCGGGTGTCTGTCTGCACACAGACCTTTCAGAACCAGTGCAGTAAAGGAAAGACGGGCCCAAGCTGGGCTTCAAGATTAACCCCCTGTTCTGGCATTGAGTGCTCCTCGTCTGTTTTATTAAATTGTTTTAACGTCAGCGCTACTCCGCTACATGTTTGGATGTGTTTGGACGTGTTTGTGCTCTATTCATGTCACTGGTTTTGGATGTGTTTTTAGGGTAATATCCTGGCTTATATGTTGTGCGTGGAATGTGGTATAGGGGGGGAATTTCTCACATGCCACCAGCCTCCTTCTTTACCCTCCAAGGAGACCACATCTCATAGTGTGTGAATCCACAGTATTGCACGCTTTCTCATCGCTGTGGGATGTGCACGGTTTACCAAACTGGGTTCTGTTTACTTTCTGTTCTGCCCGACAGTGTTTATGAATAGCTAGCGTTGGAGAAGTAGGAGTGGGGGGGGGGGGGGGTGGGGGAGTTCTCTTATTGAGGGTCTGGTCTAAAGACTGCTACCCTTCCCTTCATCTGCCTAATGCAGCCTCTCCCTCTCCAGTAAAGAATGTACCGTCTGATCTTGTGATTTTTTTTTTGCTTGTGTTTTGCAGGTTGGATTGTTTGATTAAGACTGTGCGGTCTGAGGGGTATTTTGGGATGTACAGAGGTAAGAAACACAGCCACGTCATTTAAACACTGGTGACTCGTGTCGCTGTGAACCTTGCTAGAGAAACCCAGCCACGCTGAAATGCATTTAACATTCATGTGCAAGTCTAATGCTGTTCCTGTTATCAGAGCTGTCCTGTAGCGTAGAATTGTCTATAATACGGGAACAAACATCAGGAGTTTCGTGGATGCAAGCGAGCGGCTCCACCTGTTTGACTTTGGAAGTGCTCTATCCTGAAGCCCAAGATCTCACTTCAGTATGGGGGTAAGATGAGCACTGGATGACCTCCTGTATCGCCTGAATCTTGCTGTACAGAGTTTCACTAAGTGAGCTGCAGTGAATGCATTTCTCAGTAGCTAACGGTGTTCTGCAGGACACTTTGCTACAGAAGTAGCCCTCATAGCACTGGAAGTTGTAGAAGTAAGCCAGAGAGGTTTAATGGCACGGGGTGGAGTGGGGTTTTTAATAAGGGAATCGTGATGGATTATAATGCATTGGGAAGTATAGGACACCCAGTGTTGCATAAGACAGGGAGTGTCTTTGAGGTGCATCTTCAGCTCCCTGCTGGGGACTGTGTTTGCAATACATCATTATTGTAAATCACATATGAGGTTTTACTCTGCAGGAGCGGGTGTTAAGAATGTATGAACAGTCCCATCTGAGTCCTTGAATTACTCGCAAGTGTTGTACAGTTATGCTGGAGTGATCACATCAAGCAATAAAGAAATCTGTATATAATTTAAACTCCCGGTCTGGTTGTATTGCAACATGTGTGGCACGTGGTTCAGTAGAAGATGTGTGAGTGTCCAGTAGCCTGCAGATGTGCATTGAGGGATGCGTGTTTAAAAACAGGAGCAGTGTTGAAAGCCAGTCCATGCTATCGCTAGAGAAATGCTGTTTGTTTTGCTGCATCTGTGTTTTTCATATTGCAGACGTCCCCGTGGATTTTGAGGGCTAGCCGATGTGGCACAGCCATGCTGGAGGCAAATCATTTAACGGTTTACAGAACCTCTCACCTTTGTAATTAGGCTACATTTTTTTTATTGATTTATTGTACTGCATATGTAAGGGTCCCTCTGTCCTCCTTGTCACTCCCTCATCTCACCTTCATCTCTCGTCTGTCTTTCCTTCCTTGCCCGTTTTCTTTACTTTCCCCTCTTATTTATTTATTGTCGGCTCCATCATTAACTGTTATGCACTGATTGCGTGTCTCTGCTCTGCATGATGACTCCCTTGACTTTTCACAAACCTTCAGACTGATGTAACTGACTCCTAACCTCACCAATTGGATTTGATATCACCTGAAGCCTGTTTTTTTTTTAAAAAAAAAAAAAAAACACATCTTCTCTTTTACATCCTATCGTGCTCTTTAAACATTGCACGTCTGTCTGAGATGCATCTGTATGTTTATTCCCTTCTCTGTTGGGTGTATCTAGCAGCATCCTTAAGGATGTCTTCACTTAATTGTATTAAATTCATGTTGGGGGGGGTACTGCTCTGATTTTAAATGTTCACATCAAAGCGAGATTTATTTAAGGGCAGAATCTTTGCACCCCAGCCCGTACTAACTTCACAGAGAGGAGTGCGCTTTTGTCCGTGTTTCTTTCTGCTAACCCTGTGCTAATGTGCCGTCCTTGTTTTAGTGTGATTGTGAATTTTCCGTTCTTTACTGTTTGTTTTTTTTCTCCTTTTCATTAGCTGTGTTTTTGCATGTAAATTTGTATTAAGCAGCAAACATGAAGTGTTTGAGTAAATCCCACCACCTCTTCCTAAATTGTGTGCTTAGATTCCTAACTTTTGAAAATGCTTGCTGCATTAAATTACAACGTATAAATATAACCCAGTAGCGTTGAACTGCAGTAAATCTCTTGCACTTGTTCAAGAACAAGTTTTAACATGCCTTAAAAACTGTATATTGAAAGTGAGGGGATACACACAATGTTGATGTCAGTGTGCGCTTGCACAGTGTGGGTTTTAGATTTTGACTTGCCTTGAAGGTAACCCTTCTGTCTCTTCTGTGTTTTCAGGTGCTGCAGTTAACCTGACCCTGGTCACCCCAGAGAAGGCAATTAAACTGGCTGCTAATGATTTCTTCCGTCATCGCCTTACCAAAGACGGGTGGGTGTTTCCATGCAGTAGCAGCTCACTGAGCTTTTAATGCAAGCGGGTGCAGGGCTTGAGCAAGTCTTCAGCACAGATTGTTCTGTTTAGCTTGTTTGAAATGTGTGGTTTCTGTTGCAGGAAGGGGATGAACGTATTCAAGGAGATGCTGGCCGGCTGTGGTGCCGGGACCTGCCAGGTTATTATAACCACTCCAATGGAGATGCTCAAGATCCAGCTGCAGGATGCTGGCAGATTGGGTAAGCTAGCTCTTCCTAACCACTGCCTTGCCATGGGATGTTGGTGGTGACGGGGCTCGCTATACTGCATCGAGCCCTTGAAGCAGCAGGGGTTTCATGCTACCTTAACCCTGGCACTGGTCATTCATCTGGACAACGGTGGACAGGCTACGGTGGTTAGATTGTGACTGTTGCTTTTTTTCTCTTCTGTTTCTTTGGGTGCAGCCGCTCAGCAGAGCGTGAAGGCTCCCATTGTGACCGGTGCAAAGCTGGCCAGTACCAGTGCAGTACCCCGCCGAGCCTACAATGTGGGACCAGTTCCACTTAATGGGAAAGTCTCTGCCTCACAGATAGCACAGGAGCTGCTGCGAACACAGGGAGTCCGGGGCCTTTACAGGGGTCTAGGAGCCACAGTGCTGAGGTGAGTCTGGAAGTGTGAGGTCCCACACAGTAAAAGGGTCAGGGAGAGGGCAGTGAGGGGGGTGGTATTCTGTTTTGAACTAGTATCATCTGTTCTGCTTCCGTACAGTTTAGGGTGCTGTGCGGGTTTGTGTTTTTGAGTTGAAAAGGGGAGTAACCTGAATCTCTGTTGTTCCCGCAGGGACGTTCCCTTCTCCGTCGTCTACTTCCCTCTGTTTGCGAACATTAACAAGCTGGGCAAGCCATCGGAAGATGAGAGCGCCCCTTTCTACCACTCTTTCCTCGCTGGCTGCATTGCTGGATCCACAGCAGCTGTTGCTGTCAACCCCTGTGATGGTAAGCTGGAGCAGCCTGGTGGCGCTATTGGGTCAGTGAAGGACTGGGGCTCAGTGGCGCTCAGCTGCCTTGGTGGCTCAGTTATGTAACGACGTGCCACGTCCTTTTTGTTTGTTTTTCTTGGTGGAATGCAGTGCAATGGAAAAGGGTGTTGATACACTAGACCAGCTGTTTGACTGTTTTGAATTGTCATTGCACATGATCCCTGTAGAACTGCGGATGAAATGCTGTTTCATTCCTGTTCTTTCAATTTTTATTCCTTCGAAGGAATTGGGTTTTTTTTTTTTTTTAGAGACATGATGATCGTTCAACTGCTTTCATTTGAAGCCAATTTTTTTTAATGGACTAACAAAAACGGTGACCTTCAGTTTTAAGTATTTTTATCGTCACTGTGAGACGCTCATTTCGACAGAATACTGCTAATTGCACTGTATTGCTCAATGATGTGTTAATTGATTTTTAAAGGGGATTTTGAATGGATTTTAGATTGGGATTGACCCAGTTCCCTGTGACCTGCAGTATAGTGATACACGGCTTTGTATTTTGCAGTGATTAAGACCCGTCTGCAGTCCTTGAACCGAGGAGCCCATGAGGAGAGTTACAGTGGGATCGTTGACTGCGCTAGGTAAGACTCCACACCGCTTCTCGGATCCTTTGCGTGTTAGCTCTCCCTGCACGAGACTAGGAAGAGAGACAACTACATTGTGTGAGTAATGTTTTGTACCACGTTCTGTTTTATCCTTCTTTAGGAAAGTGTTGAGGAAAGAAGGCCCCTCTGCTTTTCTGAAGGGAGCGGGTTGCAGGGCGCTGGTCATGGCCCCTCTGTTTGGAATCGTTCAAGTGGTCTACTTTGTGGGGGTGGGAGAACACATCCTGAGTTACAGTCCGTACAATGTGATCTCTTCATAGAGACCTGCCTTCCAAACTGTACCCCTTCACCCACAAAAACAACTACATCTGCAAAGAAAAAGTATTGAATCGAACAACAACTCCTGTGCCAGCTCTGAATATCCGAATATCCGTGCGCCTGGGGAGCGCTGGTTTTGAGGGGGGATCGGAAAGTTGATGGTTTGGTAGTCCGTGATGGGTCAAGAATGAGCTGGAGCGTGTGCTGGACTTCTCTTGCCCTGAATTGTATTATAGCTGTGTGTATATATTTAACTGGTGTGGGGATGTCTTCTGTAAAGGCTTTTGAGACTGGACAGGTAGTGGATTGAGTTGTGATGTTGGTTGCTTTAGCAGTAAGGGAGTGATTCCTGCCTCTCTTGTCCCCAGCTTTGCTGTCCTCGATCTGTTAACGAGCCTTTAGAATGCAGACGCCCTGTTTTTGCCTCAGTAAGGACCCCTTGCTCAGTCATCCTGCTCCTCAGGAGAGCTCGAGTCCTTCAGTGTTTGCTCAGTCTGTTTCCATGCACGCTTCTTGCCATGTCATCCATTTAGTGTTGATACTGTGAGGGAACCAACCTGTCTCTCGCGTCGAGCTGCTAGAGCCCTGTTATTTATAATGTGAGCAACAGCACTTGCACAGCATTGCTGTAAAGCAAAAGGGTTCAATTATTATTGGAAACCAAGCTGGGCATGTCAGTCTGTGTTGAGTTGAATCTGAATTGTGTTTTGGGACCAAATGTATCACTATTCTTTTAACTAAATGGCTTTTTTTGGTATAAATTCACTTTTTTAGATTTGCATCTAAAAAATGCATCTGGGATGAAATGCTTTTTGTTTTTTTAATATTTTTAGGTTAACTATGAACACAGTGGTGTAGGAATTGTGGGGGCATGTTTCACTGTTTGAATGGAAATGAACTTGCTGCAGAGTTGCACACGGACCTGTTTTTATTTTTTGGCACTTGTTTTCCAAACCAGAAATGGAATTCTGCTGCGGTCCCAGCAGGATGCGTTCTGGCACACCTAGTCACAGAAGTTTTTAAAGGGTTGGTTGAAAAACACTAGCGGTTTACTCCACACACAAGTTATTTCTGACGTCAAACTGTAATTGTGTTCAACAGCCAATTCTGGACAAACCCTTCCCCAAGGGCTTAGGACAGTGATGGTGTAAGAACCTATATATATATATAAATAATATATATATATATATATATATATATATATATATATATATATATATATATAATATTATATATAGGATAGGAGAGAGAGAGAGAGAGAGAGAGAGATTTCTGTAAAGTTTTTGATTTGTATGTTTAGAAGGGTGGTGAACAATGGGCAACGGTGCTAAATATTCATAAAACTGTCCAGCATCAAAGTGCTGGACTCTTATAGCTAGTAATGCATCACAAGGGGCTTGTATAAGAAACTGTCACGTCATCCTAAGATTGGTTTAATCTTAACCAAGTACTGTTTACATGAACTCTGCACGTTCCAAGTGCAGCATTCAGCAAATCCTCACTTCTGTAATCTAGGCACCCAGCTTCGTTTCACAACGTTATTATTTTTATTTTGTCTATATATGTATCTCTCTATCTTGTAATGTATTAAGTGAAATAATAAAGCAGTCTCTTTGTATATGTATTTGTGTGGAATTTTCTTGTATCTTTTTGCACACTACTTTTTCACTTGGTCCACGCTGAGGGTAGAAAGCTGCAACATTTTTAGTCTGTTTTTTCCTCCTGCTTGAGAAGAGTGCTGTGTTATAAATGCATTGAGATTTACACAGCAATGCTCTGCAACTAAATGATTGTGTTTAGGAAGCCTATCTGTAAATAGACCCCCAAAGTACTCGCACCCCAGTTAATCAGTACTGTTGAAATGGAGGCCAGCCCTGCCTCTGGCCGAGCCGCGCGGAGACCAGCCCTGGATTACACACACACACACACACACACACACACACACACACATCATCAAAACTCAAGGCTGACTGCCGCGAAGATGGATTACTGGAGCAGATCAAGCAGCTGTTCCGTTTGTCGTCTGATCCATTTAACGCTGTATTGCCAAAAATATCAACTTGCTCATGCTGTGCTTAACAGCTGTGGGAGTGACGTGTCTGTTAAAGTAATCTCCAGTCAATCTAAATGGAATTTATAATATTCGTTTACATTGTTACAAATTCCAGCACGTAGAAGAATCCATTTCGTTTCATTCCGTGCACTTGTGCCTGTACCTGTGCAAGTGCTTGTGCTGTACCGTGTACTGACGAGCAAACGTGGGAAGATGATGGGGATCACCTCGGGTAGATGCCAGCGTAGAATCTGCGGAGGCCTCCTGCTACAGTTGATGATTCAGTAAAGAACACATCCACACGAACTAAAGGAAAATGAAATCTTCCAGTGCATGCATACAAATAGTTTGGTTTTCAGTTCATTAATAGCAAAGAGCCTTTTTGTAGCTGTCATCTCTCCAGCCAATCAAACTCTTTAAAACAGGAGTGTCACATGATCAAGTTCGATATTTTTTTGTTTGTTTTTTCAAAGACAGAAAGAAGACCATGTTAAGACAGGTTTGTTCACATTCACAAAAGTAGCCTTAACTTTAATGACAAGCCAAAACAAAACGTGTTTCTTTCAAACACCAATATATAGACGAGACGTGCACACACATGAAGATTACTGGGCTGAATTATTTTTGGCTAGGGAGTTCTATGGAGACAACTGCTCTGTACAAAAACAAAAAATCAGGCTCTAGTCACAAAGCTTTTGCTCATGAATTTTCTATATATATATATAGTCATATTCCAGTAGAAGCTGTTTCTGAAAGCTCCTCAAAGCTGACTGCAGGGAAGCGTGCTGAGCGGGCCCACGGACTCGCACCTGTGCAACACTTCTCTGCTTCCCCAGGTCAGAACCCGGTTCTGCTGGAATAGTTAGTAAGCAAGGCAAATAACGACTGAAGCAGAAGCAGCCCTACAGAATCCTGCAGAGCGCTCGCCACAGTATTAAACAGTGAAGCAATCAGATGGAAATCTATACAGTAGGGAGCAGTCCTTTAAAGCTCTGAAGAGAGTCTGATTCAGTCCTGTTGCATCAGGTGTACCTGTCTCAGTATACAGCACCCTCATAACCAGGCACATTGTTAACTGGCTTTAAAACCGTCATGGGCTGTGAAGAGCTAAAGCAAGCGCAGATTACGTTCTAAACATTTCTGCAAATAACAGAAGCTGCCTTCTAGTGTAGCAACGTCTCAACAAGACATTGCTGCATTATTAACTAAATACAATTAAAAGAATCCATTTACCATTTTAAAATACACACAAAATATACAAGTTTTCATTGGGTACAGGTATACGGGGGACCCAAACCTCCACGAAGACGTTTAAACTCATCACTTTATATATATATATATATATATATATATATATATATATATATATATATATATATTTAGTCAAATACTACCGAAAACACAAAAGAGACCTTTAGTCAATCAGTTTTTTTTATTTTTATTTTTTAAAAGTATGCTCTTGCAAGTGGAATGGCAATGCAATGGTTCTGTGCTAAGGGGCAGCTACAATGAGATAAACACGTGGAATGTGATCAGGGTCGGGCAGATCAATACACAAGGCGAACCCCAGTGCTGTGCATGTATGCTGCTGTCTCCACAACACAAAAAAAGACAGTGGGAATTTGGGGTACAACGTTTCCCTTCTAGACCTCTAGGCGGACATCCATACCTATAAAGCACTGTGAGATTTGTAGTAACACTAAAGAAACTGGCCAAACAAAATCTGCGACAAACATTTCAAGCATTCATTGACAAAAATCTAGACAAAAGAGAAATGCGTACCAGTAAGTACACTCCCTCCAAGAGCACATAGGCAGTAGAGTCAGCTCACTCCCTGAGGACTGTCCATTGCATTGCCATTGCTGGTAAAGCTGGGATCCAAAACTACTAAGAGAAACGCGATCCAATTCCACCGCAAACAAACGACTGGCCTTTGACTGAAGACAGTGAGAAAGACTCAGAGCAGTAAAATCTCTCGTCGTGGAAAGGGTCTTTTAGTATTGCTGTCTGTTGTGCTGGTGTCTGTGTGTGTTTGCCTGCTGTGGTGTGAGCCGGCGCTCCCCCTGCTGTGACCCGTGCTGGGTCGCTCCGCGGGGCGGGGGCCTGTTTCAGAGGTTCAGGGGGTCCCGCGCAGGCCGAGGGGAGGGGGGTTAGATCACGTCCCGTGAGTTTCGGATTGCACAGCACAGAACCATGCTGAACACCATCCCGATGATCTAGGGAAACACAGGACAGCAGCGTGACAATACACTCAGAACTAGCTAACAGCTAACCCACCCGGCTCTTATATACTGCACGGGCACGTGGTAAAGCTCCTTCACGTCACACTGAGTCTGCTTTCCTTTCTTATTCGGCGGTCATCTTTTACCTTTCCTGTGGTCTGATTCAGTGCGAATCGTTCTGAGTGGCTCCCATTGCAATTACTCAAACACAGTGTCCTTGGAATTTGTTGTTATGGTCTTTGTTGAGGCGTTTTAACTACGAGTTCAGCGGTGTCTCTCAATTCCATCACAGGCACATGTGATGCAGGATAGTTCTACACTAAATGTATTTACAACCTACAAGTAAGCGGCAGTACCCTCTAGTGGACAGCAGTGTATTGCCAGCTACACAAGAGCAAGCCTATCTCTATCCTGTTTCTACGTGCCTCTAAGGCTGGAGATGAACAGCAGTTGCTGACAGCGCGTTCTTGTGCAACACAGACCACTCAGAATGATCGAAACGCACCATCAACAGGTCGGGGGGTAATAAAACGGAGAAGCAAATGAAACTGGAAGCTCCTGAGACAGCAGCTTGAATCCTTACCATTACACCAGCGATTCCAATCCCCACGTATCCGATAATGTACAGTTTACCATTGAAAAACTCCTCTATCGCAGCTACACAGCTCTGAAAAACAAAAATAACACACACAATAGATTTATATCTACACCCGACCTCCACGCCGGCCGTTAACGCATACAGCATGCAATACCGCATCGAACTTACTTTGTTATCATGCTCAGTGCAGGTTTTATGAACATTAGTGTTCTTGTCCGATTTTCCATCCCCACAGCATTTAAGCTACAAGTGAAAAAAAAGAGATTCATTTCAGCACAGCAGTGACCCCAGGGCTTCTACACAAAGTTTCTTGGTTTTGAATGCTATCTCAATGCACAGGTGGGGTGTTCCATTAGGATACTGGCTGCAGATCGCTTCGGCAGTGAGCAGTGAAAGCTTACCGCCTCGTGAAAGACTGTCAGGGTGTGGTTGCTGCTGTAATCCTGATTGAAATTTTCCACAGCTGAAACGTACACGTCCTGAATCTCCTTGACGATCTGAAACGAATAAGAAAGCAAGTGAAACCCAGAGCGATCTAACAAGGTGCGTGGAATATTTATTTATTTATATAGTGCGTGGAGCATTTCCAATACACTCCGAAGGGCTTCTGTGACAGTGTACTGTGTCTCACAGCAGCAGCTGTAAGAGTCTGGTTCACAGGTACAGTGACAGTGCACTGTGTCTCACAGCAGCACCTGTAAGAGTCTGGTTCACAGGTACAGTGACAGTGCACTGTGTCTCATGGCAGCAGCTGTAAGAGTCTGGTTCACAGGTACAGTGACAGTGCACTGTGTCTCACAGCAGCAGCTGTAAGAGTCTGGTTCACAGGTACAATGACAGTGCACTGTGTCTCACAGCAGCACCTGTAAGAGTCTGGTTCACAGGTACAGTGACAGTGCACTGTGTCTCACAGCAGCAGCTGTAAGAGTCTGGTTCACAGGTACAGTGACAGTGCACTGTGTCTCACGGCAGCAGCTGTAAGAGTCTGGTTCACAGGTACAGTGACAGTGCACTGTGTCTCACGGCAGCAGCTGTAAGAGTCTGGTTCACAGGTACAGTGACAGTGCACTGTGTCTCACGGCAGCAGCTGTAAGAGTCTGGTTCACAGGTACAGTGACAGTGCACTGTGTCTCACGGCAGCAGCTGTAAGAGTCTGGTTCACAGGTACAGTGACAGTGCACTGTGTCTCACGGCAGCAGCTGTAAGAGTCTGGTTCACAGGTACAGTGACAGTGCACTGTGTCTCACGGCAGCAGCTGTAAGAGTCTGGTTCACAGGTACAGTGACAGTGCACTGTGTCTCACGGCAGCAGCTGTAAGAGTCTGGTTCACAGGTACAGTGACAGTGCACTGTGTCTCACGGCAGCAGCTGTAAGAGTCTGGTTCACAGGTACAGTGACAGTGCACTGTGTCTCACAGCAGCAGCTGTAAGAGTCTGGTTCACAGGTACAGTGACAGTGCACTGTGTCTCACGGCAGCAGCTGTAAGAGTCTGGTTCACAGGTACAGTGACAGTGCACTGTGTCTCACGGCAGCAGCTGTAAGAGTCTGGTTCACAGGTACAGTGACAGTGCACTGTGTCTCACGGCAGCAGCTGTAAGAGTCTGGTTCACAGGTACAGTGACAGTGCACTGTGTCTCACGGCAGCAGCTGTAAGAGTCTGGTTCACAGGTACAGTGACAGTGCACTGTGTCTCACGGCAGCAGCTGTAAGAGTCTGGTTCACAGGTACAGTGACAGTGCACTGTGTCTCACGGCAGCAGCTGTAAGAGTCTGGTTCACAGGTACAGTGACAGTGCACTGTGTCTCACGGCAGCAGCTGTAAGAGTCTGGTTCACAGGTACAGTGACAGTGCACTGTGTCTCACGGCAGCTGCTGTAAGAGTCTGGTTCACAGGTACAGTGACAGTGCACTGTGTCTCACGGCAGCAGCTGTAAGAGTCTGGTTCACAGGTACAGTGACAGTGCACTGTGTCTCACGGCAGCAGCTGTAAGAGTCTGGTTCACAGGTACAATGACAGTGCACTGTGTCTCACGGCAGCAGCTGTAAGAGTCTGGTTCACAGGTACAGTGACAGTGCACTGTGTCTCACGGCAGCAGCTGTAAGAGTCTGGTTCACAGGTACAGTGACAGTGCACTGTGTCTCACGGCAGCAGCTGTAAGAGTCTGGTTCACAGGTACAGTGACAGTGCACTGTGTCTCACGGCAGCAGCTGTAAGAGTCTGGTTCACAGGTACAGTGACAGTGCACTGTGTCTCACGGCAGCAGCTGTAAGAGTCTGGTTCACAGGTACAGTGACAGTGCACTGTGTCTCACGGCAGCAGCTGTAAGAGTCTGGTTCACAGGTACAGTGACAGTGCACTGTGTCTCACGGCAGCAGCTGTAAGAGTCTGGTTCACAGGTACAGTGACAGTGCACTGTGTCTCACGGCAGCAGCTGTAAGAGTCTGGTTCACAGGTACAGTGACAGTGCACTGTGTCTCACGGCAGCAGCTGTAAGAGTCTGGTTCACAGGTACAGTGACAGTGCACTGTGTCTCACGGCAGCAGCTGTAAGAGTCTGGTTCACAGGTACAGTGACAGTGCACTGTGTCTCACGGCAGCAGCTGTAAGAGTCTGGTTCACAGGTACAGTGACAGTGCACTGTGTCTCACGGCAGCAGCTGTAAGAGTCTGGTTCACAGGTACAGTGACAGTGCACTGTGTCTCACGGCAGCAGCTGTAAGAGTCTGGTTCACAGGTACAGTGACAGTGCACTGTGTCTCACGGCAGCAGCTGTAAGAGTCTGGTTCACAGGTACAGTGACAGTGCACTGTGTCTCACGGCAGCAGCTGTAAGAGTCTGGTTCACAGGTACAGTGACAGTGCACTGTGTCTCACGGCAGCAGCTGTAAGAGTCTGGTTCACAGGTACAGTGACAGTGCACTGTGTCTCACGGCAGCAGCTGTAAGAGTCTGGTTCACAGGTACAGTGACAGTGCACTGTGTCTCACGGCAGCAGCTGTAAGAGTCTGGTTCACAGGTACAGTGACAGTGCACTGTGTCTGACAACAGCAGCTGTAAGAGTCTGGTTCACAGGGACAGTACCATATCTTTGTTCAGGAATCCAAACACACCAGCAGCCACTTCAGCAGCGAATATCACCAGGATACAGGCGAAGAACTGAAACAGAGAGAGGCACAGAAGAGTCAGCACCCGGTCCCCCCAAACGAGCCACGAGGCTGGGCTGAGTCACGCAGTGATGAACTCTGGAGGAACTCCCTGTGAGTGAAGCTAGCCAGTGGCCTGCCCTGCTGTCAATCAGCAACAGTAAGAGAGGCACTCACCAATCCCAGAAGGCACTGCGACTCCCGGACAGCTCCACAGCACCCAAAGAAGCCCACCAGCATTATGAGCGCCCCGGCTCCGATCAGGATGTACACCCCTGAGAGAGCAAGAGAAGTGGCTGAGAAACAGGCTGTGCAACAAAACACAAAACACTGCACTGCTACACTACAATACACTGCACTGCTGCACTACAATACACTGCACTGCTACACTGCAATACACACGGCGCTGCGCTGCCATACACCGCGCCGCTGCGCTGCCATACACCGCGCCGCTGCACTGCAATACAGTGATGTTCTGATTGGGCTGTGTGATGTTCTGGTTGGGCAGTGTGATGTTCTGATTGGGCTGTGTGATGTTCTGGTTGGGCAGTGTGATGTTCTGATTGGGCTGTGTGATGTTCTGGTTGGCCTGTGCGATGTTCTTGATATTGAAGTGTAACCTCACATATTGTTGCAGAAAGCATTATAAAATCCTCAGAAAACATTGCATTTAATTGTCTTCCTGTTCCTGGCTTGTGACGCTGGATTCTGATCAATATATCCATGTCTTGCGAGGCCACTCTGTCAGTGGAGTGACAGTCAGCTTGTATCTCGCACAGCCCCTATAGCACAGCCATGGGGTGTTTTTATAGAGCAAGGAAACTATCGTAAATACCTTGACAAACAGATGATTTATTTCATACTACTGACAGGGAAACAAAAGCCTCCTGTTCTGTGCCTTTCCTCATTCAAAGCCCCCAGAAAAGCAGTTTTCTTTCTCTCCACTAGATGGCCCTGTTGTACAGGTTTCCCGATTTCCTGAGCAAAAGCCATTTGCAAAACTGAAAGCGCTGTCGGTGTTAAGGTTCAAGGCAGGGTCATGGGCACACAGGCTTGTCTTGTAGTGACCTCATTCTGGAGAGTCCTGTGCTGTGAGAAGCATGCGTGCCAACCCACGCACTCCTGCAGCGCATGCTAGGACTGGAAGAGCTGGTGTTGGAGGGGAATTCCTCTACCTTTGCCAGTCTGCTTGTGCCAAAACAAAGCAGAGCTTCTCAAGGGCCTTGGGGAATCCCTAATAGTCCAGGATTCAGTGAAACCAGCGAAACATTCTTCCTGTTAATGTCAGTCTTTGAACACGTTTCCCATAGTGAAAGCACGGCTTTGTAATAAAGCATAGTGAAAGCATGGTAAAACATAGACAGGTATTGTAAAACAGAGAGGTATGGGAAAGCATATTAAAATAAACATGTGAAACCACAGTAGACTATGGTAAATACATGATATAAAATCATATGG
The DNA here is from genome assembly GCF_017654505.1 of Polyodon spathula. Taxonomy (NCBI): domain Eukaryota; kingdom Metazoa; phylum Chordata; class Actinopteri; order Acipenseriformes; family Polyodontidae; genus Polyodon; species Polyodon spathula. The sequence goes on along the minus strand of NC_054558.1, from coordinate 1,610,136 downwards.
AAAAACTGCCGAAGTATTTTACAATGCTTCCCTATGCTTTACCAGACCTCTCTGTGCTTTACAATGCTTCCCTATGCTTTACCAGACCTCTCTGTGCTTTACAATGCTTCCCTATGCTTTACCAGACCTCTCTGTGCTTTACAATGCTTCCCTATGCTTTACCACACCTCTCTGTGCTTTACAATGCTTCCCTATGCTTTACCACACCTCTCTGTGCTTTACAATGCTTCCCTATGCTTTACCATACCTCTCTGTGCTTTACAATGCTTCCCTATGCTTTACCAGACCTCTCTGTGCTTTACAATGCTTCCCTATGCTTTACCAGACCTCTCTGTGCTTTACAATGCTTCCCTATGCTTTACCAGACCTCTCTGTGCTTTACAATGCTTCCCTATGCTTTACCACACCTCTCTGTGCTTTACAATGCTTCCCTATGCTTTACCACACCTCTCTGTGCTTTACAATGCTTCCCTATGCGTTACCACACCTGAACCTCCTTGTGCTCTGTCCTTCAGGTGAGACGTTGTTGTAAGTGACAGCATATTGATGCATGTTCACACACCCTAGTCTACTGTAAAAATCTACGAAACGACAAATATTTTACAATGCTTCCCATTGCTTTCACACACACACATAGCTGGCTTTACAATGCATTCCCATAAGCTTTACCACACACTCTCTGTGCTTTACATGCTTCCGCTATGCTTTAACCAACACTCGTTGTGGCTGGTTACCATGCTTCACTAGCTTTGAACCACACCCGCTCTGTGCTTTACAATGCATTCCCTATGCTTTGCGCCGTTGCACACTCGCTGATGCTTTTACATGGCAGTCCCTATGCTTTAGCACAGCGCTCTCTGTTAGCTTACAAATGCGTAGTCCCCCAGTCGCTTTCCCACACCCTCTGTGCTTTTACAATGCATAATCCCTAACGCTTACCAACACCCTGAACCTCCTTGTGCTCTTCCGTCAGGTGAACGGTTTTTGTGAGTGACACTGATCCACAGCCTGTCACACCCTTAAGTCTCGTTCGTGAAACATCGACTGTGATCACTTTCCGCTCCGCTATGAAAGGCGATATATAAAGATTATTATTATTACTGCTGAACACCCTGTGCATGTTATCATACACAGTAATACAGTACCTGCATATGCAGAAAGCAAAGCAAGTGTAGACTCTTAACAATCATGTGCTAGTAATATAGTAGCAGTGAGGCTCCACACAGGGGGCACCAGGGCAATTCATTTTTAACTGCGCCTCGTCTAATAAAAGCCCATCAATAATACAGCATCTCTAATAAACTGGTTGATTTGATCAATATATACCCTCATATTACTGCATTTTACAGCACTGGCTCGCACCAGCTGCTGATTTTAGAGGTGGCCTTGGGATAACACACAGAGAGGCGTTGGATGCAATCCAGGGCCGATTCCTCAACTGTAAAAGGGTCTGAAGGTGCTGCAAAATGCTCTAGAAACGCGTGCCAGTGATATGGAATGGAAGCGCTTGAGAGGTAAGATGTATAGAATTGTTCCGTTCGCTAGATCCTCTTGAAAGCTGTTTTTTGGGGTTCTATCTGCAGTGAGATCACCACGCGCAGTGCCAGGTCCAAAATGTTTATAAAGCCTGCACACATTCTTGGCCCGCAGAATGATACATGCTCTAACTCTGCTACCATACATGGCTGTTCTCTCCCTGTTGAATTTGTTAATGTGTACGTTAGTCTGGGGCTCTCTCCGCTGTCTGTACTTTGTTCCCAAAGTGACTAATTACAGCTACAAAAACAGGAAGGCTTCCAGGAATCTCACAATCTCACTCATAAACTGCACTTTACAGCCCTTTTGTTTTGACACAACAAAAAATGTTTTCCCATAAACTGAAAGACACCAGGATGGGTTTATTTCTTCTGTGCATTTATTTTGAAATCTTAAACATATTACTTTTAGCTCGCTCAGGCTGTTCCAAAAATAATAAGTTTCAGGTGGGAACTTACAGGGATGTGCTGTATCACCCTTCTGTATGTAAATGCGTTCAGCTGATAAGCGCACGTTTGCGTTTTCCTGCCAGAGAGACTGCGTGTTGCAGCCCATGACAGGAAAGCCACAGCTCTCTTCAATAACCAGATTGTACTTCTGCCTTCCAATGAAACTGCAAGACACTGCAAGTGTATGGAACCCGTCCAGACCTGGGCGCTGGTTTCAGGGTTGAACCCTAAAACCCCTTCTCATCACCAGTGCCTTTTGATCTATGAACTAGATCTATGATCTATGAGGCAATGGAAGTGTACCTATAAGCTGTAGGTCCAGAGGTATATGCAACCAGCCAGACTCGGCATTCTAGTTGTGCAAGGGGTACAAAAATCACATGCTCCACACATCACCCTCGTTTCCTGTGTTACTGATAATAGGGTCCCACAGGAAACAATGTAGTGGGGTCGTATTTAGAGGCACACTGATATTACAGAAACAGATATTTCCTCTCTGGAAAGTACTCATAACGGTCACTGATTGGCTGCTCAGTGGCTCGCTTCCTGTTTTTGTTGTTGTTGTTTTGGGCGCTCCTAATTTGAAGGCGCGTTTATTTGGTTTGTTTATTAACCAGTCATAAGCAGCTTCCAAGCACGGTAACAGGATGCCAGTTCAGCTCTAGTTCGAGCGACGGCGAAACCAATACCCTCGCCACTGAGAACAGGTAAGAGTAGATATATTGGGGAGTCTATTTCTTGATTCTTCTGTTAAGGTTCATATAGCAGATGCTTCGATGCAGAGGAGGCTGCTTCCTGGGTCGTGCTTGAGGTCTGAATATCAGAAGACCTCTGCTATCCGAACAGGGCCTTGGTGAGCTGTCCTATTGTGTGCTGTGCCCTTCTGTACATCTATACTGACGCTAACATATTCCATGGCTGGTCACAAGATCTGTGTTCATGGTTCTGTGCTGCTTCGTCAGTGTTACTGATAACAGAATGGAAATGGAAACATGGTAACTATTAACACACGCTGAAATCATAAAAGGCAGATATGAGACGAGGCTTTGCGTGTAGGTTTTTTTTTAAACAGAAAAGCACAAGTGAAATGTACAGTAAATGAAACATCTTTACAAGGGGAACTCCCAAGTTATCAGCAGCTGAGGTCACGCCATTGAAACTTCATGGTGTTTGATCACCATCAAACCAGCCTGACTGCTCACCGTCATCTACTGCAGCGTCGCACACACCTTTCATACGCCAACCTCGTTTCCGAGCAAACATCAGAACATAACTTTAAACACAGGCTTCAAGTTATAAGAAATACAGACCTTCAAACGCCACAGATCATAACGCAAACAGTTTTAGTTTACTCGCAGGTGCAATGTGACGGACGGGCTTGAATTTGGTACGAGATAAGGTCCATTCTTAGCTGAGTCGTTGACATGGCAACTCGGAGACTCCCCTCTACCTGCCTGCATACCAGATCGCTGTTTTGTCTGGATAGCTACCAGAGCGGAATACCTCGCACAGGTATGTTGATCTGAAAGCCAAAAAAACAAGGCCTCCACTTTTCTTGACAGATCACTGCATTCTTTGTGAATCAGCACCCAGGAGCTGCCAAGAGGTCTAGAATTCTGCCCGAAGAGTTCTATCACGGGATAGTTCTATGAGCTTTCCTTGAGCTGACAGGATGGGAACTGATTTTTTTCTATTTACACAATTTTTTTTTTTTTTTTGCGAAATGCAGACACTTTGTCACCCAGCACCAAAATATTGCTGTCCCAACGCTGAAGTGACAAAAAGTCCAGGTTTTAGCTACACAAACGTTAACAAAGACATTCTTAAAAGTTTTGTAATGCGCACTTTCAGCTAGAATTTATACATGTTGAAAAACGCGTCTCACAAATTCAACATGTAAAAACAGTCTGATGATTCTCAGACTCTGTGGAGCATCCTGTCAAACCCAAGCAGATGTTTCTTCACATGCAATAGTAAGTCACCACAGTCAGAACCAACCTGAGTTTGTACCAGTTTTTCAAACCTTCAGTGATCTACCCTTGAAGGTAGATTGGTTCTTACCCCAGCGTCCCGATCGCTCAGTCTGTTCTCTCCCTGAGGAGCGCATTGACTGCCCAGCAGGCCAGCTCTTTCTTACCTATGAAGAAGGTGGTGGGTGAACTGTCTACCTCAAAGATGGAGGTGGTGGTGGAGTCGAACCTGAGCCAGAGACCGATAGCTAGCACCAGAGACCCGACCACCTGTAGAGAGAGGAGAAGGACAGCGGTCACGCATTCCCCAAAGCACTGACTGCAGCCGAGTCTTCGAGTGGAAAACTATCGCTCCGAGGGTTGCAGGGCTCGGGGTCACCTTTCCCATCCAAAGGGAACCGTTGGTAAGCGCTGAAACGTCCACTGAAAGGTAAGCAGTTTTATTGAGCCTGTGATGTCAGAAGGCAACAGAGTTTTGATTGCTGACTGCTGAATGACATCACAGGGCAGGCTCTGTTTCACTGTTATCTGCTAGAGTGGCTGCTGGCAGGTTTGTAGGCAGTAGCGCATGCTGTTTTAGGTCACATGACATTGAGAAGGTTGCTAGTCTCAAGTGTTTAATTAACTATGCTGCTGTCCATAAAACCAATCATTTTAAAACTACTGGCCTACTGACTTCACATTATATTATCTGTATTACTGTATTGCACACAGAGGATTCCAGTAAATCTGAGCTTTTCTGACGTTGATAGGGAGAAACAGGATAATGAGCGAGCACAGAACACAGCCCTGAAGCGTTGATACATTTCCAGAGTGCTTCACACTGACCCTCTGCCTGCCCCCCTGGCACAGACACTGAACTGGTGCTACCCTGCCCAGAGGTGCAGTAACATCAGCATCTCTTCCACACACGGCCTCCCTATCTCGCTCTGTCACCCGGGATTGAAAAACTAGCGGCAGTGAATGGCTCTCCACACTGGACAATGAGATCCCTTCACGAGCCAACAGATGGGTGGCACCGAACTGCACAGCCGACTACAGAATCATCCCACTCCATGTACAAAAGGATGACATCAAACATCTGTATTTGAGAGCCTGTTCAAAGCAGTGCTGTGCGACTGTGTATCGCGTTTCAGACTTCACATTGTATACGCGCTCTGCTGTGCAAGGGGCACTCTTCACTTCTTCTTAACCCTCAGTATTTCACAGCTGTTTCCTGTGCAAGTCAGACAGCTAGTTAACAAGGGAGTGCTGTGCGCTGGGCTGGGCGCGAACCAGAGCCCTCCAGCACAGCAAGTGAGACGAGAGCAGGGCTCGTCTACATTCGAGCTTTCAGTGCTTTTAATCTCCTCTCACCTCTCCGACAGGGGAACGTGTAACTGCAGTGTATCTCACAGCCCTGCCCGACGCACAAGCAAGTGCATTAGCTACTACACAGAAGAGCCGCGATTTGCAGAATGAGCGCAGGGGGCAAAACACTAACGCCAGCGGCACCCCGCACAGCACTGCCTGTTCCACCTACCCTCCTCGTACGATTGTCTTAAATAGACATGAGCTCAAATGAGTGGAACTCAAATAACACTTATTACATCTGCATCAGGTTTGGGGAAACACCCAACAGCATTGGAAAGAGGCGCAACACTTCAGACAGCGCTGACTGGTACCCCTATAGTGGCTATTAATCCCACATATTGAACACTAGGATCATTCTATAGAATGCAAAGCTGAAAGCCATGAGTTGTGTTTTTCAAGCTCGCAGGGTGCCGCTATTTAAACACACCAGGCTGTGTGAAACTGGCCCCCTGGTTTCCTTGCAATCAAGTCTCCGACTGTGGGAATGGTCAGCATTGTGACGGACCGCTGTCTCGGTTGACGAGCGGGGCGTGCCTTTCCAGAAGAAAACAGTTCCACGCACAGGCAGAGGAAGCAGCCACACAGCTGGAGCTAAAGGTGGGGTGTTTTATAGCGGGAGACGGGAAATGGGGTTGAATTTTCGGAGACTTTTAGGAACAGAAACAGTTTCTGAACCAGTGCCGAGGACTCCTGATCTAAAGTTTCTGGGAGTTTCACGCTTCACTTGTTGATTAAAATAAACCCGCGGCTTGTCTCCTGTAAGCGCAGGGCGAGTGTCCGTGAGGGTCTGCGAGTGTTTTTTATTACAGGCTACGCAGCGTTTTAATTGTAAACGGTTCAGTGTGGGGCGGACGGCTTTCCCTCTCTGGATGATGTTTTTGGTATTGCGTGTAAGAAGCAGGAAGAACCGTTCCGCCAGCGCTTTGGAAATGTCTGTAATCTGAACATATTTTCATGCTGGCAAAGTCGCCTCGTTGCAGAAGCTTAGATAATGGTCCACTAGGAGCCTGTGCTGGCATGACTGTTGTACTGTTGTCAAGATCATTATTCGCTGGGCAGGACAGGTTGTAATCTGGGTTTTAAAAAGCCACATGACTCTTGTATTTTAAACTCTACTCCTCTTGCATACAGACCCACACACCTGTGTGAGGTGTTTTCTTAAGCAGCGTCATTTATCCCTTTTCACAATCATTCTAAGCTATTGACAACAACAGCAATACAGCAGACAGCTGCTCAAACAATAACCCAGGAATGAAAGATGCACCAGCCAATAAAAAAACTCATAACAGCTTACCATGGAACATTTCCAATTCCAGAATATGTGTATCCAGGTACTTCACTGTGGATTATCACAGTGAATCCAGACAGCTGTTTATCCACTTGTGAAACAGCTTGATAAGGAAGCTGTTTACCACAAGTTACTGTGTGTGCTGCTTTGTATTAGCTTACAGTAGCTAGAGAACTGCTTGGTTTTGACATTCTTTGGAAGATATATAGAGGCTGTCTGCCTTCCTATACCCCATGCACACATGCACTGGCCGCGGGGATCTGTTCAGGATCTAGCTAGCACAAAGTGTGCATTATCTCTGAAACCGAGACACACCCCGACATTTTGAACAGACTCCTCTGTTACCAGGGCACGTGTGGGTCACGACGTGTTGATCGCTCTCCTGTGAAGCAGTAATGGGCCCCTGGGGGCCGTGCTGATGAAGCCTGGCTCAGATCAGAGTGCTAGCTCTGCACATCTCTTCTCATAGCTCTCCCAGGTGACAGCACTGTGCTGGAGAGCTCAGCTGGGAGTCGGGTATCAGATGTGCTGCGTGGGCCAGTTAGCTTACTGCAAAACTCGCTTTAAACAAAACACTGGCTGAGCGATGTTTCACACCAGCTCTTCCAAATGTGAGGATTCCCTAGGATTTCTTTTTAAGCAGGAATGTGTCGATAACAGAAGCTCAGTCATATGGACAGGCGTTTCTTTAGGGCTGGGGAACGGAAGAAGGCACTGGCTGAAAGGCCTGTCCACTTGCTTTAGGGTGCGTCTCATGAATGTTACAACTTTAAATGTTCATAGCTAAAAAAATACTGCTTTTTTAAACCCTTGCTTTTAGCAAGCATCCTTTTAAGTCTCTTTTTTACCCAAAATATTTATAACCTGCAGCGCAAATGCAAGATAAACACCAATTACAATTCTAAAACCACCAAGACTCTGAACGCTCCTTAATATATGGAAGTCGTGCTGGTCCTGGAGACAGCTGGGAGTGTCTGTGTGTGACAGACTCCTGAGTGGTTCAACTGCTA